>NC_082726.1:6442907-6755129 GCF_030144855.1 Hypanus sabinus | reverse complement strand
ATTCTGTGTGTGAGGGGTTGGGGATTGTTATTAACCCTGTTTATATTCTGTGTGTGAGGGATCGGGGATTGTTATTGACACTGTTTATTTTCTGTGTGTGAGGGATCGGGGATTGTTATTGACACTGTTTATTTTCAATGTGTGAGGGGTCGGGGATTGTTATTGAAACCGTTTATTTTCAATGTGTGAGGGGTCGGGGATTGTTATTGACACTGTTTATTTTCTGTGTGTGAGGGATCGGGGATTGTTATTGACCCTGTTTATATTCTGTGCTTTCTGTTTCATGAACTCCCGTGGTTTTCCCGTGTCTCATGGTTTCTGTTTCATGAACTCCCGTGGTTTTCCCGTGTCACATGGTTTCTGTTTCATGAACTCCCGTGGTTTTCCCGTGTCACATGGTTTCTGTTTCATGAACTGCCGTGGTTTTCCCGTGTCTCATGGTTTCTGTTTCATGATCTCCCGTGGTTTTCCCGTGTCACATGGTTTCTGTTTCATGAACTCCCGTGGTTTTCCCGTGTCACATGGTTTCTGTTTCATGATCTCCCGTGGTTTTCCAGTGTCTCATGGTTTCTGTCATGAACTCCCGTGGTTTTCCCGTGTCACATGGTTTCTGTCATGAACTCCCGTGGTTTTCCCGTGTCACATGGTTTCTGTTTCATGAACTCCCGTGGTTTTCCCGTGTCACATGGTTTCTGTTTCATGAACTCCCGTGGTTATCCCGTGTCACATGGTTTCTGTTTCATGAACTCCCGTGGTTTTCCTGTGTCTCATGGTTTCTGTTTCATGAACTCCCGTGGTTTTCCCGTGTCTCATGGTTTCTGTTTCATGAACTCCCGTGGTTTTCCCGTGTCTCATGTTTTCTGTTTCATGAACTCCCGTGGTTTTCCGTGTCACATGGTTTCTGTCATGAACTTCCGTGGTTTTCCGTGTCACATGGTTTCTGTTTCATGAACTCCCGTGGTTTTCCCGTGTCTCATGGTTTCTGTTTCATGAACTCCTGTGGTTTTCCCGTATCACATGGTTTCTGTTTCATGAACTCCCGTGGTTTTCCGTGTCACATGGTTTCTGTTTCATGAACTCCCGTGGTTTTCCCGTGTCTCATGGTTTCTGTTTCATGAACTCCTGTGGTTTTCCCGTGTCACATGGTTTCTGTTTCATGAACTCCCGTGGTTTCCCGTGTCACATGGTTTCTGTCATGAACTCCCGTGGTTTTCCCGTGTCACAAGGTTTCTGTTTCATGAACTCCCGTGGTTTTCCCGTGTCACATGGTTTCTGTTTCATGAACTACCGTGGTTTTCCCGTGTCACATGGTTTGTGTTTCATGAGCTCCCGTAGTTTTCCCGTGTCACATGGTTTCTGTCATGAACTCCCATGTTTTTCCCGTGTCTCATGGTTTCTGTTTCATGAACTCCCATGGTTTTCCAGTGTCACATGGTTTCTGTTTCATGAACTCCCGTGGTTTTCCCGTGTCACATGGTTTCTGTTTCATGAACTCCCGTGGTTTTCCCGTGTCACATGGTTTCTGTTTCATGAACTCCCGTGGTTTTGCTGTGTCACATGGTTTCTGTTTCATGAACTCCCGTGGTTTTCCAGTGTCTCATGGTTTCTGTCATGAACTCCCGTGGTTTTCCCGTGTCTCATGGTTTCTGTCATGAACTCCCGTGGTTTTCCCGTGTCTCATGGTTTCTGTCATGAACTCCCGTGGTTTTCCCGTGTCTCATGGTTTCTGTTTCATGAACTCCCGTGGTTTTCCCGTGTCTCATGGTTTCTGTTTCATGAACTCCCGTGGTTTTCCCGTGTCTCATGGTTTCTGTTTCATGAACTCCCGTAGTTTTCCAGTGTCACATGGTTTCTGTTTCATGAACTCCCGTGGTTTTCCCGTGTCACATGGTTTGTGTTTCATGAACTCCCGTGGTTTTCCCGTGTCGCATCGTTTCTGTGTGATGAACTCCCGTGGTTTTCCCGTGTCTCATGGTTTCTGTTTCAGGAACTCCCGTGGTTTTCCAGTGTCACATGGTTTCTGTCATGAACCCCCGTGGTTTTCCCGTGTCTCATGGTTTCTGCTTCAGGAACTCCCGTGGTTTTCCAGTGTCACATGGTTTCTGTCATGAACTCCCGTGGCTTTCCCGAGTCTCATGGTTTCTGTTTCATGAACTCCCGTGGTTTTCCCGTGTCTCATGGTTTCTGTCATGAACTCCCGTGGTTTTCCCGTGTCTCATGGTTTCTGTCATGAACTCCCATGTTTTTCCCGTGTCTCATGGTTTCTGTTTCAGGAACTCCTGTGGATTTCCCGTGTCTCATGGTTTCTGTTTGATGAACTCCCGTGGTTTTCCCATGTCACATGGTTTCTGTTTCATGAACTCCCGTGGTTTTCCCGTGTCTCATGGTTTCTGTTTCATGAACACCCGTGGTTTTCCCGTGTCTCATGGTTTCTGTCATGAACTCCCGTGGTTTTCCCGTGTCTCATGGTTTCTGTTTCATGAACACCCGTGGTTTTCCCGTATCTCATGTTTTCTGTCATGAACTCCCGTGGTTTTCCCGTGTCTCATGGTTTCTGTTTCATGAACTCCCGTGGTTTTCCCGTGTCTCATGGTTTCTGTCATGAACTCCCGTGGTTTTCCCGTGTCTCATGGTTTCTGTTTCATGAACTCCCGTGGTTTTCCCGTGTCTCATGGTTTCTGTTTCATGAAATCCCGTGGTTTTCCCGTGTCACATGGTTTCTGTTTCATGAACTCCCGTGGTTTTCCTGTGTCACATGGTTTCTGTTTCATGAACTGCCGTGGTTTTCCCCTGTCACATGGTTTCTGTTTCATGAACTCCCGTGGTTTTCCCCTGTCACATCGTTTGTGTTTCATGAGCTCCTGTGGTTTTCCCGTGTCTCATGGTTTCTGTTTCATGAACTCCCGTGGTTTTCCCGTGTCACATGGTTTCTGTTTCATGAACTCCCGTGGTTTTCCCGTGTCTCATGGGTTCTGTTTCATGAACTCCAGTGGTTTTCCAGTGTCACATGGTTTGTGTTTCATGAGCTCCTGTGGTTTTCCCGTGTCTCATGTTTTCTGTTTCATGAACTCCCGTGGTTTTCCCGTGTCACATGGTTTCTGTTTCATGAACTCCCGTGGTTTTCCCGTGTCACATGGTTTCTGTCATGAACTCCCGTGGTTTTCTCGTGTCACATGGTTTGTGTTTCATGAGCTCCCGTGGTTTTCCCGTGTCACATGGTTTCTGTTTCATGAACTCCCGTGGTTTTCTCGTGTCACATGGTTTGTGTTTCATAAACTCCCGTGGTTTTCCCGTGTCTCATGGTTTCTGTTTCATGAACACCCGTGGTTTTCCCATGTTACATGGTTTCTGTTTCATGAACTCCCGTGGTTTTCCCGTGTCTCATGGTTTCTGTTTCATGAACTCCCGTGGTTTTCCAGTGTCACATGGTTTGTGTTTCATGAGCTCCTGTGGTTTTCCCGTGTCTCATGTTTTCTGTTTCATGAACTCCCGTGGTTTTCCCGTGTCACATGGTTTCTGTTTCATGAACTCCCGTGGTTTTCCCGTGTCACATGGTTTCTGTCATGAACTCCCGTGGTTTTCTCGTGTCACATGGTTTGTGTTTCATGAGCTCCCGTGGTTTTCCCGTGTCACATGGTTTCTGTTTCATGAACTCCCGTGGTTTTCTCGTGTCACATAGTTTGTGTTTCATGAACTCCCGTGGTTTTCCCATGTCTCATGGTTTCTGTTTCATGAACACCCGTGGTTTTCCCGTGTTACATGGTTTCTGTTTCATGAACTACCGTGGTTTTCCCGTGTCACATGGTTTGTGTTTCATGAGCTCCCGTAGTTTTCCCGTGTCACATGGTTTGTGTTTCATGTACTCCCGTGGTTTTCCCGTGTCTCATGGTTTCTGTTTCATGAAATCCCATGGTTTTCCCGAGTCACATGGTTTCTGTTTCATGAACTCCCGTGGTTTTCCTGTGTCACATGGTTTCTGTTTCATGAACTCCCGTGGTTTTCCCCTGTCACATGGTTTCTGTTTCATGAACTCCCGTGGTTTTCCCCTGTCACATGGTTTGTGTTTCATGAGCTCCTGTGGTTTTCCCGTGTCTCATGGTTTCTGTTTCATGAACTCCCGTGGTTTTCCCGTGTCACATGGTTTCTGTTTCATGAACTCCCGTGGTTTTCCCGTGTCTCATGGGTTCTGTTTCATGAACTCCAGTGGTTTTCCAGTGTCACATGGTTTGTGTTTCATGAGCTCCTGTGGTTTTCCCGTGTCTCATGTTTTCTGTTTCATGAACTCCCGTGGTTTTCCCGTGTCACATGGTTTCTGTTTCATGAACTCCCGTGGTTTTCCCGTGTCACATGGTTTCTGTCATGAACTCCCGTGGTTTTCTCGTGTCACATGGTTTGTGTTTCATGAGCTCCCGTGGTTTTCCCGTGTCACATGGTTTCTGTTTTATGAACTCCTGTGGTTTTCTCGTGTCACATGGTTTGTGTTTCATAAACTGCCGTGGTTTTCCCGTGTCTCAAGGTTTCTGTTTCATGAACACCCGTGGTTTTCCCATGTTACATGGTTTCTGTTTCAAGAACTCCCGTGGTTTTCCCGTGTCTCATGGTTTCTGTTTCATGAACTCCCGTGGTTTTCCAGTGTCACATGGTTTGTGTTTCATGAGCTCCTGTGGTTTTCCCGTGTCGCATGTTTTCTGTTTCATGAACTCCCGTGGTTTTCCCGTGTCACATGGTTTCTGTTTCATGAACTCCCGTGGTTTTCCCGTGTCACTTGGTTTCTGTCATGAACTCCCGTGGTTTTCTCGTGTCACATGGTTTGTGTTTCATGAGCTCCCGTGGTTTTCCCGTGTCACATGGTTTCTGTTTCATGAACTCCCGTGGTTTTCTCGTGTCACATGGTTTGTGTTTCATGAACTCCCGTGGTTTTCCCATGTTACATGGTTTCTGTTTCATGAACTCCCGTGGTTTTCCCGTGTCACATGGTTTGTGTTTCATGAGCTCCCGTAGTTTTCCCGTGTCACATGGTTTGTGTTTCATGAACTCCCGTGGTTTTCCCGTGTCACATGGTTTCTGTCATGAACTCCCGTGGTTTTCCCGTGTCACATGGTTTCTGTTTCATGAACTCCAGTGGTTTTCCCGTGTCACATGGTTTCTGTCATGAACTCCCGTGGTTTTCCCGTGTCACATGGTTTCTGTTTCATGAACTCCCGTGGTTTTCCCGTGTCACATGGTTTCCGTTTCATGAACTCCCGTGGTTTTCCCGTGTCACATGGTTTCTGTCATGAACTCCCGTGGTTTTCCCGTGTCACATGGTTTCTGTTTCATGAACTCCCGTGGTTTTCCCGTGTCACATGGTTTCTGTTTCATGAACTCCCGTGGTTTTCCCGTGTCTCATGGTTTCTGTTTCAAGAACTCCCGTGGTTTTCCCGTGTCACATGGTTTCTGTCATGAACTCCCGTGGTTTTCCCCTGTCACATTGTTTCTGTTTCATGAACTCCCGTGGTTTTCCGTGTCACATGGTTTCTGTCATGAACTCCCGTGGTTTTCCCGAGTTACATGGTTTCTGTTTCATGAACTCCCGTGGTTTTCCTGTGTCACATGGTTTCTGTTTCATGAACTCCCGTGGTTTTCCGTGTCACATGGTTTCTGTCATGAACTCCCGTGGTTTTCCCGTGTCACATGGTTTCAGTTTCATGAACTCCCATGGTTTTCCGTGTCACATGGTTTCTGTTTCATGAACTCCCGTGGTTTTCCAGTGTTTCTTGGTTTCTGTTTGATGAACTCCCGTGGTTTTCCCGTGTCACATGGTTTCTGTCATGAACTCCCGTGGTTTTCCAGTGTCACATGGTTTCTGTTTCATGAACTCCCGTGGTTTTCCGTGTCACATGGTTTCTGTTTCATGAACTCCCGTGGTTTTCCGTGTCACATGGTTTCTGTTTCATGAACTCCCGTGGTTTTCCGTGTCTCATCGTTTCTGTTTCATGAACTCCCGTGGCTTTCCCGTGTCACATGGTTTCTGTTTCATGAACTCCCGTGGTTTTCCGTGTCACATGGTTTCTGTCATGAACTCCCGTGGTTTTCCGTGTCTGATCGTTTCTGTTTCATGAACTCCCGTGGCTTTCCCGTGTCACATGGTTTCTGTTTCATGAACTCCCGTCGTTTTCCGTGTCACATGGTTTCTGTCATGAACTCCCGTGGTTTTCTGTGTCTCATCGTTTCTGTTTCATGAACTCCCGTGGTTTTCCCGTGTCACATGGTTTCTGTTTCATGAACTCCCGTGGTTTTCCGTGTCACATGGTTTCTGTCATGAACTCCCGTGGTGTTCCGTGTCTCATCGTTTCTGTTTCATGAACTCCCATGGTTTTCCCGTGTCACATGGTTTCTGTCATGAACTCCCGTGGTTTTCCAGTGTCACATGGTTTCTGTTTCATGAACTCCCGTGGTTTTCCCGTGTCACATGGTTTCTGTTTCATGAACTTCCGTGGTTTTCCCGTGTCACATGGTTTCTGTTTCATGAACTCCCGTGGTTTTCCCGTGTCACATGGTTTCTGTTTCATGAACTCCCGTGGTTTTCCCGTGTCACATGGTTTCTGTTTCATGAACTTCCGTGGTTTTCCCGTGTCACATGGTTTCTGTTTCATGAACTCCCGTGGTTTTCCGTGTCACATGGGTTCTGTCATGAACTCCCGTGGTTTTCCGTTTCTCATCGTTTCTGTTTCATGAACTCCCGTGGTTTTCCCGTGTCACATGGTTTCTGTTTCATGAACTCCCGTGGCTTTCCCGTGTCTCATGGTTTCTGTTTCATGAACTCCCGTGGTTTTCCCGTGTCTCATGGTTTCTGTCATGAACTCCCGTGGTTTTCCCGTGTCTCATGGTTTCTGTCATGAACTCCCATGTTTTTCCCGTGTCTCATGGTTTCTGTTTCAGGAACTCCTGTGGTTTTCCCGTGTCTCATGGTTTCTGTCATGAACTCCCGTGGTTTTCCCGTGTCTCATGGTTTCTGTCATGAACTCCCATGTTTTTCCCGTGTCACATGGTTTCAGTTTCATGAACTCCCGTAGTTTTCCAGTGTCAGATGGTTTCTGTTTCATGAACTCCCGTGGTTTTCCGTGTCACATGGTTTCTGTCATGAACTCCCGTGGTTTTCCCGTGTCACATGGTTTCAGTTTCATGAACTCCCATGGTTTTCCGTGTCACATGGTTTCTGTTTCATGAACTCCCGTGGTTTTCCAGTGTTTCTTGGTTTCTGTTTGATGAACTCCCGTGGTTTTCCCGTGTCACATGGTTTCTGTCATGAACTCCCGTGGTTTTCCAGTGTCACATGGTTTCTGTTTCATATACTCCCGTGGTTTTCCGTGTCACATGGTTTCTGTTTCATGAACTCCCGTGGTTTTCCGTGTCACATGGTTTCTGTTTCATGAACTCCCGTGGTTTTCCGTGTCTCATCGTTTCTGTTTCATGAACTCCCGTGGCTTTCCCGTGTCACATGGTTTCTGTTTCATGAACTCCCGTGGTTTTCCGTGTCACATGGTTTCTGTCATGAACTCCCGTGGTTTTCCGTGTCTGATCGTTTCTGTTTCATGAACTCCCGTGGCTTTCCCGTGTCACATGGTTTCTGTTTCATGAACTCCCGTGGTTTTCCCGTGTCACATGGTTTCTGTTTCATGAACTTCCGTGGTTTTCCCGTGTCACATGGTTTCTGTTTCATGAACTCCCGTGGTTTTCCCGTGTCACATGGTTTCTGTTTCATGAACTCCTGTGGTTTTCCCGTGTCACATGGTTTCTGTTTCATGAACTTCCGTGGTTTTCCCGTGTCACATGGTTTCTGTTTCATGAACTCCCGTGGTTTTCCGTGTCACATGGTTTCTGTTTCATGAACTCCCGTGGTTTTCCGTGTCTCATCGTTTCTGTTTCATGAACTCCCGTGGCTTTCCCGAGTCACATGGTTTCTGTCAGGAACTCCCGTGGTTTTCCCGTGTCACATGGTTTCTGTTTCATGAACTTCCGTGGTTTTCCCGTGTCACATGGTTTCTGTTTCATGAACTCCCGTGGTTTTCCCGTGTCACATGGTTTCTGTTTCATGAACTCCCGTGGTTTTCCCGTGTCACATGGTTTCTGTTTCATGAACTCCCGTGGTTTTCCCGTGTCACATGGTTTCTGTCATGAACTCCCGTAGATTTCCCGTGTCACATGGTTTCTGTTTCATGAACTCCCGTGGTTTTCCGTGTCACATGGTTTCTGTTTCATGAACTCCCGTGGTTTTCCGTGTCTCATCGTTTCTGTTTCATGAACTCCCGTGGCTTTCCCGTGTCACATGGATTCTGTTTCATGAACTCCCGTGGTTTTCCGTGTCACATGGTTTCTGTCAGGAACTCCCGTGGTTTTCCCGTGTCACATGGTTTCTGTTTCATGAACTTCCGTGGTTTTCCCGTGTCACATGGTTTCTGTTTCATGAACTCCCGTGGTTTTCCCGTGTCACATGGTTTCTGTTTCATGAACTCCCGTGGTTTTCCCGTGTCACATGGTTTCTGTTTCATGAACTTCCGTGGTTTTCCCGTGTCACATGGTTTCTGTTTCATGAACTCCCGTGGTTTTCCCGTGTCACATGGTTTCTGTTTCATGAACTCCTGTGGTTTTCCCGTGTCACATGGTTTCTGTTTCATGAACTTCCGTGGTTTTCCCGTGTCACATGGTTTCTGTTTCATGAACTCCCGTGGTTTTCCGTGTCACATGGTTTCTGTTTCATGAACTCCCGTGGTTTTCCGTGTCTCATCGTTTCTGTTTCATGAACTCCCGTGGCTTTCCCGTGTCACATGGTTTCTGTTTCATGAACTCCCGTGGTTTTCCGTGTCACATGGTTTCTGTCAGGAACTCCCGTGGTTTTCCCGTGTCACATGGTTTCTGTTTCATGAACTTCCGTGGTTTTCCCGTGTCACATGGTTTCTGTTTCATGAACTCCCGTGGTTTTCCCGTGTCACATGGTTTCTGTTTCATGAACTCCCGTGGTTTTCCCGTGTCACATGGTTTCTGTTTCATGAACTCCCGTGGTTTTCCCGTGTCACATGGTTTCTGTCATGAACTCCCGTAGTTTTCCCGTGTCACATGGTTTCTGTTTCATGAACTCCCGTGGTTTTCCGTGTCACATGGTTTCTGTTTCATGAACTCCCGTGGTTTTCCGTGTCTCATCGTTTCTGTTTCATGAACTCCCGTGGCTTTCCCGTGTCACATGGTTTCTGTTTCATGAACTCCCGTGGTTTTCCGTGTCACATGGTTTCTGTCAGGAACTCCCGTGGTTTTCCCGTGTCACATGGTTTCTGTTTCATGAACTTCCGTGGTTTTCCCGTGTCACATGGTTTCTGTTTCATGAACTCCCGTGGTTTTCCCGTGTCACATGGTTTCTGTTTCATGAACTCCCGTGGTTTTCCCGTGTCACATGGTTTCTGTTTCATGAACTCCCGTGGTTTTCCCGTGTCACATGGTTTCTGTCATGAATTCCCGTAGTTTTCCAGTGTCACATGGTTTCTGTTTCATGAACTCCCGTGGTTTTCCAGTGTTTCTTGGTTTCTGTTTGATGAACTCCCGTGGTTTTCCCGTGTCACATGGTTTCTGTCATGAACTCCCGTGGTTTTCCAGTGTCACATGGTTTCTGTTTCATATACTCCCGTGGTTTTCCGTGTCACATGGTTTCTGTTTCATGAACTCCCGTGGTTTTCCGTGTCACATGGTTTCTGTTTCATGAACTCCCGTGGTTTTCCGTGTCTCATCGTTTCTGTTTCATGAACTCCCGTGGCTTTCCCGTGTCACATGGTTTCTGTTTCATGAACTCCCGTGGTTTTCCGTGTCACATGGTTTCTGTCATGAACTCCCGTGGTTTTCCGTGTCTGATCGTTTCTGTTTCATGAACTCCCGTGGCTTTCCCGTGTCACATGGTTTCTGTTTCATGAACTTCCGTGGTTTTCCCGTGTCACATGGTTTCTGTTTCATGAACTTCCGTGGTTTTCCCGTGTCACATGGTTTCTGTTTCATGAACTCCCGTGGTTTTCCCGTGTCACATGGTTTCTGTTTCATGAACTCCTGTGGTTTTCCCGTGTCACATGGTTTCTGTTTCATGAACTTCCGTGGTTTTCCCGTGTCACATGGTTTCTGTTTCATGAACTCCCGTGGTTTTCCGTGTCACATGGTTTCTGTTTCATGAACTCCCGTGGTTTTCCGTGTCTCATCGTTTCTGTTTCATGAACTCCCGTGGCTTTCCCGTGTCACATGGTTTCTGTTTCATGAACTCCCGTGGTTTTCCGTGTCACATGGTTTCTGTCAGGAACTCCCGTGGTTTTCCCGTGTCACATGGTTTCTGTTTCATGAACTTCCGTGGTTTTCCCGTGTCACATGGTTTCTGTTTCATGAACTCCCGTGGTTTTCCCGTGTCACATGGTTTCTGTTTCATGAACTCCCGTGGTTTTCCCGTGTCACATGGTTTCTGTTTCATGAACTCCCGTGGTTTTCCCGTGTCACATGGTTTCTGTCATGAACTCCCGTAGTTTTCCCGTGTCACATGGTTTCTGTTTCATGAACTCCCGTGGTTTTCCGTGTCACATGGTTTCTGTTTCATGAACTCCCGTGGTTTTCCGTGTCTCATCGTTTCTGTTTCATGAACTCCCGTGGCTTTCCCGTGTCACATGGTTTCTGTTTCATGAACTCCCGTGGTTTTCCGTGTCACATGGTTTCTGTCAGGAACTCCCGTGGTTTTCCCGTGTCACATGGTTTCTGTTTCATGAACTTCCGTGGTTTTCCCGTGTCACATGGTTTCTGTTTCATGAACTCCCGTGGTTTTCCCGTGTCACATGGTTTCTGTTTCATGAACTCCCGTGGTTTTCCCGTGTCACATGGTTTCTGTTTCATGAACTCCCGTGGTTTTCCCGTGTCACATGGTTTCTGTCATGAACTCCCGTAGTTTTCCAGTGTCACATGGTTTCTGTTTCATGAACTCCCGTGGTTTTCCGTGTCACATGGTTTCTGTTTCATGAACTCCCGTGGTTTTCCGTGTCTCATCGTTTCTGTTTCATGAACTCCCATGGTTTTCCGTGTCACATGGGTTCTGTCATGAACTCCCGTGGTTTTCCGTTTCTCATCGTTTCTGTTTCATGAACTCCCGTGGTTTTCCCGTGTCACATGGTTTCTGTTTCATGAACTCCCGTGGCTTTCCCGTGTCTCATGGTTTCTGTTTCATGAACTCCCGTGGTTTTCCCGTGTCTCATGGTTTCTGTCATGAACTCCCGTGGTTTTCCCGTGTCTCATGGTTTCTGTCATGAACTCCCATGTTTTTCCCGTGTCTCATGGTTTCTGTTTCAGGAACTCCTGTGGTTTTCCCGTGTCTCATGGTTTCTGTCATGAACTCCCGTGGTTTTCCCGTGTCTCATGGTTTCTGTCATGAACTCCCATGTTTTTCCCATGTCACATGGTTTCAGTTTCATGAACTCCCGTAGTTTTCCAGTGTCAGATGGTTTCTGTTTCATGAACTCCCGTGGTTTTCCGTGTCACATGGTTTCTGTCATGAACTCCCGTGGTTTTCCCGTGTCACATGGTTTCAGTTTCATGAACTCCCATAGTTTTCCGTGTCACATGGTTTCTGTTTCATGAACTCCCGTGGTTTTCCAGTGTTTCTTGGTTTCTGTTTGATGAACTCCCGTGGTTTTCCCGTGTCACATGGTTTCTGTCATGAACTCCCGTGGTTTTCCAGTGTCACATGGTTTCTGTTTCATATACTCCCGTGGTTTTCCGTGTCACATGGTTTCTGTTTCATGAACTCCCGTGGTTTTCCAGTGTCACATGGTTTCTGTTTCATATACTCCCGTGGTTTTCCGTGTCACATGGTTTCTGTTTCATGAACTCCCGTGGTTTTCCGTGTCACATGGTTTCTGTTTCATGAACTCCCGTGGTTTTCCGTGTCTCATCGTTTCTGTTTCATGAACTCCCGTGGCTTTCCCGTGTCACATGGTTTCTGTTTCATGAACTCCCGTGGTTTTCCGTGTCACATGGTTTCTGTCATGAACTCCCGTGGTTTTCCGTGTCTGATCGTTTCAGTTTCATGAACTCCCGTAGTTTTCCAGTGTCAGATGGTTTCTGTTTCATGAACTCCCGTGGTTTTCCGTGTCAAATGGTTTCTGTCATGAACTCCCGTGGTTTTCCCGTGTCACATGGTTTCAGTTTCATGAACTCCCATGGTTTTCCGTGTCACATGGTTTCTGTTTCATGAACTCCCGTGGTTTTCCAGTGTTTCTTGGTTTCTGTTTGATGAACTCCCGTGGTTTTCCCGTGTCACATGGTTTCTGTCATGAACTCCCGTGGTTTTCCAGTGTCACATGGTTTCTGTTTCATATACTCCCGTGGTTTTCCGTGTCACATGGTTTCTGTTTCATGAACTCCCGTGGTTTTCCGTGTCACATGGTTTCTGTTTCATGAACTCCCGTGGTTTTCCGTGTCTCATCGTTTCTGTTTCATGAACTCCCGTGGCTTTCCCGTGTCACATGGTTTCTGTTTCATGAACTCCCGTGGTTTTCCGTGTCTCATGGTTTCTGTCATGAACTCCCGTGGTTTTCCGTGTCTGATCGTTTCTGTTTCATGAACTCCCGTGGCTTTCCCGTGTCACATGGTTTCTGTTTCATGAACTCCCGTGGTTTTCCCGTGTCACATGGTTTCTGTTTCATGAACTCCTGTGGTTTTCCCGTGTCACATGGTTTCTGTTTCATGAACTTCCGTGGTTTTCCCGTGTCACATGGTTTCTGTTTCATGAACTCCCGTGGCTTTCCCGTGTCACATGGTTTCTGTTTCATGAACTCCCGTGGTTTTCCGTGTCACATGGTTTCTGTCATGAACTCCCGTGGTTTTCCGTGTCTGATCGTTTCTGTTTCATGAACTCCCGTGGCTTTCCCGTGTCACATGGTTTCTGTTTCATGAACTCCCGTGGTTTTCCCGTGTCACATGGTTTCTGTTTCATGAACTCCTGTGGTTTTCCCGTGTCACATGGTTTCTGTTTCATGAACTTCCGTGGTTTTCCCGTGTCACATGGTTTCTGTTTCATGAACTCCCGTGGTTTTCCGTGTCACATGGTTTCTGTTTCATGAACTCCCGTGGTTTTCCGTGTCTCATCGTTTCTGTTTCATGAACTCCCGTGGCTTTCCCGTGTCACATGGTTTCTGTTTCATGAACTCCCGTGGTTTTCCGTGTCACATGGTTTCTGTCAGGAACTCCCGTGGTTTTCCCGTGTCACATGGTTTCTGTTTCATGAACTTCCGTGGTTTTCCCGTGTCACATGGTTTCTGTTTCATGAACTCCCGTGGTTTTCCCGTGTCACATGGTTTCTGTTTCATGAACTCCCGTGGTTTTCCCGTGTCACATGGTTTCTGTTTCATGAACTCCCGTGGTTTTCCCGTGTCACATGGTTTCTGTCATGAACTCCCGTAGTTTTCCAGTGTCACATGGTTTCTGTTTCATGAACTCCCGTGGTTTTCCGTGTCACATGGTTTCTGTTTCATGAACTCCCGTGGTTTTCCGTGTCTCATCGTTTCTGTTTCATGAACTCCCGTGGCTTTCCCGTCTCACATGGTTTCTGTTTCATGAACTCCCGTGGTTTTCCGTGTCACATGGGTTCTGTCATGAACTCCCGTGGTTTTCCGTTTCTCATCGTTTCTGTTTCATGAACTCCCGTGGTTTTCCCGTGTCACATGGTTTCTGTTTCATGAACTCCCGTGGCTTTCCCGTGTCTCATGGTTTCTGTTTCATGAACTCCCGTGGTTTTCCCGTGTCTCATGGTTTCTGTCATGAACTCCCGTGGTTTTCCCGTGTCTCATGGTTTCTGTCATGAACTCCCATGTTTTTCCCGTGTCTCATGGTTTCTGTTTCAGGAACTCCTGTGGTTTTCCCGTGTCTCATGGTTTCTGTCATGAACTCCCGTGGTTTTCCCGTGTCTCATGGTTTCTGTCATGAACTCCCATGTTTTTCCCGTGTCACATGGTTTCAGTTTCATGAACTCCCGTAGTTTTCCAGTGTCAGATGGTTTCTGTTTCATGAACTCCCGTGGTTTTCCGTGTCACATGGTTTCTGTCATGAACTCCCGTGGTTTTCCCGTGTCACATGGTTTCAGTTTCATGAACTCCCATGGTTTTCCGTGTCACATGGTTTCTGTTTCATGAACTCCCGTGGTTTTCCAGTGTTTCTTGGTTTCTGTTTGATGAACTCCCGTGGTTTTCCCGTGTCACATGGTTTCTGTCATGAACTCCCGTGGTTTTCCAGTGTCACATGGTTTCTGTTTCATGAACTCCCGTGGTTTTCCGTGTCACATGGTTTCTGTTTCATGAACTCCCGTGGTTTTCCGTGTCACATGGTTTCTGTTTCATGAACTCCCGTGGTTTTCCGTGTCTCATCGTTTCTGTTTCATGAACTCCCGTGGCTTTCCCGTGTCACATGGTTTCTGTTTCATGAACTCCCGTGGTTTTCCGTGTCACATGGTTTCTGTCATGAACTCCCGTGGTTTTCCGTGTCTGATCGTTTCTGTTTCATGAACTCCCGTGGCTTTCCCGTGTCACATGGTTTCTGTTTCATGAACTCCCGTGGTTTTCCGTGTCACATGGTTTCTGTCATGAACTCCCGTGGTTTTCTGTGTCTCATCGTTTCTGTTTCATGAACTCCCGTGGTTTTCCCGTGTCACATGGTTTCTGTTTCATGAACTCCCGTGGTTTTCCGTGTCACATGGTTTCTGTCATGAACTCCCGTGGTTTTCCGTGTCTCATCGTTTCTGTTTCATGAACTCCCATGGTTTTCCCGTGTCACATGGTTTCTGTCATGAACTCCCGTGGTTTTCCAGTGTCACATGGTTTCTGTTTCATGAACTCCCGTGGTTTTCCCGTGTCACATGGTTTCTGTTTCATGAACTTCCGTGGTTTTCCCGTGTCACATGGTTTCTGTTTCATGAACTCCCGTGGTTTTCCCGTGTCACATGGTTTCTGTTTCATGAACTCCTGTGGTTTTCCCGTGTCACATGGTTTCTGTTTCATGAACTTCCGTGGTTTTCCCGTGTCACATGGTTTCTGTTTCATGAACTCCCGTGGTTTTCCGTGTCACATGGTTTCTGTTTCATGAACTCCCGTGGTTTTCCGTGTCTCATCGTTTCTGTTTCATGAACTCCCGTGGCTTTCCCGTGTCACATGGTTTCTGTTTCATGAACTCCCGTGGTTTTCCGTGTCACATGGTTTCTGTCAGGAACTATCGTGGTTTTCCCGTGTCACATGGTTTCTGTTTCATGAACTTCCGTGGTTTTCCCGTGTCACATGGTTTCTGTTTCATGAACTCCCGTGGTTTTCCCGTGTCACATGGTTTCTGTTTCATGAACTCCCGTGGTTTTCCCGTGTCACATGGTTTCTGTTTCATGAACTCCCGTGGTTTTCCCGTGTCACATGGTTTCTGTCATGAACTCCCGTAGTTTTCCAGTGTCACACGGTTTCTGTTTCATGAACTCCCGTGGTTTTCCGTGTCACATGGTTTCTGTTTCATGAACTTCCGTGGTTCTCCGTGTCTCATCGTTTCTGTTTCATGAACTCCCGTGGCTTTCCCGTGTCACATGGTTTCTGTTTCATGAACTCCCGTGGTTTTCCGTGTCACATGGGTTCTGTCATGAACTCCCGTGGTTTTCCCGTGTCACATGGTTTCAGTTTCATGAACTCCCATGGTTTTCCGTGTCACATGGTTTCTGTTTCATGAACTCCCGTGGTTTTCCAGTGTTTCTTGGTTTCTGTTTGATGAACTCCCGTGGTTTTCCCGTGTCACATGGTTTCTGTCATGAACTCCCGTAGTTTTCCAGTGTCACATGGTTTCTGTTTCATGAACTCCCGTGGTTTTCCGTGTCACATGGTTTCTGTTTTATGAACTCCCGTGGTTTTCCGTGTCACATGGTTTCTGTTTCATGAACTCCCGTGGTTTTCCGTGTCTCGTCGTTTCTGTTTCATGAACTCCCGTGGCTTTCCCGTGTCACATGGTTTCTGTTTCATGAACTCCCGTGGTTTTCCGTGTCACATGGTTTCTGTCATGAACTCCCGTGGTTTTCCGTGTCTGATCGTTTCTGTTTCATGAACTCCCGTGGCTTTCCCGTGTCACATGGTTTCTGTTTCATGAACTCCCGTGGTTTTCCGTGTCACATGGTTTCTGTCATGAACTCCCGTGGTTTTCTGTGTCTCATCGTTTCTGTTTCATGAACTCCCGTGGTTTTCCCGTGTCACATGGTTTCTGTTTCATGAACTCCCGTGGTTTTCCGTGTCACATGGTTTCTGTCATGAACTCCCGTGGTTTTCCGTGTCTCATCGTTTCTGTTTCATGAACTCCCATGGTTTTCCCGTGTCACATGGTTTCTGTCATGAACTCCCGTGGTTTTCCAGTGTCACATGGTTTCTGTTTCATGAACTCCCGTGGTTTTCCCGTGTCTCATGGTTTCTGTTTCATGAACACCCGTGGTTTTCCCGTGTTACATGGTTTCTGTTTCATGAACTCCCGTGGTTTTCTGTGTCTCATCGTTTCTGTTTCATGAACTCCCGTGGTTTTCCCGTGTCACATGGTTTCTGTTTCATGAACTCCCGTGGTTTTCCGTGTCACATGGTTTCTGTCATGAACTCCCGTGGTTTTCCGTGTCTCATCGTTTCTGTTTCATGAACTCCCATGGTTTTCCCGTGTCACATGGTTTCTGTTTCATGAACTCCCGTGGTTTTCTCGTGTCAAATGGTTTGTGTTTCATGAACTCCCGTGGTTTTCCCGTGTCTCATGGTTTCTGTTTCATGAACACCCGTGGTTTTCCCGTGTTACATGGTTTCTGTTTCATGAACTCCCGTGGTTTTCCCGTGTCTCATGGTTTCTGTTTCATGAACTCCCGTGGTTTTCCCGTGTCTCATGGTTTCTGTTTCATGAACTCCCGTGGTTTTCCCCTGTCACATTGTTTCTGTTTCATGAACTCCCGTGGTTTTCCGTGTCACATGGTTTCTGTCATGAACTCCCGTGGTTTTCCCGTGTTACATGGTTTCTGTTTCATGAACTCCTGTGGTTTTCCTGTGTCACATGGTTTCTGTTTCATGAACTCCCGTGGTTTTCCCGTGTCACATGGTTTCTGTCATGAACTCCCGTGGTTTTCCCGTGTCACATGGTTTCTGTTTGATGAACTCCCATGGTTTTCCGTGTCACATGGTTTCTGTTTCATGAACTCCCGTGGTTTTCCAGTGTTTCTTGGTTTCTGTTTGATGAACTCCCGTGGTTTTCCCGTGTCACATGGTTTCTGTCATGAACTCCCGTGGTTTTCCCGTGTCTCATGGTTTCTGTTTCATGAACTCCCGTGGTTTTCCCGTGTCTCATGGTTTCTGTCATGAACTCCCGTGGTTTTCCCGTGTCTCATGGTTTCTGTCATGAACTCCCATGTTTTTCCCGTGTCTCATGGTTTCTGTTTCAGGAACTCCTGTGGTTTTCCCGTGTCTCATGGTTTCTGTCATGAACTCCCGTGGTTTTCCCGTGTCTCATGGTTTCTGTCATGAACTCCCATGTTTTTCCCGTGTCACATGGTTTCAGTTTCATGAACTCCCGTAGTTTTCCAGTGTCACATGGTTTCTGTATCAGGAACTCCCGTGGTTTTCCCGTGTCACATGGTTTCTGTTTGATGAACTCCCGTGGTTTTCCGGTGTCACATGGTTTCTGTTTCATGAACTCCCGTGGTTTTCCCGTGTCACATGGTTTCTGTTTCATGAACTCCCGTGGTTTTCCCGTGTCTCATGGTTTCTGTTTCATGAACTCCCGTGGTTTTCCCGTGTCACATGGTTTCTGTTTCATGAACTCCCGTGGTTTTCCCGTGTCACATGGTTTCTGTCATGAACTCCCGTGGCTTTCCCGTGTCTCATGGTTTCTGTTTCATGAACTCCCGTGGTTTTCCCGTGTCTCATGGTATCTGTCATGAACTCCCGTGGTTTTCCCGTGTCTCATGGTTTCTGTCATGAACTCCCATGTTTTTCCCGTGTCTCATGGTTTCTGTTTCAGGAACTCCTGTGGTTTTCCCGTGTCTCATGGTTTCTGTCATGAACTCCCGTGGTTTTCCCGTGTCTCATGGTTTCTGTCATGAACTCCCATGTTTTTCCCGTGTCACATGGTTTCTGTTTGATGAACTCCCGTGGTTTTCCGGTGTCACATGGTTTCTGTTTCATGAACTCCCGTGGTTTTCCCGTGTCACATGGTTTCTGTTTCATGAACTCCCGTGGTTTTCCCGTGTCTCATGGTTTCTGTTTCATGAAAACCCGTGGTTTTCCCGTGTCTCATGGTTTCTGTCATGAACACCCGTGATTTTCCCGTGTCACATGGTTTCTGTTTTATGAACTCCCGTGGTTTTCCTGTGTCACATGGTTTCTGTTTCATGAACTTCCGTGGTTTTCCCGTGTCACATGGTTTCTGTTTCATGAACTCCCGTGGTTTTCCCGTGTCACATGGTTTCTGTTTCATGAACTCCTGTGGTTTTCCCGTGTCACATGGTTTCTGTTTCATGAACTTCCGTGGTTTTCCCGTGTCACATGGTTTCTGTTTCATGAACTCCCGTGGTTTTCCGTGTCACATGGTTTCTGTTTCATGAACTCCCGTGGTTTTCCGTGTCTCATCGTTTCTGTTTCATGAACTCCCGTGGCTTTCCCGTGTCACATGGTTTCTGTTTCATGAACTCCCGTGGTTTTCCGTGTCACATGGTTTCTGTCAGGAACTCCCGTGGTTTTCCCGTGTCACATGGTTTCTGTTTCATGAACTTCCGTGGTTTTCCCGTGTGACATGGTTTCTGTTTCATGAACTCCCGTGGTTTTCCCGTGTCACATGGTTTCTGTTTCATGAACTCCCGTGGTTTTCCCGTGTCACATGGTTTCTGTTTCATGAACTCCCGTGGTTTTCCCGTGTCACATGGTTTCTGTCATGAACTCCCGTAGTTTTCCAGTGTCACACGGTTTCTGTTTCATGAACTCCCGTGGTTTTCCGTGTCACATGGTTTCTGTTTCATGAACTTCCGTGGTTCTCCGTGTCTCATCGTTTCTGTTTCATGAACTCCCGTGGCTTTCCCGTGTCACATGGTTTCTGTTTCATGAACTCCCGTGGTTTTCCGTGTCACATGGGTTCTGTCATGAACTCCCGTGGTTTTCCCGTGTCACATGGTTTCAGTTTCATGAACTCCCATGGTTTTCCGTGTCACATGGTTTCTGTTTCATGAACTCCCGTGGTTTTCCAGTGTTTCTTGGTTTCTGTTTGATGAACTCCCGTGGTTTTCCGTGTCACATGGTTTCTGTTTCATGAACTCCCGTGGTTTTCCGTGTCTCATCGTTTCTGTTTCATGAACTCCCGTGGCTTTCCCGTGTCACATGGTTTCTGTTTCATGAACTCCCGTGGTTTTCCGTGTCACATGGTTTCTGTCATGAACTCCCGTGGTTTTCCGTGTCTGATCGTTTCTGTTTCATGAACTCCCGTGGCTTTCCCGTGTCACATGGTTTCTGTTTCATGAACTCCCGTGGTTTTCCGTGTCACATGGTTTCTGTCATGAACTCCCGTGGTTTTCTGTGTCTCATCGTTTCTGTTTCATGAACTCCCGTGGTTTTCCCGTGTCACATGGTTTCTGTTTCATGAACTCCCGTGGTTTTCCGTGTCACATGGTTTCTGTCATGAACTCCCGTGGTTTTCCGTGTCTCATCGTTTCTGTTTCATGAACTCCCATGGTTTTCCCGTGTCACATGGTTTCTGTCATGAACTCCCGTGGTTTTCCAGTGTCACATGGTTTCTGTTTCATGAACTCCCGTGGTTTTCCCGTGTCACATGGTTTCTGTTTCATGAACTTCCGTGGTTTTCCCGTGTCACATGGTTTCTGTTTCATGAACTCCCGTGGTTTTCCCGTGTCACATGGTTTCTGTTTCATGAACTCCTGTGGTTTTCCCGTGTCACATGGTTTCTGTTTCATGAACTCCCATGTTTTTCCCGTGTCACATGGTTTCAGTTTCATGAACTCCCGTAGTTTTCCAGTGTCACATGGTTTCTGTATCAGGAACTCCCGTGGTTTTCCCGTCTCACATGGTTTCTGTTTGATGAACTCCCGTGGTTTTCCGGTGTCACATGGTTTCTGTTTCATGAACTCCCGTGGTTTTCCCGTGTCACATGGTTTCTGTTTCATGAACTCCCGTGGTTTTCCCGTGTCTCATGGTTTCTGTTTCATGAACACCCGTGGTTTTCCCGTGTCTCATGGTTTCTGTCATGAACTCCCGTGGTTTTCCCGTGTCTCATGGTTTCTGTTTCATGAACTCCCGTGGTTTTCCCGTGTCACATGGTTTCTGTTTCATGAACTCCCGTGGTTTTCCCGTGTCACATGGTTTCTGTTTCATGAACTCCCGTGGTTTTCCCGTGTCTCATGGTTTCTGTTTCATGAACTCCCGTGGTTTTCCCGTGTCACATGGTTTCTGTTTCATGAACTCCCGTGGTTTTCCTGTGTCACATGGTTTCTGTTTCATGAACTCCCGTGGTTTTCCCCTGTCACATGGTTTCTGTTTCATGAACTCCCGTGGTTTTCCGTGTCACATGGTTTCTGTCATGAACTCCCGTGGTTTTCCGTGTCTCATCGTTTCTGTTTCATGAACTTCCGTGCTTTTCCCGTGTCACATGGTTTCTGTCATGAACTCCCGTGGTTTTCCCGTGTCACATGGTTTCTGTTTCATGAACTTCCGTGGTTTTCCCGTGTCACATGGTTTCTGTTTCATGAACTCCCGTGGTTTTCCCGTGTCACATGGTTTCTGTCATGAACTCCCGTGGTTTTTTCGTGTCACATGGTTTGTGTTTCATGAGCTCCCGTGGTTTTCCCGTGTCACATGGTTTCTGTTTCATGAACTCCCGTGGTTTTCTCGTGTCAAATGGTTTGTGTTTCATGAACTCCCGTGGTTTTCCCGTGTCTCATGGTTTCTGTTTCATGAACACCCGTGGTTTTCCCGTGTTACATGGTTTCTGTTTCATGAACTCCTGTGGTTTTCCCGTGTCACATGGTTTGTGTTTCATGAGCTCCCGTAGTTTTCCCGTGTCACATGGTTTGTGTTTCATGAACTCCAGTGGTTTTCCCGTGTCACATGGTTTCTGTCATGAACTCCCGTGGTTTTCCCGTGTTACATGGTTTCTGTTTCATGTACTCCCGTGGTTTTCCCGTGTCACATGGTTTCTGTCATGAACTCCTGTGGTTTTCCCGTGTCACATGGTTTCTGTTTCATGAACTCCCGTGGTTTTCCCCTGTCACATGGTTTCTGTTTCATGAACTCCCGTGGTTTTCCCGTGTCAGATGGTTTCTGTTTCATGAACTCCAGTGGTTTTCCCGTGTCACATGGTTTCTGTCATGAACTCCCGTGGTTTTGCCGTGTCACATGGTTTCTGTTTAATGAACTCCCGTGGTTTTCCCGTGTCTCATGGTTTCTGTTTCATGAACTCCCGTGATTTTCCCGTGTCACATGGTTTCTGTTTTATGAACTCCCGTGGTTTTCCTGTGTCACATGGTTTCTGTTTCATGAACTCCCGTGGTTTTCCCCTGTCACATGGTTTCTGTTTCATGAACTCCCGTGGTTTTCCCGTGTCACATGGTTTCTGTCATGAACTCCCGTGGTTTTCCCGTGTCACATGGTTTCTGTTTCATGAACTTCCGTGGTTTTCCCGTGTCACATGGTTTCTGTTTCATGAACTCCCGTGGTTTTCCCGTGTCACATGGTTTCTGTCATGAACTCCCGTGGTTTTTTCGTGTCACATGGTTTGTGTTTCATGAGCTCCCGTGGTTTTCCCGTGTCACATGGTTTCTGTTTCATGAACTCCCGTGGTTTTCTCGTGTCAAATGGTTTGTGTTTCATGAACTCCCGTGGTTTTCCCGTGTCTCATGGTTTCTGTTTCATGAACTCCCGTGGTTTTCCCGTGTCACATGGTTTGTGTTTCATGAGCTCCCGTAGTTTTCCCGTGTCACATGGTTTGTGTTTCATGAACTCCTGTGGTTTTCCCGTGTCACATGGTTTCTGTCATGAACTCCCGGGGTTTTCCCGTGTTACATGGTTTCTGTTTCATGTACTCCCGTGGTTTTCCCGTGTCACATGGTTTCTGTCATAAACTCCTGTGGTTTTCCCGTGTCACATGGTTTCTGTTTCATGAACTCCCGTGGTTTTCCCCAGTCACATGGTTTCTGTTTCATGAACTCCCGTGGTTTTCCCGTGTCAGATGGTTTCTGTTTCATGAACTCCAGTGGTTTTCCCGTGTCACATGGTTTCTGTCATGAACTCCCGTGGTTTTCCCGTGTCACATGGTTTCTGTTTCATGAACTCCCGTGGTTTTCCCGTGTCTCTTGGTTTCTGTTTCATGAACTCCCGTGGTTTTCCCGTGTCTCATGGTTTCTGTTTCATGAACACCCGTGGTTTTCCCGTGTCTCATGGTTTCTGTCATGAACTCCCGTGATTTTCCCGTGTCACATGGTTTCTGTTTTATGAACTCCCGTGGTTTTCCTGTGTCACATGGTTTCTGTTTCATGAACTTCCGTGGTTTTCCCGTGTCACATGGTTTCTGTTTCATGAACTCCCGTGGTTTTCCCGTGTCACATGGTTTCTGTTTCATGAACTCCTGTGGTTTTCCCGTGTCACATGGTTTCTGTTTCATGAACTTCCGTGGTTTTCCCGTGTCACATGGTTTCTGTTTCATGAACTCCCGTGGTTTTCCGTGTCACATGGTTTCTGTTTCATGAACTCCCGTGGTTTTCCGTGTCTCATCGTTTCTGTTTCATGAACTCCCGTGGCTTTCCCGTGTCACATGGTTTCTGTTTCATGAACTCCCGTGGTTTTCCGTGTCACATGGTTTCTGTCAGGAACTCCCGTGGTTTTCCCGTGTCACATGGTTTCTGTTTCATGAACTTCCGTGGTTTTCCCGTGTCACATGGTTTCTGTTTCATGAACTCCCGTGGTTTTCCCGTGTCACATGGTTTCTGTTTCATGAACTCCCGTGGTTTTCCCGTGTCACATGGTTTCTGTTTCATGAACTCCCGTGGTTTTCCCGTGTCACATGGTTTCTGTCATGAACTCCCGTAGTTTTCCAGTGTCACACGGTTTCTGTTTCATGAACTCCCGTGGTTTTCCGTGTCACATGGTTTCTGTTTCATGAACTTCCGTGGTTCTCCGTGTCTCATCGTTTCTGTTTCATGAACTCCCGTGGCTTTCCCGTGTCACATGGTTTCTGTTTCATGAACTCCCGTGGTTTTCCGTGTCACATGGGTTCTGTCATGAACTCCCGTGGTTTTCCCGTGTCACATGGTTTCAGTTTCATGAACTCCCATGGTTTTCCGTGTCACATGGTTTCTGTTTCATGAACTCCCGTGGTTTTCCAGTGTTTCTTGGTTTCTGTTTGATGAACTCCCGTGGTTTTCCGTGTCACATGGTTTCTGTTTCATGAACTCCCGTGGTTTTCCGTGTCTCATCGTTTCTGTTTCATGAACTCCCGTGGCTTTCCCGTGTCACATGGTTTCTGTTTCATGAACTCCCGTGGTTTTCCGTGTCTGATCGTTTCTGTTTCATGAACTCCCGTGGCTTTCCCGTGTCACATGGTTTCTGTTTCATGAACTCCCGTGGTTTTCCGTGTCACATGGTTTCTGTCATGAACTCCCGTGGTTTTCTGTGTCTCATCGTTTCTGTTTCATGAACTCCCGTGGTTTTCCCGTGTCACATGGTTTCTGTTTCATGAACTCCCGTGGTTTTCCGTGTCACATGGTTTCTGTCATGAACTCCCGTGGTTTTCCGTGTCTCATCGTTTCTGTTTCATGAACTCCCATGGTTTTCCCGTGTCACATGGTTTCTGTCATGAACTCCCGTGGTTTTCCAGTGTCACATGGTTTCTGTTTCATGAACTCCCGTGGTTTTCCCGTGTCACATGGTTTCTGTTTCATGAACTTCCGTGGTTTTCCCGTGTCACATGGTTTCTGTTTCATGAACTCCCGTGGTTTTCCCGTGTCACATGGTTTCTGTTTCATGAACTCCTGTGGTTTTCCCGTGTCACATGGTTTCTGTTTCATGAACTCCCATGTTTTTCCCGTGTCACATGGTTTCAGTTTCATGAACTCCCGTAGTTTTCCAGTGTCACATGGTTTCTGTATCAGGAACTCCCGTGGTTTTCCCGTGTCACATGGTTTCTGTTTGATGAACTCCCGTGGTTTTCCGGTGTCACATGGTTTCTGTTTCATGAACTCCCGTGGTTTTCCCGTGTCACATGGTTTCTGTTTCATGAACTCCCGTGGTTTTCCCGTGTCTCATGGTTTCTGTTTCATGAACACCCGTGGTTTTCCCGTGTCTCATGGTTTCTGTCATGAACTCCCGTGGTTTTCCCGTGTCTCATGGTTTCTGTTTCATGAACTCCCGTGGTTTTCCCGTGTCACATGGTTTCTGTTTCATGAACTCCCGTGGTTTTCCCGTGTCACATGGTTTCTGTTTCATGAACTCCCGTGGTTTTCCCGTGTCTCATGGTTTCTGTTTCATGAACTCCCGTGGTTTTCCCGTGTCACATGGTTTCTGTTTCATGAACTCCCGTGGTTTTCCTGTGTCACATGGTTTCTGTTTCATGAACTCCCGTGGTTTTCCCCTGTCACATGGTTTCAGTTTCATGAACTCCCGTGGTTTTCCGTGTCACATGGTTTCTGTCATGAACTCCCGTGGTTTTCCGTGTCTCATCGTTTCTGTTTCATGAACTTCCGTGCTTTTCCCGTGTCACATGGTTTCTGTCATGAACTCCTGTGGTTTTCCCGTGTCACATGGTTTCTGTTTCATGAACTTCCGTGGTTTTCCCGTGTCACATGGTTTCTGTTTCATGAACTCCCGTGGTTTTCCCGTGTCACATGGTTTCTGTCATGAACTCCCGTGGTTTTTTCGTGTCACATGGTTTGTGTTTCATGAGCTCCCGTGGTTTTCCCGTGTCACATGGTTTCTGTTTCATGAACTCCCGTGGTTTTCTCGTGTCAAATGGTTTGTGTTTCATGAACTCCCGTGGTTTTCCCGTGTCTCATGGTTTCTGTTTCATGAACACCCGTGGTTTTCCCGTGTTACATGGTTTCTGTTTCATGAACTCCTGTGGTTTTCCCGTGTCACATGGTTTGTGTTTCATGAGCTCCCGTAGTTTTCCCGTGTCACATGGTTTGTGTTTCATGAACTCCAGTGGTTTTCCCGTGTCACATGGTTTCTGTCATGAACTCCCGTGGTTTTCCCGTGTTACATGGTTTCTGTTTCATGTACTCCCGTGGTTTTCCCGTGTCACATGGTTTCTGTCATGAACTCCTGTGGTTTTCCCGTGTCACATGGTTTCTGTTTCATGAACTCCCGTGGTTTTCCCCTGTCACATGGTTTCTGTTTCATGAACTCCCGTGGTTTTCCCGTGTCAGATGGTTTCTGTTTCATGAACTCCAGTGGTTTTCCCGTGTCACATGGTTTCTGTCATGAACTCCCGTGGTTTTGCCGTGTCACATGGTTTCTGTTTAATGAACTCCCGTGGTTTTCCCGTGTCTCATGGTTTCTGTTTCATGAACTCCCGTGATTTTCCCGTGTCACATGGTTTCTGTTTTATGAACTCCCGTGGTTTTCCTGTGTCACATGGTTTCTGTTTCATGAACTCCCGTGGTTTTCCCCTGTCACATGGTTTCTGTTTCATGAACTCCCGTGGTTTTCCCGTGTCACATGGTTTCTGTCATGAACTCCCGTGGTTTTCCCGTGTCACATGGTTTCTGTTTCATGAACTTCCGTGGTTTTCCCGTGTCACATGGTTTCTGTTTCATGAACTCCCGTGGTTTTCCCGTGTCACATGGTTTCTGTCATGAACTCCCGTGGTTTTTTCGTGTCACATGGTTTGTGTTTCATGAGCTCCCGTGGTTTTCCCGTGTCACATGGTTTCTGTTTCATGAACTCCCGTGGTTTTCTCGTGTCAAATGGTTTGTGTTTCATGAACTCCCGTGGTTTTCCCGTGTCTCATGGTTTCTGTTTCATGAACTCCCGTGGTTTTCCCGTGTCACATGGTTTGTGTTTCATGAGCTCCCGTAGTTTTCCCGTGTCACATGGTTTGTGTTTCATGAACTCCCGGGGTTTTCCCGTGTTACATGGTTTCTGTTTCATGTACTCCCGTGGTTTTCCCGTGTCACATGGTTTCTGTCATGAACTCCTGTGGTTTTCCCGTGTCACATGGTTTCTGTTTCATGAACTCCCGTGGTTTTCCCCAGTCACATGGTTTCTGTTTCATGAACTCCCGTGGTTTTCCCGTGTCAGATGGTTTCTGTTTCATGAACTCCAGTGGTTTTCCCGTGTCACATGGTTTCTGTCATGAACTCCCGTGGTTTTCCCGTGTCACATGGTTTCTGTTTCATGAACTCCCGTGGTTTTCCCGTGTCTCTTGGTTTCTGTTTCATGAACTCCCGTGGTTTTCCCGTGTCACATGGTTTCTGTTTCATGAACTCCCGTGGTTTTCCCGTGTCACATGGTTTCTGTCATGAACTCCCGTGGTTTTCCCGTGTCACATGGTTTCTGTTTCATGAACTCCCGTGGTTTTCCCGTGTCACATGGTTTCTGTTTCATGAACTCCCGTGGTTTTCCCGTGTCTCATGGTTTCTGTTTCATGAACTCCCGTGGTTTTCCCGTGTCTCATGGTTTCTGTTTCATGAACTCCCGTGGTTTTCCCCTGTCACATTGTTTCTGTTTCATGAACTCCCGTGGTTTTCCGTGTCACATGGTTTCTGTCATGAACTCCCGTGGTTTTCCCGTGTTACATGGTTTCTGTTTCATGAACTCCTGTGGTTTTCCTGTGTCACATGGTTTCTGTTTCATGAACTCCCGTGGTTTTCCCGTGTCACATGGTTTCTGTCATGAACTCCCGTGGTTTTCCCGTGTCACATGGTTTCTGTTTGATGAACTCCCATGGTTTTCCGTGTCACATGGTTTCTGTTTCATGAACTCCCGTGGTTTTCCAGTGTTTCTTGGTTTCTGTTTGATGAACTCCCGTGGTTTTCCCGTGTCACATGGTTTCTGTCATGAACTCCCGTGGTTTTCCCGTGTCTCATGGTTTCTGTTTCATGAACTCCCGTGGTTTTCCCGTGTCTCATGGTTTCTGTCATGAACTCCCGTGGTTTTCCCGTGTCTCATGGTTTCTGTCATGAACTCCCATGTTTTTCCCGTGTCTCATGGTTTCTGTTTCAGGAACTCCTGTGGTTTTCCCGTGTCTCATGGTTTCTGTCATGAACTCCCGTGGTTTTCCCGTGTCTCATGGTTTCTGTCATGAACTCCCATGTTTTTCCCGTGTCACATGGTTTCAGTTTCATGAACTCCCGTAGTTTTCCAGTGTCACATGGTTTCTGTATCAGGAACTCCCGTGGTTTTCCCGTGTCACATGGTTTCTGTTTGATGAACTCCCGTGGTTTTCCGGTGTCACATGGTTTCTGTTTCATGAACTCCCGTGGTTTTCCCGTGTCACATGGTTTCTGTTTCATGAACTCCCGTGGTTTTCCCGTGTCTCATGGTCTCTGTTTCATGAACACCCGTGGTTTTCCCGTGTCTCATGGTTTCTGTCATGAACTCCCGTGGTTTTCCCGTGTCTCATGGTTTCTGTTTCATGAACTCCCGTGGTTTTCCCGTGTCACATGGTTTCTGTTTCATGAACTCCCGTGGTTTTCCCGTGTCACATGGTTTCTGTCATGAACTCCCGTGGCTTTCCCGTGTCTCATGGTTTCTGTTTCATGAACTCCCGTGGTTTTCCCGTGTCTCATGGTTTCTGTCATGAACTCCCGTGGTTTTCCCGTGTCTCATGGTTTCTGTCATGAACTCCCATGTTTTTCCCGTGTCTCATGGTTTCTGTTTCAGGAACTCCTGTGGTTTTCCCGTGTCTCATGGTTTCTGTCATGAACTCCCGTGGTTTTCCCGTGTCTCATGGTTTCTGTCATGAACTCCCATGTTTTTCCCGTGTCACATGGTTTCTGTTTGATGAACTCCCGTGGTTTTCCGGTGTCACATGGTTTCTGTTTCATGAACTCCCGTGGTTTTCCCGTGTCACATGGTTTCTGTTTCATGAACTCCCGTGGTTTTCCCGTGTCTCATGGTTTCTGTTTCATGAACACCCGTGGTTTTCCCGTGTCTCATGGTTTCTGTCATGAACTCCCGTGATTTTCCCGTGTCACATGGTTTCTGTTTTATGAACTCCCGTGGTTTTCCTGTGTCACATGGTTTCTGTTTCATGAACTTCCGTGGTTTTCCCGTGTCACATGGTTTCTGTTTCATGAACTCCCGTGGTTTTCCCGTGTCACATGGTTTCTGTTTCATGAACTCCTGTGGTTTTCCCGTGTCACATGGTTTCTGTTTCATGAACTTCCGTGGTTTTCCCGTGTCACATGGTTTCTGTTTCATGAACTCCCGTGGTTTTCCGTGTCACATGGTTTCTGTTTCATGAACTCCCGTGGTTTTCCGTGTCTCATCGTTTCTGTTTCATGAACTCCCGTGGCTTTCCCGTGTCACATGGTTTCTGTTTCATGAACTCCCGTGGTTTTCCGTGTCACATGGTTTCTGTCAGGAACTCCCGTGGTTTTCCCGTGTCACATGGTTTCTGTTTCATGAACTTCCGTGGTTTTCCCGTGTCACATGGTTTCTGTTTCATGAACTCCCGTGGTTTTCCCGTGTCACATGGTTTCTGTTTCATGAACTCCCGTGGTTTTCCCGTGTCACATGGTTTCTGTTTCATGAACTCCCGTGGTTTTCCCGTGTCACATGGTTTCTGTCATGAACTCCCGTAGTTTTCCAGTGTCACACGGTTTCTGTTTCATGAACTCCCGTGGTTTTCCGTGTCACATGGTTTCTGTTTCATGAACTTCCGTGGTTCTCCGTGTCTCATCGTTTCTGTTTCATGAACTCCCGTGGCTTTCCCGTGTCACATGGTTTCTGTTTCATGAACTCCCGTGGTTTTCCGTGTCACATGGGTTCTGTCATGAACTCCCGTGGTTTTCCCGTGTCACATGGTTTCAGTTTCATGAACTCCCATTGTTTTCCGTGTCACATGGTTTCTGTTTCATGAACTCCCGTGGTTTTCCAGTGTTTCTTGGTTTCTGTTTGATGAACTCCCGTGGTTTTCCCGTGTCACATGGTTTCTGTCATGAACTCCCGTGGTTTTCCAGTGTCACATGGTTTCTGTTTCATGAACTCCCGTGGTTTTCCGTGTCACATGGTTTCTGTTTTATGAACTCCCGTGGTTTTCCGTGTCACATGGTTTCTGTTTCATGAACTCCCGTGGTTTTCCGTGTCTCATCGTTTCTGTTTCATGAACTCCCGTGGCTTTCCCGTGTCACATGGTTTCTGTTTCATGAACTCCCGTGGTTTTCCGTGTCACATGGTTTCTGTCATGAACTCCCGTGGTTTTCCGTGTCTGATCGTTTCTGTTTCATGAACTCCCGTGGCTTTCCCGTGTCACATGGTTTCTGTTTCATGAACTCCCGTGGTTTTCCGTGTCACATGGTTTCTGTCATGAACTCCCGTGGTTTTCCCGTGTCTCATGGTTTCTGTTTCATGAACTCCCGTGGTTTTCCCGTGTCACATGGTTTCTGTTTGATGAACTCCCGTGGTTTTCCGGTGTCACATGGTTTCTGTTTCATGAACTCCCGTGGTTTTCCCGTGTCACATGGTTTCTGTTTCATGAACTCCCGTGGTTTTCCCGTGTCTCATGGTCTCTGTTTCATGAACACCCGTGGTTTTCCCGTGTCTCATGGTTTCTGTCATGAACTCCCGTGGTTTTCCCGTGTCTCATGGTTTCTGTTTCATGAACTCCCGTGGTTTTCCCGTGTCACATGGTTTCTGTTTCATGAACTCCCGTGGTTTTCCCGTGTCACATGGTTTCTGTCATGAACTCCCGTGGCTTTCCCGTGTCTCATGGTTTCTGTTTCATGAACTCCCGTGGTTTTCCCGTGTCTCATGGTTTCTGTCATGAACTCCCGTGGTTTTCCCGTGTCTCATGGTTTCTGTCATGAACTCCCATGTTTTTCCCGTGTCTCATGGTTTCTGTTTCAGGAACTCCTGTGGTTTTCCCGTGTCTCATGGTTTCTGTCATGAACTCCCGTGGTTTTCCCGTGTCTCATGGTTTCTGTCATGAACTCCCATGTTTTTCCCGTGTCACATGGTTTCTGTTTGATGAACTCCCGTGGTTTTCCGGTGTCACATGGTTTCTGTTTCATGAACTCCCGTGGTTTTCCCGTGTCACATGGTTTCTGTTTCATGAACTCCCGTGGTTTTCCCGTGTCTCATGGTTTCTGTTTCATGAACACCCGTGGTTTTCCCGTGTCTCATGGTTTCTGTCATGAACTCCCGTGATTTTCCCGTGTCACATGGTTTCTGTTTTATGAACTCCCGTGGTTTTCCTGTGTCACATGGTTTCTGTTTCATGAACTTCCGTGGTTTTCCCGTGTCACATGGTTTCTGTTTCATGAACTCCCGTGGTTTTCCCGTGTCACATGGTTTCTGTTTCATGAACTCCTGTGGTTTTCCCGTGTCACATGGTTTCTGTTTCATGAACTTCCGTGGTTTTCCCGTGTCACATGGTTTCTGTTTCATGAACTCCCGTGGTTTTCCGTGTCACATGGTTTCTGTTTCATGAACTCCCGTGGTTTTCCGTGTCTCATCGTTTCTGTTTCATGAACTCCCGTGGCTTTCCCGTGTCACATGGTTTCTGTTTCATGAACTCCCGTGGTTTTCCGTGTCACATGGTTTCTGTCAGGAACTCCCGTGGTTTTCCCGTGTCACATGGTTTCTGTTTCATGAACTTCCGTGGTTTTCCCGTGTCACATGGTTTCTGTTTCATGAACTCCCGTGGTTTTCCCGTGTCACATGGTTTCTGTTTCATGAACTCCCGTGGTTTTCCCGTGTCACATGGTTTCTGTTTCATGAACTCCCGTGGTTTTCCCGTGTCACATGGTTTCTGTCATGAACTCCCGTAGTTTTCCAGTGTCACACGGTTTCTGTTTCATGAACTCCCGTGGTTTTCCGTGTCACATGGTTTCTGTTTCATGAACTTCCGTGGTTCTCCGTGTCTCATCGTTTCTGTTTCATGAACTCCCGTGGCTTTCCCGTGTCACATGGTTTCTGTTTCATGAACTCCCGTGGTTTTCCGTGTCACATGGGTTCTGTCATGAACTCCCGTGGTTTTCCCGTGTCACATGGTTTCAGTTTCATGAACTCCCATTGTTTTCCGTGTCACATGGTTTCTGTTTCATGAACTCCCGTGGTTTTCCAGTGTTTCTTGGTTTCTGTTTGATGAACTCCCGTGGTTTTCCCGTGTCACATGGTTTCTGTCATGAACTCCCGTGGTTTTCCAGTGTCACATGGTTTCTGTTTCATGAACTCCCGTGGTTTTCCGTGTCACATGGTTTCTGTTTTATGAACTCCCGTGGTTTTCCGTGTCACATGGTTTCTGTTTCATGAACTCCCGTGGTTTTCCGTGTCTCATCGTTTCTGTTTCATGAACTCCCGTGGCTTTCCCGTGTCACATGGTTTCTGTTTCATGAACTCCCGTGGTTTTCCGTGTCACATGGTTTCTGTCATGAACTCCCGTGGTTTTCCGTGTCTGATCGTTTCTGTTTCATGAACTCCCGTGGCTTTCCCGTGTCACATGGTTTCTGTTTCATGAACTCCCGTGGTTTTCCGTGTCACATGGTTTCTGTCATGAACTCCCGTGGTTTTCTGTGTCTCATCGTTTCTGTTTCATGAACTCCCGTGGTTTTCCCGTGTCACATGGTTTCTGTTTCATGAACTCCCGTGGTTTTCCGTGTCACATGGTTTCTGTCATGAACTCCCGTGGTTTTCCGTGTCTCATCGTTTCTGTTTCATGAACTCCCATGGTTTTCCCGTGTCACATGGTTTCTGTCATGAACTCCCGTGGTTTTCCAGTGTCACATGGTTTCTGTTTCATGAACTCCCGTGGTTTTCCCGTGTCACATGGTTTCTGTTTCATGAACTCCCGTGGTTTTCCCGTGTCACATGGTTTCTGTTTCATGAACTCCTGTGGTTTTCCCGTGTCACATGGTTTCTGTTTCATGAACTTCCGTGGTTTTCCCGTGTCACATGGTTTCTGTTTCATGAACTCCCGTGGTTTTCCGTGTCACATGGTTTCTGTTTCATGAACTCCCGTGGTTTTCGGTGTCTCATCGTTTCTGTTTCATGAACTCCCGTGGCTTTCCCGTGTCACATGGTTTCTGTTTCATGAACTCCCGTGGTTTTCCGTGTCACATGGTTTCTGTCAGGAACTCCCGTGGTTTTCCCGTGTCACATGGTTTCTGTTTCATGAACTTCCGTGGTTTTCCCGTGTCACATGGTTTCTGTTTCATGAACTCCCGTGGTTTTCCCGTGTCACATGGTTTCTGTTTCATGAACTCCCGTGGTTTTCCCGTGTCACATGGTTTCTGTTTCATGAACTCCCGTGGTTTTCCCGTGTCACATGGTTTCTGTCATGAACTCCCGTAGTTTTCCAGTGTCACATGGTTTCTGTTTCATGAACTCCCGTGGTTTTCCGTGTCACATGGTTTCTGTTTCATGAACTCCCGTGGTTTTCCGTGTCTCATCGTTTCTGTTTCATGAACTCCCGTGGCTTTCCCGTGTCACATGGTTTCTGTTTCATGAACTCCCGTGGTTTTCCGTGTCACATGGATTCTGTCATGAACTCCCGTGGTTTTCCGTTTCTCATCGTTTCTGTTTCATGAACTCCCGTGGTTTTCCAGTGTTTCTTGGTTTCTGTTTGATGAACTCCCGTGGTTTTCCCGTGTCACATTGTTTCTGTCATGAACTCCCGTGGTTTTCCCGTGTCTCATGGTTTCTGTTTCATGAACTCCCGTGGTTTTCCCGTGTCTCATGGTTTCTGTCATGAACTCCCGTGGTTTTCCCGTGTCTCATGGTTTCTGTCATGAACTCCCATGTTTTTCCCGTGTCTCATGGTTTCTGTTTCAGGAACTCCTGTGGTTTTCCCGTGTCTCATGGTTTCTGTCATGAACTCCCGTGGTTTTCCCGTGTCTCATGGTTTCTGTCATGAACTCCCATGTTTTTCCCGTGTCACATGGTTTCAGTTTCATGAACTCCCGTAGTTTTCCAGTGTCACATGGTTTCTGTATCAGGAACTCCCGTGGTTTTCCCGTGTCACATGGTTTCTGTTTGATGAACTCCCGTGGTTTTCCGGTGTCACATGGTTTCTGTTTCATGAACTCCCGTGGATTTCCCGTGTCACATGGTTTCTGTTTCATGAACTCCCGTGGTTTTCCCGTGTCTCATGGTCTCTGTTTCATGAACACCCGTGGTTTTCCCGTGTCTCATGGTTTCTGTCATGAACTCCCGTGGTTTTCCCGTGTCTCATGGTTTCTGTTTCATGAACTCCCGTGGTTTTCCCGTGTCACATGGTTTCTGTTTCATGAACTCCCGTGGCTTTCCCGTGTCTCATGGTTTCTGTTTCATGAACTCCCGTGGTTTTCCCGTGTCTCATGGTTTCTGTCATGAACTCCCGTGGTTTTCCCGTGTCTCATGGTTTCTGTCATGAACTCCCATGTTTTTCCCGTGTCTCATGGTTTCTGTTTCAGGAACTCCTGTGGTTTTCCCGTGTCTCATGGTTTCTGTCATGAACTCCCGTGGTTTTCCCGTGTCTCATGGTTTCTGTCATGAACTCCCATGTTTTTCCCGTGTCACATGGTTTCTGTTTGATGAACTCCCGTGGTTTTCCGGTGTCACATGGTTTCTGTTTCATGAACTCCCGTGGTTTTCCCGTGTCACATGGTTTCTGTTTCATGAACTCCCGTGGTTTTCCCGTGTCTCATGGTTTCTGTTTCATGAACACCCGTGGTTTTCCCGTGTCTCATGGTTTCTGTCATGAACTCCCGTGATTTTCCCGTGTCACATGGTTTCTGTTTTATGAACTCCCGTGGTTTTCCTGTGTCACATGGTTTCTGTTTCATGAACTTCCGTGGTTTTCCCGTGTCACATGGTTTCTGTTTCATGAACTCCCGTGGTTTTCCCGTGTCACATGGTTTCTGTTTCATGAACTCCTGTGGTTTTCCCGTGTCACATGGTTTCTGTTTCATGAACTTCCGTGGTTTTCCCGTGTCACATGGTTTCTGTTTCATGAACTCCCGTGGTTTTCCGTGTCACATGGTTTCTGTTTCATGAACTCCCGTGGTTTTCCGTGTCTCATCGTTTCTGTTTCATGAACTCCCGTGGCTTTCCCGTGTCACATGGTTTCTGTTTCATGAACTCCCGTGGTTTTCCGTGTCACATGGTTTCTGTCAGGAACTCCCGTGGTTTTCCCGTGTCACATGGTTTCTGTTTCATGAACTTCCGTGGTTTTCCCGTGTCACATGGTTTCTGTTTCATGAACTCCCGTGGTTTTCCCGTGTCACATGGTTTCTGTTTCATGAACTCCCGTGGTTTTCCCGTGTCACATGGTTTCTGTTTCATGAACTCCCGTGGTTTTCCCGTGTCACATGGTTTCTGTCATGAACTCCCGTAGTTTTCCAGTGTCACACGGTTTCTGTTTCATGAACTCCCGTGGTTTTCCGTGTCACATGGTTTCTGTTTCATGAACTTCCGAGGTTCTCCGTGTCTCATCGTTTCTGTTTGATGAACTCCCGTGGCTTTCCCGTGTCACATGGTTTCTGTTTCATGAACTCCCTTGGTTTTCCGTGTCACATGGGTTCTGTCATGAACTCCCGTGGTTTTCCCGTGTCACATGGTTTCAGTTTCATGAACTCCCATGGTTTTCCGTGTCACATGGTTTCTGTTTCATGAACTCCCGTGGTTTTCCAGTGTTTCTTGGTTTCTGTTTGATGAACTCCCGTGGTTTTCCCGTGTCACATGGTTTCTGTCATGAACTCCCGTGGTTTTCCAGTGTCACATGGTTTCTGTTTCATGAACTCCCGTGGTTTTCCGTGTCACATGGTTTCTGTTTTATGAACTCCCGTGGTTTTCCGTGTCACATGGTTTCTGTTTCATGAACTCACGTGGTTTTCCGTGTCTCATCGTTTCTGTTTCATGAACTCCCGTGGCTTTCCCGTGTCACATGGTTTCTGTTTCATGAACTCCCGTGGTTTTCCGTGTCACATGGTTTCTGTCATGAACTCCCGTGGTTTTCCGTGTCTGATCGTTTCTGTTTCATGAACTCCCGTGGCTTTCCCGTGTCACATGGTTTCTGTTTCATGAACTCCCGTGGTTTTCCGTGTCACATGGTTTCTGTCATGAACTCCCGTGGTTTTCTGTGTCTCATCGTTTCTGTTTCATGAACTCCCGTGGTTTTCCCGTGTCACATGGTTTCTGTTTCATGAACTCCCGTGGTTTTCCGTGTCACATGGTTTCTGTCATGAACTCCCGTGGTTTTCCGTGTCTCATCGTTTCTGTTTCATGAACTCCCATGGTTTTCCCGTGTCACATGGTTTCTGTCATGAACTCCCGTGGTTTTCCAGTGTCACATGGTTTCTGTTTCATGAACTCCCGTGGTTTTCCAGTGTCACATGGTTTCTGTTTCATGAACTCCCGTGGTTTTCCCGTGTCACATGGTTTCTGTTTCATGAACTCCCGTGGTTTTCCCGTGTCACATGGTTTCTGTTTCATGAACTCCTGTGGTTTTCCCGTGTCACATGGTTTCTGTTTCATGAACTTCCGTGGTTTTCCCGTGTCACATGGTTTCTGTTTCATGAACTCCCGTGGTTTTCCGTGTCACATGGTTTCTGTTTCATGAACTCCCGTGGTTTTCCGTGTCTCATCGTTTCTGTTTCATGAACTCCCGTGGCTTTCCCGTGTCACATGGTTTCTGTTTCATGAACTCCCGTGGTTTTCCGTGTCACATGGTTTCTGTCAGGAACTCCCGTGGTTTTCCCGTGTCACATGGTTTCTGTTTCATGAACTTCCGTGGTTTTCCCGTGTCACATGGTTTCTGTTTCATGAACTCCCGTGGTTTTCCCGTGTCACATGGTTTCTGTTTCATGAACTCCCGTGGTTTTCCCGTGTCACATGGTTTCTGTTTCATGAACTCCCGTGGTTTTCCCGTGTCACATGGTTTCTGTCATGAACTCCCGTAGTTTTCCAGTGTCACATGGTTTCTGTTTCATGAACTCCCGTGGTTTTCCGTGTCACATGGTTTCTGTTTCATGAACTCCCGTGGTTTTCCGTGTCTCATCGTTTCTGTTTCATGAACTCCCGTGGCTTTCCCGTGTCACATGGTTTCTGTTTCATGAACTCCCGTGGTTTTCCGTGTCACATGGATTCTGTCATGAACTCCCGTGGTTTTCCGTTTCTCATCGTTTCTGTTTCATGAACTCCCGTGGTTTTCCTGTGTCACATGGTTTCTGTTTCATGAACTCCCGTGGCTTTCCCGTGTCTCATGGTTTCTGTTTCAGGAACTCTCGTGGTTTTCCAGTGTCACATGGTTTCTGTCATGAACTCCCGTGGCTTTCCCGTGTCTCATGGTTTCTGTTTCATGAACTCCCGTGGTTTTCCCGTGTCTCATGGTTTCTGTCATGAACTCCCGTGGTTTTCCCGTGTCTCATGGTTTCTGTCATGAACTCCCATGTTTTTCCCGTGTCTCATGGTTTCTGTTTCAGGAACTCCTGTGGTTTTCCCGTGTCTCATGGTTTCTGTCATGAACTCCCGTGGTTTTCCCGTGTCTCATGGTTTCTGTCATGAACTCCCATGTTTTTCCCGTGTCACATGGTTTCAGTTTCATGAACTCCCGTAGTTTTCCAGTGTCACATGGTTTCTGTATCAGGAACTCCCGTGGTTTTCCCGTGTCACATGGTTTCTGTTTGATGAACTCCCGTGGTTTTCCGGTGTCACATGGTTTCTGTTTCATGAACTCCCGTGGTTTTCCGTGTCACATGGTTTCTGTTTCATGAACTCCCGTGGTTTTCCGTGTCTCATCGTTTCTGTTTCATGAACTCCCGTGGCTTTCCCGTGTCACATGGTTTCTGTTTCATGAACTCCCGTGGTTTTCCGTGTCACATGGTTTCTGTCAGGAACTCCCGTGGTTTTCCCGTGTCACATGGTTTCTGTTTCATGAACTTCCGTGGTTTTCCCGTGTCACCTGGTTTCTGTTTCATGAACTCCCGTGGTTTTCCCGTGTCACATGGTTTCTGTTTCATGAACTCCCGTGGTTTTCCCGTGTCACATGGTTTCTGTTTCATGAACTCCCGTGGTTTTCCCGTGTCACATGGTTTCTGTCATGAACTCCCGTAGTTTTCCAGTGTCACATGGTTTCTGTTTCATGAACTCCCGTTGTTTTCCGTGTCACATGGTTTCTGTTTCATGAACTCCCGTGGTTTTCCGTGTCTCATCGTTTCTGTTTCATGAACTCCCGTGGCTTTCCCGTGTCACATGGTTTCTGTTTCATGAACTCCCGTGGTTTTCCGTGTCACATGGATTCTGTCATGAACTCCCGTGGTTTTCCGTTTCTCATCGTTTCTGTTTCATGAACTCCCGTGGTTTTCCTGTGTCACATGGTTTCTGTTTCATGAACTCCCGTGGCTTTCCCGTGTCTCATGGTTTCTGTTTCAGGAACTCTCGTGGTTTTCCAGTGTCACATGGTTTCTGTCATGAACTCCCGTGGCTTTCCCGTGTCTCATGGTTTCTGTTTCATGAACTCCCGTGGTTTTCCCGTGTCTCATGGTTTCTGTCATGAACTCCCGTGGTTTTCCCGTGTCTCATGGTTTCTGTCATGAACTCCCATGTTTTTCCCGTGTCTCATGGTTTCTGTTTCAGGAACTCCTGTGGTTTTCCCGTGTCTCATGGTTTCTGTCATGAACTCCCGTGGTTTTCCCGTGTCTCATGGTTTCTGTCATGAACTCCCATGTTTTTCCCGTGTCACATGGTTTCAGTTTCATGAACTCCCGTAGTTTTCCAGTGTCACATGGTTTCTGTATCAGGAACTCCCGTGGTTTTCCCGTGTCACATGGTTTCTGTTTGATGAACTCCCGTGGTTTTCCGGTGTCACATGGTTTCTGTTTCATGAACTCCCGTGGATTTCCCGTGTCACATGGTTTCTGTATCAGGAACTCCCGTGGTTTTCCCGTGTCACATGGTTTCTGTTTGATGAACTCCCGTGGTTTTCCGGTGTCACATGGTTTCTGTTTCATGAACTCCCGTGGTTTTCCCGTGTCACATGGTTTCTGTTTCATGAACTCCCGTGGTTTTCCCGTGTCTCATGGTTTCTGTCATGAACTCCCGTGGTTTTCCCGTGTCTCATGGTTTCTGTTTCATGAACTCCCGTGGTTTTCCCGTGTCACATGGTTTCTGTTTCATGAACTCCCGTGGTTTTCCCGTGTCACATGGTTTCTGTTTCATGAACTCCCGTGGTTTTCCCGTGTCTCATGGTTTCTGTTTCATGAACTCCCGTGGTTTTCCCGTGTCACATGGTTTCTGTTTCATGAACTCCCGTGGTTTTCCTGTGTCACATGGTTTCTGTTTCATGAACTCCCGTGGTTTTCCCCTGTCACATGGTTTCTGTTTCATGAACTCCCGTGGTTTTCCGTGTCACATGGTTTCTGTCATGAACTCCCGTGGTTTTCCGTGTCTCATCGTTTCTGTTTCATGAACTTCCGTGCTTTTCCAGTGTCACATGGTTTCTGTCATGAACTCCCGTGGTTTTCCCGTGTCACATGGTTTCTGTTTCATGAACTTCCGTGGTTTTCCCGTGTCACATGGTTTCTGTTTCATGAACTCCCGTGGTTTTCCCGTGTCACATGGTTTCTGTCATGAACTCCCGTGGTTTTTTCGTGTCACATGGTTTGTGTTTCATGAGCTCCCGTGGTTTTCCCGTGTCACATGGTTTCTGTTTCATGAACTCCCGTGGTTTTCTCGTGTCAAATGGTTTGTGTTTCATGAACTCCCGTGGTTTTCCCGTGTCTCATGGTTTCTGTTTCATGAACACCCGTGGTTTTCCCGTGTTACATGGTTTCTGTTTCATGAACTCCTGTGGTTTTCCCGTGTCACATGGTTTGTGTTTCATGAGCTCCCGTAGTTTTCCCGTGTCACATGGTTTGTGTTTCATGAACTCCAGTGGTTTTCCCGTGTCACATGGTTTCTGTCATGAACTCCCGTGGTTTTCCCGTGTTACATGGTTTCTGTTTCATGTACTCCCGTGGTTTTCCCGTGTCACATGGTTTCTGTCATGAACTCCTGTGGTTTTCCCGTGTCACATGGTTTCTGTTTCATGAACTCCCGTGGTTTTCCCTTGTCACATGGTTTCTGTTTCATGAACTCCCGTGGTTTTCCCGTGTCAGATGGTTTCTGTTTCATGAACTCCAGTGGTTTTCCCGTGTCACATGGTTTCTGTCATGAACTCCCGTGGTTTTCCCGTGTCACATGGTTTCTGTTTAATGAACTCCCGTGGTTTTCCCGTGTCTCATGGTTTCTGTTTCATGAACTCCCGTGATTTTCCCGTGTCACATGGTTTCTGTTTTATGAACTCCCGTGGTTTTCCTGTGTCACATGGTTTCTGTTTCATGAACTCCCGTGGTTTTCCCCTGTCACATGGTTTCTGTTTCATGAACTCCCGTGGTTTTCCCGTGTCACATGGTTTCTGTCATGAACTCCCGTGGTTTTCCCGTGTCACATGGTTTCTGTTTCATGAACTTCCGTGGTTTTCCCGTGTCACATGGTTTCTGTTTCATGAACTCCCGTGGTTTTCCCGTGTCACATGGTTTCTGTCATGAACTCCCGTGGTTTTTTCGTGTCACATGGTTTGTGTTTCATGAGCTCCCGTGGTTTTCCCGTGTCACATGGTTTCTGTTTCATGAACTCCCGTGGTTTTCTCGTGTCAAATGGTTTGTGTTTCATGAACTCCCGTGGTTTTCCCGTGTCTCATGGTTTCTGTTTCATGAACTCCCGTGGTTTTCCCGTGTCACATGGTTTGTGTTTCATGAGCTCCCGTAGTTTTCCCGTGTCACATGGTTTGTGTTTCATGAACTCCTGTGGTTTTCCCGTGTCACATGGTTTCTGTCATGAACTCCCGGGGTTTTCCCGTGTTACATGGTTTCTGTTTCATGTACTCCCGTGGTTTTCCCGTGTCACATGGTTTCTGTCATGAACTCCTGTGGTTTTCCCGTGTCACATGGTTTCTGTTTCATGAACTCCCGTGGTTTTCCCCAGTCACATGGTTTCTGTTTCATGAACTGCCGTGGTTTTCCCGTGTCAGATGGTTTCTGTTTCATGAACTCCAGTGGTTTTCCAGTGTCACATGGTTTCTGTCATGAACTCCCGTGGTTTTCCCGTGTCACATGGTTTCTGTTTCATGAACTCCAGTGGTTTTCCCGTGTCACATGGTTTCTGTCATGAACTCCCGTGGTTTTCCCGTGTCACATGGTTTCTGTTTAATGAACTCCCGTGGTTTTCCCGTGTCTCATGGTTTCTGTTTCATGAACTCCCGTGATTTTCCCGTGTCACATGGTTTCTGTTTTATGAACTCCCGTGGTTTTCCTGTGTCACATGGTTTCTGTTTCATGAACTCCCGTGGTTTTCCCCTGTCACATGGTTTCTGTTTCATGAACTCCCGTGGTTTTCCCGTGTCACATGGTTTCTGTCATGAACTCCCGTGGTTTTCCCGTGTCACATGGTTTCTGTTTCATGAACTTCCGTGGTTTTCCCGTGTCACATGGTTTCTGTTTCATGAACTCCCGTGGTTTTCTCGTGTCAAATGGTTTGTGTTTCATGAACTCCCGTGGTTTTCCCGTGTCTCATGGTTTCTGTTTCATGAACTCCCGTGGTTTTCCCGTGTCACATGGTTTGTTTTTCATGAGCTCCCGTAGTTTTCCCGTGTCACATGGTTTGTGTTTCATGAACTCCTGTGGTTTTCCCGTGTCACATGGTTTCTGTCATGAACTCCCGGGGTTTTCCCGTGTTACATGGTTTCTGTTTCATGTACTCCCGTGGTTTTCCCGTGTCACATGGTTTCTGTCATGAACTCCTGTGGTTTTCCCGTGTCACATGGTTTCTGTTTCATGAACTCCCGTGGTTTTCCCCAGTCACATGGTTTCTGTTTCATGAACTCCCGTGGTTTTCCCGTGTCAGATGGTTTCTGTTTCATGAACTCCAGTGGTTTTCCCGTGTCACATGGTTTCTGTCATGAACTCCCGTGGTTTTCCCGTGTCACATGGTTTCTGTTTCATGAACTCCCGTGGTTTTCCCGTGTCTCATGGTTTCTGTTTCATGAACTCCCGTGGTTTTCCCGTGTCACATGGTTTCTGTTTCATGAACTCCCGTGGTTTTCCCGTGTCACATGGTTTCTGTCATGAACTCCCGTGGTTTTCCCGTGTCACATGGTTTCTGTTTCATGAACTCCCGTGGTTTTCCCGTGTCACATGGTTTCTGTTTCATGAACTACCGTGGTTTTCCCGTGTCTCATGGTTTCTGTTTCATGAACTCCCGTGGTTTTCCGGTGTCTCATGGTTTCTGTTTCATGAACTCCCGTGGTTTTCCCCTGTCACATTGTTTCTGTTTCATGAACTCCCGTGGTTTTCCGTGTCACATGGTTTCTGTCATGAACTCCCGTGGTTTTCCCGTGTTACATGGTTTCTGTTTCATGAACTCCTGTGGTTTTCCTGTGTCACATGGTTTCTGTTTCATGATCTCCCGTGGTTTTCCCGTGTCACATGGTTTCTGTCATGAACTCCCGTGGTTTTCCCGTGTCACATGGTTTCTGTTTGATGAACTCCCATGGTTTTCCGTGTCACATGGTTTCTGTTTCATGAACTCCCGTGGTTTTCCCGTGTCACATGGTTTCTGTCATGAACTCCCGTGGTTTTCCCGTGTCTCATGGTTTCTGTCATGAACTCCCATGTTTTTCCCGTGTCACATGGTTTCTGTTTGATGAACTCCCGTGGTTTTCCGGTGTCACATGGTTTCTGTTTCATGAACTCCCGTGGTTTTCCCGTGTCACATGGTTTCTGTTTCATGAACTCCCGTGGTTTTCCCGTGTCTCATGGTTTCTGTTTCATGAACACCCGTGGTTTTCCCGTGTCTCATGGTTTCTGTCATGAACTCCCGTGATTTTCCCGTGTCACATGGTTTCTGTTTTATGAACTCCCGTGGTTTTCCTGTGTCACATGGTTTCTGTTTCATGAACTTCCGTGGTTTTCCCGTGTCACATGGTTTCTGTTTCATGAACTCCCGTGGTTTTCCCGTGTCACATGGTTTCTGTTTCATGAACTCCTGTGGTTTTCCCGTGTCACATGGTTTCTGTTTCATGAACTTCCGTGGTTTTCCCGTGTCACATGGTTTCTGTTTCATGAACTCCCGTGGTTTTCCGTGTCACATGGTTTCTGTTTCATGAACTCCCGTGGTTTTCCGTGTCTCATCGTTTCTGTTTCATGAACTCCCGTGGCTTTCCCGTGTCACATGGTTTCTGTTTCATGAACTCCCGTGGTTTTCCGTGTCACATGGTTTCTGTCAGGAACTCCCGTGGTTTTCCCGTGTCACATGGTTTCTGTTTCATGAACTTCCGTGGTTTTCCCGTGTCACATGGTTTCTGTTTCATGAACTCCCGTGGTTTTCCCGTGTCACATGGTTTCTGTTTCATGAACTCCCGTGGTTTTCCCGTGTCACATGGTTTCTGTTTCATGAACTCCCGTGGTTTTCCCGTGTCACATGGTTTCTGTCATGAACTCCCGTAGTTTTCCAGTGTCACACGGTTTCTGTTTCATGAACTCCCGTGGTTTTCCGTGTCACATGGTTTCTGTTTCATGAACTTCCGAGGTTCTCCGTGTCTCATCGTTTCTGTTTGATGAACTCCCGTGGCTTTCCCGTGTCACATGGTTTCTGTTTCATGAACTCCCGTGGTTTTCCGTGTCACATGGGTTCTGTCATGAACTCCCGTGGTTTTCCCGTGTCACATGGTTTCAGTTTCATGAACTCCCATGGTTTTCCGTGTCACATGGTTTCTGTTTCATGAACTCCCGTGGTTTTCCAGTGTTTCTTGGTTTCTGTTTGATGAACTCCCGTGGTTTTCCCGTGTCACATGGTTTCTGTCATGAACTCCCGTGGTTTTCCAGTGTCACATGGTTTCTGTTTCATGAACTCCCGTGGTTTTCCGTGTCACATGGTTTCTGTTTTATGAACTCCCGTGGTTTTCCGTGTCACATGGTTTCTGTTTCATGAACTCACGTGGTTTTCCGTGTCTCATCGTTTCTGTTTCATGAACTCCCGTGGCTTTCCCGTGTCACATGGTTTCTGTTTCATGAACTCCCGTGGTTTTCCGTGTCACATGGTTTCTGTCATGAACTCCCGTGGTTTTCCGTGTCTGATCGTTTCTGTTTCATGAACTCCCGTGGCTTTCCCGTGTCACATGGTTTCTGTTTCATGAACTCCCGTGGTTTTCCGTGTCACATGGTTTCTGTCATGAACTCCCGTGGTTTTCTGTGTCTCATCGTTTCTGTTTCATGAACTCCCGTGGTTTTCCCGTGTCACATGGTTTCTGTTTCATGAACTCCCGTGGTTTTCCGTGTCACATGGTTTCTGTCATGAACTCCCGTGGTTTTCCGTGTCTCATCGTTTCTGTTTCATGAACTCCCATGGTTTTCCCGTGTCACATGGTTTCTGTCATGAACTCCCGTGGTTTTCCAGTGTCACATGGTTTCTGTTTCATGAACTCCCGTGGTTTTCCAGTGTCACATGGTTTCTGTTTCATGAACTCCCGTGGTTTTCCCGTGTCACATGGTTTCTGTTTCATGAACTCCCGTGGTTTTCCCGTGTCACATGGTTTCTGTTTCATGAACTCCTGTGGTTTTCCCGTGTCACATGGTTTCTGTTTCATGAACTTCCGTGGTTTTCCCGTGTCACATGGTTTCTGTTTCATGAACTCCCGTGGTTTTCCGTGTCACATGGTTTCTGTTTCATGAACTCCCGTGGTTTTCCGTGTCTCATCGTTTCTGTTTCATGAACTCCCGTGGCTTTCCCGTGTCACATGGTTTCTGTTTCATGAACTCCCGTGGTTTTCCGTGTCACATGGTTTCTGTCAGGAACTCCCGTGGTTTTCCCGTGTCACATGGTTTCTGTTTCATGAACTTCCGTGGTTTTCCCGTGTCACATGGTTTCTGTTTCATGAACTCCCGTGGTTTTCCCGTGTCACATGGTTTCTGTTTCATGAACTCCCGTGGTTTTCCCGTGTCACATGGTTTCTGTTTCATGAACTCCCGTGGTTTTCCCGTGTCACATGGTTTCTGTCATGAACTCCCGTAGTTTTCCAGTGTCACATGGTTTCTGTTTCATGAACTCCCGTGGTTTTCCGTGTCACATGGTTTCTGTTTCATGAACTCCCGTGGTTTTCCGTGTCTCATCGTTTCTGTTTCATGAACTCCCGTGGCTTTCCCGTGTCACATGGTTTCTGTTTCATGAACTCCCGTGGTTTTCCGTGTCACATGGATTCTGTCATGAACTCCCGTGGTTTTCCGTTTCTCATCGTTTCTGTTTCATGAACTCCCGTGGTTTTCCTGTGTCACATGGTTTCTGTTTCATGAACTCCCGTGGCTTTCCCGTGTCTCATGGTTTCTGTTTCAGGAACTCTCGTGGTTTTCCAGTGTCACATGGTTTCTGTCATGAACTCCCGTGGCTTTCCCGTGTCTCATGGTTTCTGTTTCATGAACTCCCGTGGTTTTCCCGTGTCTCATGGTTTCTGTCATGAACTCCCGTGGTTTTCCCGTGTCTCATGGTTTCTGTCATGAACTCCCATGTTTTTCCCGTGTCTCATGGTTTCTGTTTCAGGAACTCCTGTGGTTTTCCCGTGTCTCATGGTTTCTGTCATGAACTCCCGTGGTTTTCCCGTGTCTCATGGTTTCTGTCATGAACTCCCATGTTTTTCCCGTGTCACATGGTTTCAGTTTCATGAACTCCCGTAGTTTTCCAGTGTCACATGGTTTCTGTATCAGGAACTCCCGTGGTTTTCCCGTGTCACATGGTTTCTGTTTGATGAACTCCCGTGGTTTTCCGGTGTCACATGGTTTCTGTTTCATGAACTCCCGTGGTTTTCCCGTGTCACATGGTTTCTGTATCAGGAACTCCCGTGGTTTTCCCGTGTCACATGGTTTCTGTTTGATGAACTCCCGTGGTTTTCCGGTGTCACATGGTTTCTGTTTCATGAACTCCCGTGGTTTTCCCGTGTCACATGGTTTCTGTTTCATGAACTCCCGTGGTTTTCCCGTGTCTCATGGTTTCTGTTTCATGAACACCCATGGTTTTCCCGTGTCTCATGGTTTCTGTCATGAACTCCCGTGGTTTTCCCGTGTCTCATGGTTTCTGTTTCATGAACTCCCGTGGTTTTCCCGTGTCACATGGTTTCTGTTTCATGAACTCCCGTGGTTTTCCCGTGTCACATGGTTTCTGTTTCATGAACTCCCGTGGTTTTCCCGTGTCTCATGGTTTCTGTTTCATGAACTCCCGTGGTTTTCCCGTGTCACATGGTTTCTGTTTCATGAACTCCCGTGGTTTTCCTGTGTCACATGGTTTCTGTTTCATGAACTCCCGTGGTTTTCCCCTGTCACATGGTTTCTGTTTCATGAACTCCCGTGGTTTTCCGTGTCACATGGTTTCTGTCATGAACTCCCGTGGTTTTCCGTGTCTCATCGTTTCTGTTTCATGAACTTCCGTGCTTTTCCAGTGTCACATGGTTTCTGTTTCATGAACTCCCGTGGTTTTCCCGTGTCACATGGTTTCTGTCATGAACTCCCGTGGTTTTTTCGTGTCACATGGTTTGTGTTTCATGAGCTCCCGTGGTTTTCCCGTGTCACATGGTTTCTGTTTCATGAACTCCCGTGGTTTTCTCGTGTCAAATGGTTTGTGTTTCATGAACTCCCGTGGTTTTCCCGTGTCTCATGGTTTCTGTTTCATGAACACCCGTGGTTTTCCCGTGTTACATGGTTTCTGTTTCATGAACTCCTGTGGTTTTCCCGTGTCACATGGTTTGTGTTTCATGAGCTCCCGTAGTTTTCCCGTGTCACATGGTTTGTGTTTCATGAACTCCAGTGGTTTTCCCGTGTCACATGGTTTCTGTCATGAACTCCCGTGGTTTTCCCGTGTTACATGGTTTCTGTTTCATGTACTCCCGTGGTTTTCCCGTGTCACATGGTTTCTGTCATGAACTCCTGTGGTTTTCCCGTGTCACATGGTTTCTGTTTCATGAACTCCCGTGGTTTTCCCTTGTCACATGGTTTCTGTTTCATGAACTCCCGTGGTTTTCCCGTGTCAGATGGTTTCTGTTTCATGAACTCCAGTGGTTTTCCCGTGTCACATGGTTTCTGTCATGAACTCCCGTGGTTTTCCCGTGTCACATGGTTTCTGTTTAATGAACTCCCGTGGTTTTCCCGTGTCTCATGGTTTCTGTTTCATGAACTCCCGTGATTTTCCCGTGTCACATGGTTTCTGTTTTATGAACTCCCGTGGTTTTCCTGTGTCACATGGTTTCTGTTTCATGAACTCCCGTGGTTTTCCCCTGTCACATGGTTTCTGTTTCATGAACTCCCGTGGTTTTCCCGTGTCACATGGTTTCTGTCATGAACTCCCGTGGTTTTCCCGTGTCACATGGTTTCTGTTTCATGAACTCCCGTGGTTTTCTCGTGTCAAATGGTTTGTGTTTCATGAACTCCCGTGGTTTTCCCGTGTCTCATGGTTTCTGTTTCATGAACTCCCGTGGTTTTCCCGTGTCACATGGTTTCTGTCATGAACTCCCGTGGTTTTTTCGTGTCACATGGTTTGTGTTTCATGAGCTCCCGTGGTTTTCCCGTGTCACATGGTTTCTGTTTCATGAACTCCCGTGGTTTTCTCGTGTCAAATGGTTTGTGTTTCATGAACTCCCGTGGTTTTCCCGTGTCTCATGGTTTCTGTTTCATGAACTCCCGTGGTTTTCCCGTGTCACATGGTTTGTGTTTCATGAGCTCCCGTAGTTTTCCCGTGTCACATGGTTTGTGTTTCATGAACTCCTGTGGTTTTCCCGTGTCACATGGTTTCTGTCATGAACTCCCGGGGTTTTCCCGTGTTACATGGTTTCTGTTTCATGTACTCCCGTGGTTTTCCCGTGTCACATGGTTTCTGTCATGAACTCCTGTGGTTTTCCCGTGTCACATGGTTTCTGTTTCATGAACTCCCGTGGTTTTCCCCAGTCACATGGTTTCTGTTTCATGAACTCCCGTGGTTTTCCCGTGTCAGATGGTTTCTGTTTCATGAACTCCAGTGGTTTTCCCGTGTCACATGGTTTCTGTCATGAACTCCCGTGGTTTTCCCGTGTCACATGGTTTCTGTTTCATGAACTCCAGTGGTTTTCCCGTGTCACATGGTTTCTGTCATGAACTCCCGTGGTTTTCCCGTGTCACATGGTTTCTGTTTAATGAACTCCCGTGGTTTTCCCGTGTCTCATGGTTTCTGTTTCATGAACTCCCGTGATTTTCCCCAGTCACATGGTTTCTGTTTCATGAACTGCCGTGGTTTTCCCGTGTCAGATGGTTTCTGTTTCATGAACTCCAGTGGTTTTCCAGTGTCACATGGTTTCTGTCATGAACTCCCGTGGTTTTCCCGTGTCACATGGTTTCTGTTTCATGAACTCCAGTGGTTTTCCCGTGTCACATGGTTTCTGTCATGAACTCCCGTGGTTTTCCCGTGTCACATGGTTTCTGTTTAATGAACTCCCGTGGTTTTCCCGTGTCTCATGGTTTCTGTTTCATGAACTCCCGTGATTTTCCCGTGTCACATGGTTTCTGTTTTATGAACTCCCGTGGTTTTCCTGTGTCACATGGTTTCTGTTTCATGAACTCCCGTGGTTTTCCCCTGTCACATGGTTTCTGTTTCATGAACTCCCGTGGTTTTCCCGTGTCACATGGTTTCTGTCATGAACTCCCGTGGTTTTCCCGTGTCACATGGTTTCTGTTTCATGAACTTCCGTGGTTTTCCCGTGTCACATGGTTTCTGTTTCATGAACTCCCGTGGTTTTCTCGTGTCAAATGGTTTGTGTTTCATGAACTCCCGTGGTTTTCCCGTGTCTCATGGTTTCTGTTTCATGAACTCCCGTGGTTTTCCCGTGTCACATGGTTTGTGTTTCATGAGCTCCCGTAGTTTTCCCGTGTCACATGGTTTGTGTTTCATGAACTCCTGTGGTTTTCCCGTGTCACATGGTTTCTGTCATGAACTCCCGGGGTTTTCCCGTGTTACATGGTTTCTGTTTCATGTACTCCCGTGGTTTTCCCGTGTCACATGGTTTCTGTCATGAACTCCTGTGGTTTTCCCGTGTCACATGGTTTCTGTTTCATGAACTCCCGTGGTTTTCCCCAGTCACATGGTTTCTGTTTCATGAACTCCCGTGGTTTTCCCGTGTCAGATGGTTTCTGTTTCATGAACTCCAGTGGTTTTCCCGTGTCACATGGTTTCTGTCATGAACTCCCGTGGTTTTCCCGTGTCACATGGTTTCTGTTTCATGAACTCCCGTGGTTTTCCCGTGTCTCATGGTTTCTGTTTCATGAACTCCCGTGGTTTTCCCGTGTCACATGGTTTCTGTTTCATGAACTCCCGTGGTTTTCCCGTGTCACATGGTTTCTGTCATGAACTCCCGTGGTTTTCCCGTGTCACATGGTTTCTGTTTCATGAACTCCCGTGGTTTTCCCGTGTCACATGGTTTCTGTTTCATGAACTACCGTGGTTTTCCCGTGTCTCATGGTTTCTGTTTCATGAACTCCCGTGGTTTTCCGGTGTCTCATGGTTTCTGTTTCATGAACTCCCGTGGTTTTCCCCTGTCACATTGTTTCTGTTTCATGAACTCCCGTGGTTTTCCGTGTCACATGGTTTCTGTCATGAACTCCCGTGGTTTTCCCGTGTTACATGGTTTCTGTTTCATGAACTCCTGTGGTTTTCCTGTGTCACATGGTTTCTGTTTCATGAACTCCCGTGGTTTTCCCGTGTCACATGGTTTCTGTCATGAACTCCCGTGGTTTTCCCGTGTCACATGGTTTCTGTTTGATGAACTCCCATGGTTTTCCGTGTCACATGGTTTCTGTTTCATGAACTCCCGTGGTTTTCCAGTGTTTCTTGGTTTCTGTTTGATGAACTCCCGTGGTTTTCCCGTGTCACATGGTTTCTGTCATGAACTCCCGTGGTTTTCCCGTGTCTCATGGTTTCTGTTTCATGAACTCCCGTGGTTTTCCCGTGTCTCATGGTTTCTGTCATGAACTCCCGTGGTTTTCCCGTGTCTCATGGTTTCTGTCATGAACTCCCATGTTTTTCCCGTGTCTCATGGTTTCTGTTTCAGGAACTCCTGTGGTTTTCCCGTGTCTCATGGTTTCTGTCATGAACTCCCGTGGTTTTCCCGTGTCTCATGGTTTCTGTCATGAACTCCCATGTTTTTCCCGTGTCACATGGTTTCAGTTTCATGAACTCCCGTAGTTTTCCAGTGTCACATGGTTTCTGTATCAGGAACTCCCGTGGTTTTCCCGTGTCACATGGTTTCTGTTTGATGAACTCCCGTGGTTTTCCGGTGTCACATGGTTTCTGTTTCATGAACTCCCGTGGTTTTCCCGTGTCACATGGTTTCTGTTTCATGAACTCCCGTGGTTTTCCCGTGTCTCATGGTCTCTGTTTCATGAACACCCGTGGTTTTCCCGTGTCTCATGGTTTCTGTCATGAACTCCCGTGGTTTTCCCGTGTCTCATGGTTTCTGTTTCATGAACTCCCGTGGTTTTCCCGTGTCACATGGTTTCTGTTTCATGAACTCCCGTGGTTTTCCCGTGTCTCATGGTTTCTGTCATGAACTCCCGTGGCTTTCCCGTGTCTCATGGTTTCTGTTTCATGAACTCCCGTGGTTTTCCCGTGTCTCATGGTTTCTGTCATGAACTCCCGTGGTTTTCCCGTGTCTCATGGTTTCTGTCATGAACTCCCATGTTTTTCCCGTGTCTCATGGTTTCTGTTTCAGGAACTCCTGTGGTTTTCCCGTGTCTCATGGTTTCTGTCATGAACTCCCGTGGTTTTCCCGTGTCTCATGGTTTCTGTCATGAACTCCCATGTTTTTCCCGTGTCACATGGTTTCTGTTTGATGAACTCCCGTGGTTTTCCGGTGTCACATGGTTTCTGTTTCATGAACTCCCGTGGTTTTCCCGTGTCACATGGTTTCTGTTTCATGAACTCCCGTGGTTTTCCCGTGTCTCATGGTTTCTGTTTCATGAACACCCGTGGTTTTCCCGTGTCTCATGGTTTCTGTCATGAACTCCCGTGGTTTTCCCGTGTCTCATGGTTTCTGTTTCATGAACTCCCGTGGTTTTCCCGTGTCACATGGTTTCTGTTTCATGAACTCCCGTGGTTTTCCCGTGTCACATGGTTTCTGTCATGAACTCCCGTGGCTTTCCCGTGTCTCATGGTTTCTGTTTCATGAACTCCCGTGGTTTTCCCGTGTCTCATGGTTTCTGTCATGAACTCCCGTGGTTTTCCCGTGTCTCATGGTTTCTGTCATGAACTCCCGTGTTTTTACCGTGTCTCATGGTTTCTGTTTCAGGAACTCCTGTGGTTTTCCCGTGTCTCATGGTTTCTGTCATGAACTCCCGTGGTTTTCCCGTGTCTCATGGTTTCTGTCATGAACTCCCATGTTTTTCCCGTGTCACATGGTTTCAGTTTCATGAACTCCCGTATTTTTCCAGTGTCACATGGTTTCTGTATCAGGAACTCCCGTGGTTTTCCCGTGTCACATGGTTTCTGTTTGATGAACTCACGTGGTTTTCCGGTGTCACATGGTTTCTGTTTCATGAACTCCCGTGGTTTTCCCGTGTCACATGGTTTCTGTTTCATGAACTCCCGTGGTTTTCCCGTGTCTCATGGTTTCTGTTTCATGAACACCCGTGGTTTTCCCGTGTCTCATGGTTTCTGTCATGAACTCCCGTGGTTTTCCCGTGTCTCATGGTTTCTGTTTCATGAACTCCCGTGGTTTTCCCGTGTCACATGGTTTCTGTTTCATGAACTCCCGTGGTTTTCCCGTGTCACATGGTTTCTGTTTCATGAACTCCCGTGGTTTTCCCGTGTCTCATGGTTTCTGTTTCATGAACTCCCGTGGTTTTCCCGTGTCACATGGTTTCTGTTTCATGAACTCCCGTGGTTTTCCTGTGTCACATGGTTTCTGTTTCATGAACTCCCGTGGTTTTCCCCTGTCACATGGTTTCTGTTTCATGAACTCCCGTGGTTTTCCGTGTCACATGGTTTCTGTCATGAACTCCCGTGGTTTTCCGTGTCACATCGTTTCTGTTTCATGAACTCCCGTGGTTTTCCCGTGTCACATGGTTTCTGTCATGAACTCCCGTGGTTTTCCCGTGTCACATGGTTTCTGTTTCATGAACTTCCGTGGTTTTCCCGTGTCACATGGTTTCTGTTTCATGAACTCCCGTGGTTTTCCCGTGTCACATGGTTTCTGTCATGAACTCCCGTGGTTTTCCCGTGTCTCATGGTTTCTGTTTCATGAACTCCCGTGGTTTTCCCGTGTCTCATGGTTTCTGTCATGAACTCCCGTGGTTTTCCCGTGTCTCATGGTTTCTGTCATGAACTCCCATGTTTTTCCCGTGTCTCATGGTTTCTGTTTCAGGAACTCCTGTGGTTTTCCCGTGTCTCATGGTTTCTGTCATGAACTCCCGTGGTTTTCCCGTGTCTCATGGTTTCTGTCATGAACTCCCATGTTTTTCCCGTGTCTCATGGTTTCTGTTTCATGAACTCCAGTGGTTTTCCCGTGTCACATGGTTTCTGTCATGAACTCCCGTGGTTTTCCCGTGTCACATGGTTTCTGTTTCATGAACTCCAGTGGTTTTCCCGTGTCACATGGTTTCTGTCATGAACTCCCGTGGTTTTCCCGTGTCACATGGTTTCTGTTTAATGAACTCCCGTGGTTTTCCCGTGTCTCATGGTTTCTGTTTCATGAACTCCCGTGATTTTCCCGTGTCACATGGTTTCTGTTTTATGAACTCCCGTGGTTTTCCTGTGTCACATGGTTTCTGTTTCATGAACTCCCGTGGTTTTCCCCTGTCACATGGTTTCTGTTTCATGAACTCCCGTGGTTTTCCCGTGTCACATGGTTTCTGTTTTATGAACTCCCGTGGTTTTCCTGTGTCACATGGTTTCTGTTTCATGAACTCCCGTGGTTTTCCCCTGTCACATGGTTTCTGTTTCATGAACTCCCGTGGTTTTCCCGTGTCACATGGTTTCTGTCATGAACTCCCGTGGTTTTCCCGTGTCACATGGTTTCTGTTTCATGAACTTCCGTGGTTTTCCCGTGTCACATGGTTTCTGTTTCATGAACTCCCGTGGTTTTCTCGTGTCAAATGGTTTGTGTTTCATGAACTCCCGTGGTTTTCCCGTGTCTCATGGTTTCTGTTTCATGAACTCCCGTGGTTTTCCCGTGTCACATGGTTTGTGTTTCATGAGCTCCCGTAGTTTTCCCGTGTCACATGGTTTGTGTTTCATGAACTCCTGTGGTTTTCCCGTGTCACATGGTTTCTGTCATGAACTCCCGGGGTTTTCCCGTGTTACATGGTTTCTGTTTCATGTACTCCCGTGGTTTTCCCGTGTCACATGGTTTCTGTCATGAACTCCTGTGGTTTTCCCGTGTCACATGGTTTCTGTTTCATGAACTCCCGTGGTTTTCCCCAGTCACATGGTTTCTGTTTCATGAACTCCCGTGGTTTTCCCGTGTCAGATGGTTTCTGTTTCATGAACTCCAGTGGTTTTCCCGTGTCACATGGTTTCTGTCATGAACTCCCGTGGTTTTCCCGTGTCACATGGTTTCTGTTTCATGAACTCCCGTGGTTTTCCCGTGTCTCATGGTTTCTGTTTCATGAACTCCCGTGGTTTTCCCGTGTCACATGGTTTCTGTTTCATGAACTCCCGTGGTTTTCCCGTGTCACATGGTTTCTGTCATGAATTCCCGTGGTTTTCCCGTGTCACATGGTTTCTGTTTCATGAACTCCCGTGGTTTTCCCGTGTCACATGGTTTCTGTTTCATGAACTACCGTGGTTTTCCCGTGTCTCATGGTTTCTGTTTCATGAACTCCCGTGGTTTTCCCGTGTCTCATGGTTTCTGTTTCATGAACTCCCGTGGTTTTCCCCTGTCACATTGTTTCTGTTTCATGAACTCCCGTGGCTTTCCCGTGTCTCATGGTTTCTGTTTCATGAACTCCCGTGGTTTTCCCGTGTCTCATGGTTTCTGTCATGAACTCCCGTGGTTTTCCCGTGTCTCATGGTTTCTGTCATGAACTCCCATGTTTTTCCCGTGTCTCATGGTTTCTGTTTCAGGAACTCCTGTGGTTTTCCCGTGTCTCATGGTTTCTGTCATGAACTCCCGTGGTTTTCCCGTGTCTCATGGTTTCTGTCATGAACTCCCATGTTTTTCCCGTGTCACATGGTTTCTGTTTGATGAACTCCCGTGGTTTTCCGGTGTCACATGGTTTCTGTTTCATGAACTCCCGTGGTTTTCCCGTGTCACATGGTTTCTGTTTCATGAACTCCCGTGGTTTTCCCGTGTCTCATGGTTTCTGTTTCATGAACACCCGTGGTTTTCCCGTGTCTCATGGTTTCTGTCATGAACTCCCGTGGTTTTCCCGTGTCTCATGGTTTCTGTTTCATGAACTCCCGTGGTTTTCCCGTGTCACATGGTTTCTGTTTCATGAACTCCCGTGGTTTTCCCGTGTCACATGGTTTCTGTCATGAACTCCCGTGGCTTTCCCGTGTCTCATGGTTTCTGTTTCATGAACTCCCGTGGTTTTCCCGTGTCTCATGGTTTCTGTCATGAACTCCCGTGGTTTTCCCGTGTCTCATGGTTTCTGTCATGAACTCCCGTGTTTTTACCGTGTCTCATGGTTTCTGTTTCAGGAACTCCTGTGGTTTTCCCGTGTCTCATGGTTTCTGTCATGAACTCCCGTGGTTTTCCCGTGTCTCATGGTTTCTGTCATGAACTCCCATGTTTTTCCCGTGTCACATGGTTTCAGTTTCATGAACTCCCGTAGTTTTCCAGTGTCACATGGTTTCTGTATCAGGAACTCCCGTGGTTTTCCCGTGTCACATGGTTTCTGTTTGATGAACTCCCGTGGTTTTCCGGTGTCACATGGTTTCTGTTTCATGAACTCCCGTGGTTTTCCCGTGTCACATGGTTTCTGTTTCATGAACTCCCGTGGTTTTCCCGTGTCTCATGGTTTCTGTTTCATGAACACCCGTGGTTTTCCCGTGTCTCATGGTTTCTGTCATGAACTCCCGTGGTTTTCCCGTGTCTCATGGTTTCTGTTTCATGAACTCCCGTGGTTTTCCCGTGTCACATGGTTTCTGTTTCATGAACTCCCGTGGTTTTCCCGTGTCACATGGTTTCTGTTTCATGAACTCCCGTGGTTTTCCCGTGTCTCATGGTTTCTGTTTCATGAACTCCCGTGGTTTTCCCGTGTCACATGGTTTCTGTTTCATGAACTCCCGTGGTTTTCCTGTGTCACATGGTTTCTGTTTCATGAACTCCCGTGGTTTTCCCCTGTCACATGGTTTCTGTTTCATGAACTCCCGTGGTTTTCCGTGTCACATGGTTTCTGTCATGAACTCCCGTGGTTTTCCGTGTCACATCGTTTCTGTTTCATGAACTCCCGTGGTTTTCCCGTGTCACATGGTTTCTGTCATGAACTCCCGTGGTTTTCCCGTGTCACATGGTTTCTGTTTCATGAACTTCCGTGGTTTTCCCGTGTCACATGGTTTCTGTTTCATGAACTCCCGTGGTTTTCCCGTGTCACATGGTTTCTGTCATGAACTCCCGTGGTTTTCCCGTGTCTCATGGTTTCTGTTTCATGAACTCCCGTGGTTTTCCCGTGTCTCATGGTTTCTGTCATGAACTCCCGTGGTTTTCCCGTGTCTCATGGTTTCTGTCATGAACTCCCATGTTTTTCCCGTGTCTCATGGTTTCTGTTTCAGGAACTCCTGTGGTTTTCCCGTGTCTCATGGTTTCTGTCATGAACTCCCGTGGTTTTCCCGTGTCTCATGGTTTCTGTCATGAACTCCCATGTTTTTCCCGTGTCTCATGGTTTCTGTTTCATGAACTCCAGTGGTTTTCCCGTGTCACATGGTTTCTGTCATGAACTCCCGTGGTTTTCCCGTGTCACATGGTTTCTGTTTCATGAACTCCAGTGGTTTTCCCGTGTCACATGGTTTCTGTCATGAACTCCCGTGGTTTTCCCGTGTCACATGGTTTCTGTTTAATGAACTCCCGTGGTTTTCCCGTGTCTCATGGTTTCTGTTTCATGAACTCCCGTGATTTTCCCGTGTCACATGGTTTCTGTTTTATGAACTCCCGTGGTTTTCCTGTGTCACATGGTTTCTGTTTCATGAACTCCCGTGGTTTTCCCCTGTCACATGGTTTCTGTTTCATGAACTCCCGTGGTTTTCCCGTGTCACATGGTTTCTGTTTTATGAACTCCCGTGGTTTTCCTGTGTCACATGGTTTCTGTTTCATGAACTCCCGTGGTTTTCCCCTGTCACATGGTTTCTGTTTCATGAACTCCCGTGGTTTTCCCGTGTCACATGGTTTCTGTTTTATGAACTCCCGTGGTTTTCCTGTGTCACATGGTTTCTGTTTCATGAACTCCCGTGGTTTTCCCCTGTCACATGGTTTCTGTTTCATGAACTCCCGTGGTTTTCCCGTGTCACATGGTTTCTGTCATGAACTCCCGTGGTTTTCCCGTGTCACATGGTTTCTGTTTCATGAACTTCCGTGGTTTTCCCGTGTCACATGGTTTCTGTTTCATGAACTCCCGTGGTTTTCTCGTGTCAAATGGTTTGTGTTTCATGAACTCCCGTGGTTTTCCCGTGTCTCATGGTTTCTGTTTCATGAACTCCCGTGGTTTTCCCGTGTCACATGGTTTGTGTTTCATGAGCTCCCGTAGTTTTCCCGTGTCACATGGTTTGTGTTTCATGAACTCCTGTGGTTTTCCCGTGTCACATGGTTTCTGTCATGAACTCCCGGGGTTTTCCCGTGTTACATGGTTTCTGTTTCATGTACTCCCGTGGTTTTCCCGTGTCACATGGTTTCTGTCATGAACTCCTGTGGTTTTCCCGTGTCACATGGTTTCTGTTTGATGAACTCCCGTGGTTTTCCCCAGTCACATGGTTTCTGTTTCATGAACTCCCGTGGTTTTCCCGTGTGAGATGGTTTCTGTTTCATGAACTCCAGTGGTTTTCCCGTGTCACATGGTTTCTGTCATGAACTCCCGTGGTTTTCCCGTGTCACATGGTTTCTGTTTCATGAACTCCCGTGGTTTTCCCGTGTCTCATGGTTTCTGTTTCATGAACTCCCGTGGTTTTCCCGTGTCACATGGTTTCTGTTTCATGAACTCCCGTGGTTTTCCCGTGTCACATGGTTTCTGTCATGAATTCCCGTGGTTTTCCCGTGTCACATGGTTTCTGTTTCATGAACTCCCGTGGTTTTCCCGTGTCACATGGTTTCTGTTTCATGAACTACCGTGGTTTTCCCGTGTCTCATGGTTTCTGTTTCATGAACTCCCGTGGTTTTCCCGTGTCTCATGGTTTCTGTTTCATGAACTCCCGTGGTTTTCCCCTGTCACATTGTTTCTGTTTCATGAACTCCCGTGGTTTTCCGTGTCACATGGTTTCTGTCATGAACTCCCGTGGTTTTCCCGTGTTACATGGTTTCTGTTTCATGAACTCCTGTGGTTTTCCTGTGTCACATGGTTTCTGTTTCATGAACTCCCGTGGTTTTCCCGTGTCACATGGTTTCTGTCATGAACTCCCGTGGTTTTCCCGTGTCACATGGTTTCTGTTTGATGAACTCCCATGGTTTTCCGTGTCACATGGTTTCTGTTTCATGAACTCCCGTGGTTTTCCAGTGTTTCTTGGTTTCTGTTTGATGAACTCCCGTGGTTTTCCCGTGTCACATGGTTTCTGTCATGAACTCCCGTGGTTTTCCCGTGTCTCATGGTTTCTGTTTCATGAACTCCCGTGGTTTTCCCGTGTCTCATGGTTTCTGTCATGAACTCCCGTGGTTTTCCCGTGTCTCATGGTTTCTGTCATGAACTCCCATGTTTTTCCCGTGTCTCATGGTTTCTGTTTCAGGAACTCCTGTGGTTTTCCCGTGTCTCATGGTTTCTGTCATGAACTCCCGTGGTTTTCCCGTGTCTCATGGTTTCTGTCATGAACTCCCATGTTTTTCCCGTGTCACATGGTTTCAGTTTCATGAACTCCCGTAGTTTTCCAGTGTCACATGGTTTCTGTATCAGGAACTCCCGTGGTTTTCCCGTGTCACATGGTTTCTGTTTGATGAACTCCCGTGGTTTTCCGGTGTCACATGGTTTCTGTTTCATGAACTCCCGTGGTTTTCCCGTGTCACATGGTTTCTGTTTCATGAACTCCCGTGGTTTTCCCGTGTCTCATGGTCTCTGTTTCATGAACACCCGTGGTTTTCCCGTGTCTCATGGTTTCTGTCATGAACTCCCGTGGTTTTCCCGTGTCTCATGGTTTCTGTTTCATGAACTCCCGTGGTTTTCCCGTGTCACATGGTTTCTGTTTCATGAACTCCCGTGGTTTTCCCGTGTCACATGGTTTCTGTCATGAACTCCCGTGGCTTTCCCGTGTCTCATGGTTTCTGTTTCATGAACTCCCGTGGTTTTCCCGTGTCTCATGGTTTCTGTCATGAACTCCCGTGGTTTTCCCGTGTCTCATGGTTTCTGTCATGAACTCCCATGTTTTTCCCGTGTCTCATGGTTTCTGTTTCAGGAACTCCTGTGGTTTTCCCGTGTCTCATGGTTTCTGTCATGAACTCCCGTGGTTTTCCCGTGTCTCATGGTTTCTGTCATGAACTCCCATGTTTTTCCCGTGTCACATGGTTTCTGTTTGATGAACTCCCGTGGTTTTCCGGTGTCACATGGTTTCTGTTTCATGAACTCCCGTGGTTTTCCCGTGTCACATGGTTTCTGTTTCATGAACTCCCGTGGTTTTCCCGTGTCTCATGGTTTCTGTTTCATGAACACCCGTGGTTTTCCCGTGTCTCATGGTTTCTGTCATGAACTCCCGTGGTTTTCCCGTGTCTCATGGTTTCTGTTTCATGAACTCCCGTGGTTTTCCCGTGTCACATGGTTTCTGTTTCATGAACTCCCGTGGTTTTCCCGTGTCACATGGTTTCTGTCATGAACTCCCGTGGCTTTCCCGTGTCTCATGGTTTCTGTTTCATGAACTCCCGTGGTTTTCCCGTGTCTCATGGTTTCTGTCATGAACTCCCGTGGTTTTCCCGTGTCTCATGGTTTCTGTCATGAACTCCCGTGTTTTTACCGTGTCTCATGGTTTCTGTTTCAGGAACTCCTGTGGTTTTCCCGTGTCTCATGGTTTCTGTCATGAACTCCCGTGGTTTTCCCGTGTCTCATGGTTTCTGTCATGAACTCCCATGTTTTTCCCGTGTCACATGGTTTCAGTTTCATGAACTCCCGTAGTTTTCCAGTGTCACATGGTTTCTGTATCAGGAACTCCCGTGGTTTTCCCGTGTCACATGGTTTCTGTTTGATGAACTCCCGTGGTTTTCCGGTGTCACATGGTTTCTGTTTCATGAACTCCCGTGGTTTTCCCGTGTCACATGGTTTCTGTTTCATGAACTCCCGTGGTTTTCCCGTGTCTCATGGTTTCTGTTTCATGAACACCCGTGGTTTTCCCGTGTCTCATGGTTTCTGTCATGAACTCCCGTGGTTTTCCCGTGTCTCATGGTTTCTGTTTCATGAACTCCCGTGGTTTTCCCGTGTCACATGGTTTCTGTTTCATGAACTCCCGTGGTTTTCCCGTGTCACATGGTTTCTGTTTCATGAACTCCCGTGGTTTTCCCGTGTCTCATGGTTTCTGTTTCATGAACTCCCGTGGTTTTCCCGTGTCACATGGTTTCTGTTTCATGAACTCCCGTGGTTTTCCTGTGTCACATGGTTTCTGTTTCATGAACTCCCGTGGTTTTCCCCTGTCACATGGTTTCTGTTTCATGAACTCCCGTGGTTTTCCGTGTCACATGGTTTCTGTCATGAACTCCCGTGGTTTTCCGTGTCACATCGTTTCTGTTTCATGAACTCCCGTGGTTTTCCCGTGTCACATGGTTTCTGTCATGAACTCCCGTGGTTTTCCCGTGTCACATGGTTTCTGTTTCATGAACTTCCGTGGTTTTCCCGTGTCACATGGTTTCTGTTTCATGAACTCCCGTGGTTTTCCCGTGTCACATGGTTTCTGTCATGAACTCCCGTGGTTTTTTCGTGTCACATGGTTTGTGTTTCATGAGCTCCCGTGGTTTTCCCGTGTCACATGGTTTCTGTCATGAACTCCCGTGGTTTTCCCGTGTTACATGGTTTCTGTTTCATGTACTCCCGTGGTTTTCCCGTGTCACATGGTTTCTGTCATGAACTCCTGTGGTTTTCCCGTGTCACATGGTTTCTGTTTCATGAACTCCCGTGGTTTTCCCCTGTCACATGGTTTCTGTTTCATGAACTCCCGTGGTTTTCCCGTGTCAGATGGTTTCTGTTTCATGAACTCCAGTGGTTTTCCCGTGTCACATGGTTTCTGTCATGAACTCCCGTGGTTTTCCCGTGTCACATGGTTTCTGTTTCATGAACTCCCGTGGTTTTCCCGTGTCTCATGGTTTCTGTTTCATGAACTCCCGTGGTTTTCCCCTGTCACATGGTTTCTGTTTCATGAACTCCCGTGGTTTTCCCGTGTCACATGGTTTCTGTCATGAACTCCCGTGGTTTTCCCGTGTCACATGGTTTCTGTTTCATGAACTTCCGTGGTTTTCCCGTGTCACATGGTTTCTGTTTCATGAACTCCCGTGGTTTTCCCGTGTCACATGGTTTCTGTCATGAACTCCCGTGGTTTTTTCGTGTCACATGGTTTGTGTTTCATGAGCTCCCGTGGTTTTCCCGTGTCACATGGTTTCTGTTTCATGAACTCCCGTGGTTTTCCCGTGTCTCATGGTTTCTGTTTCATGAACTCCCGTGGTTTTCCCGTGTCACATGGTTTGTGTTTCATGAGCTCCCGTAGTTTTCCCGTGTCACATGGTTTGTGTTTCATGAACTCCTGTGGTTTTCCCGTGTCACATGGTTTCTGTCATGAACTCCCGGGGTTTTCCCGTGTTACATGGTATCTGTTTCATGTACTCCCGTGGTTTTCCCGTGTCACATTGTTTCTGTCATGAACTCCTGTGGTTTTCCCGTGTCACATGGTTTCTGTTTCATGAACTCCCGTGGTTTTCCCCAGTCACATGGTTTCTGTTTCATGAACTCCCGTGGTTTTCCCCTGTCACATGGTTTCTGTTTCATGAACTCCCGTGGTTTTCCCGTGTCACATGGTTTCTGTCATGAACTCCCGTGGTTTTCCCGTGTCACATGGTTTCTGTTTCATGAACTTCCGTGGTTTTCCCGTGTCACATGGTTTCTGTTTCATGAACTCCCGTGGTTTTCCCGTGTCACATGGTTTCTGTCATGAACTCCCGTGGTTTTTTCGTGTCACATGGTTTGTGTTTCATGAGCTCCCGTGGTTTTCCCGTGTCACATGGTTTCTGTTTCATGAACTCCCGTGGTTTTCTCGTGTCAAATGGTTTGTGTTTCATGAACTCCCGTGGTTTTCCCGTGTCTCATGGTTTCTGTTTCATGAACTCCCGTGGTTTTCCCGTGTCACATGGTTTGTGTTTCATGAGCTCCCGTAGTTTTCCCGTGTCACATGGTTTGTGTTTCATGAACTCCTGTGGTTTTCCCGTGTCACATGGTTTCTGTCATGAACTCCTGTGGTTTTCCCTTGTCACATGGTTTCTGTTTCATGAACTCCCGTGGTTTTCCCCAGTCACATGGTTTCTGTTTCATGAACTCCCGTGGTTTTCCCGTGTCAGATGGTTTCTGTTTCATGAACTCCAGTGGTTTTCCCGTGTCACATGGTTTCTGTCATGAACTCCCGTGGTTTTCCCGTGTCACATGGTTTCTGTTTCATGAACTCCCGTGGTTTTCCCGTGTCTCATGGTTTCTGTTTCATGAACTCCCGTGGTTTTCCCGTGTCACATGGTTTCTGTTTCATGAACTCCCGTGGTTTTCCCGTGTCACATGGTTTCTGTCATGAACTCCCGTGGTTTTCCCGTGTCACATGGTTTCTGTTTCATGAACTCCCGTGGTTTTCCCGTGTCACATGGTTTCTGTTTCATGAACTCCCGTGGTTTTCCCGTGTCTCATGGTTTCTGTTTAATGAACTCCCGTGGTTTTCCCGTGTCTCATGGTTTCTGTTTCATGAACTCCCGTGGTTTTCCCCTGTCACATTGTTTCTGTTTCATGAACTCCCGTGGTTTTCCGTGTCACATGGTTTCTGTCATGAACTCCCGTGGTTTTCCCGTGTTACATGGTTTCTGTTTCATGAACTCCTGAGGTTTTCCTGTGTCACATGGTTTCTGTTTCATGAACTCCCGTGGTTTTCCCGTGTCACATGGTTTCTGTCATGAACTCCCGTGGTTTTCCAGTGTCACATGGTTTCTGTTTCATGAACTCCCGTGGTTTTCCAGTGTCACATGGTTTCTGTTTCATGAACTTCCGTGGTTTTCCAGTGTCACATGGTTTCTGTTTCATGAACTCCCGTGGTTTTCCCGTGTCACATGGTTTCTGTTTCATGAACTCCCGTGGTTTTCCCGTGTCACATGGTTTCTGTTTCATGAAGTCCCATGGTTTTCCGAGTCACATGGTTTCTGTTTCATGAACTCCCGTGGTTTTCCAGTGTTTCTTGGTTTCTGTTTGATGAACTCCCGTGGTTTTCCCGTGTCACATGCTTTCTGTCATGAACTCCCGTGGTTTTCCAGTGTCACATGGTTTCTGTTTCATGAACTCCCGTGGTTTTCCAGTGTCACATGGTTTCTGTTTCATGAACTTCCGTGGTTTTCCAGTGTCACATGGTTTCTGTTTCATGAACTCCCGTGGTTTTCCCGTGTCACATGGTTTCTGTTTCATGAACTCCCGTGGTTTTCCCGTGTCACATGGTTTCTGTTTCATGAACTCCCGTGGTTTTCCGTGTCACATGGTTTCTGTTTCATGAGCTTCCGTGGTTTTCCAGTGTCACATGGTTTCTGTTTCATGAACTCCCGTGGTTTTCCCGTGTCACATGGTTTCTGTTTCATGAACTCCCGTGGTTTTCCCGTGTCTCATGGTTTCTGTTTCATGAACACCCGTGGTTTTCCCGTGTCTCATGGTTTCTGTCATGAACTCCCGTGGTTTTCCCGTGTCTCATGGTTTCTGTTTCATGAACACCCGTGGTTTTCCCGTGTCTCATGGTTTCTGTCATGAACTCCCGTGGTTTTCCCGTGTCTCATGGTTTCTGTTTCATGAACTCCCGTTGTTTTCCCGTGTCTCATGGTTTCTGTCATGAACCCCCGTGGTTTTCCCGTGTCTCATGGTTTCTGTTTCATGAACTCCCGTGGTTTTCCCGTGTCTCATGGTTTCTGTTTCATGAACTCCCGTGGTTTTCCCGTGTCACATGGTTTCTGTTTCATGAACTCCCGTGGTTTTCCCGTGTCACATGGTTTCTGTTTCATGAACTCCCGTGGTTTTCCCGTGTCTCATGGTTTCTGTTTCATGAACTCCCGTGGTTTTCCCGTGTCACATGGTTTCTGTTTCATGAACTCCCGTGGTTTTCCTGTGTCACATGGTTTCTGTTTCATGAACTCCCGTGATTTTCCCCTGTCACATGGTTTCTGTTTCATGAACTCCCGTGGTTTTCCGTGTCACATGGTTTCTGTCATGAACTCCCGTGGTTTTCCGTGTCTCATCGTTTCTGTTTCATGAACTCCCGTGGTTTTCCCGTGTCACATGGTTTCTGTCATGAACTCCCGTGGTTTTCCCGTGTCACATGGTTTCTGTTTCATGAACTTCCGTGGTTTTCCCGTGTCACATGGTTTCTGTTTCATGAACTCCCGTGGTTTTCCCGTGTCACATGGTTTCTGTCATGAACTCCCGTGGTTTCTTCGTGTCACATGGTTTGTGTTTCATGAGCTCCCGTGGTTTTCCCGTGTCACATGGTTTCTGTTTCATGAACTCCCGTGGTTTTCTCGTGTCACATGGTTTGTGTTTCATGAACTCCCGTGGTTTTCCCGTGTCTCATGGTTTCTGTTTCATGAACACCCGTGGTTTTCCCGTGTCACATGGTTTCTGTTTCATGAACTCCCGTAGTTTTCCCGTGTCTCATGGTTTCTGTTTCATGAACTCCCGTAGTTTTCCAGTGTCACATGGTTTCTGTTTCATGAACTCCCGTGGTTTTCCCGTGTCACATGGTTTCTGTTTCATGAACTCCCGTGGTTTTCCCGTGTCACATGGTTTGTGTTTCATGAACTCCCGTAGTTTTCCCGTGTCACATGGTTTGTGTTTCATGAACTCCTGTGGTTTTCCCGTGTCACATGGTTTCTGTCATGAACTCCCGTGGTTTTCCCGTGTTACATGGTTTCTGTTTCATGTACTCCCGTGGTTTTCCAGTGTCACATGGTTTCTGTTTCATGAACTCCCGTTGTTTTCCGTGTCACATGGTTTCTGTTTCATGAACTCCCGTGGTTTTCCCGTGTCACATGGTTTCTGTCATGAACTCCCGTGGTTTTCCAGTGTCACATGGTTTCTGTTTCATGAACTCCCGTGGTTTTCCCGTGTCACATGGTTTCTGTCATGAATTGTGGTTTTCCGTGTCTCATCGTTTCTGTTTCATGAACTCCCGTGGTTTTCCCGTGTCACATGGTTTCTGTCATGAACTCCCGTGGTTTTCCCGTGTCACATGGTTTCTGTCATGAACTCCCGTGGTTTTTTCGTGTCACATGGTTTGTCTTTCATGAGCTCCCGTGGTTTTCCCGTGTCACATGGTTTCTGTTTCATGAACTCCCGTGGTTTTCTCGTGTCACATGGTTTGTGTTTCATGAACTCCCGTGGTTTTCCCGTGTCTCATGGTTTCTGTTTCATGAACACCCGTGGTTTTCCCGTGTTACATGGTTTCTGTTTCATGAACTCCCGTGGTTTTCCCGTGTCACATGGTTTGTGTTTCATGAGCTCCCGTAGTTTTCCCGTGTCACATGGTTTGTGTTTCATGAACTCCTGTGGTTTTCCCGTGTCACATGGTTTCTGTCATGAACTCCCGTGGTTTTCCCGTGTTACATGGTTTCTGTTTCATGTACTCCCGCGGTTTTCCCGTGTCACATGGTTTCTGTCATGAACTCCTGTGGTTTTCCCGTGTCACATGGTTTCTGTTTCATGAACTCCCGTGGTTTTCCCCTGTCACATGGTTTCTGTTTCATGAACTCCCGTGGTTTTCCCGTGTCAGATGGTTTCTGTTTCATGAACTCCAGTGGTTTTCCCGTGTCACATGGTTTCTGTCATGAACTCCCGTGGTTTTCCCGTGTCACATGGTTTCTGTTTCATGAACTCCCGTGGATTTCCCGTGTCTCATGGTTTCTGTTTCATGAACTCCCGTGGTTTTCCCGTGTCACATGGTTTCTGTTTCATGAACTCCCGTGGTTTTCCCGTGTCACATGGTTTCTGTCATGAACTCCCGTGGTTTTCCCGTGTCACATGGTTTCTGTTTCATGAACTCCCGTGGTTTTCCCGTGTCACATGGTTTCTGTTTCATGAACTCCCGTGGTTTTCCCGAGTCTCATGGTTTCTGTTTCATGAACTCCCGTGGTTTTCCCGTGTCTCATGGTTTCTGTTTCATGAACTCCCGTGGTTTTCCCCTGTCACATTGTTTCTGTTTGATGAACTCCCATGGTTTTCCGTGTCACATGGTTTCTGTTTCATGAACTCCCGTGGTTTACCAGTGTTTCTTGGTTTCTGTTTGATGAACTCCCGTGGTTTTCCCGTGTCACATGGTTTCTGTCATGAACTCCCGTGGTTTTCCAGTGTCACATGGTTTCTGTTTCATGAACTCCCGTGGTTTTCCAGTGTCACATGGTTTCTGTTTCATGAACTTCCGTGGTTTTCCAGTGTCACATGGTTTCTGTTTCATGAACTCCCGTGGTTTTCCCGTGTCACATGGTTTCTGTTTCATGAACTCCCATGGTTTTCCGAGTCACATGGTTTCTGTTTCATGAACTCCCGTGGTTTTGCAGTGTTTCTTGGTTTCTGTTTGATGAACTCCCGTGGTTTTCCCGTGTCACATGGTTTCTGTCATGAACTCCCGTGGTTTTCCAGTGTCACATGGTTTCTGTTTCATGAACTCCCGTGGTTTTCCAGTGTCACATGGTTTCTGTTTCATGAACTTCCGTGGTTTTGCAGTGTCACATGGTTTCTGTTTCATGAACTCCCGTGGTTTTCCCGTGTCACATGGTTTCTGTTTCATGAACTCCCGTGGTTTTCCCGTGTCACATGGTTTCTGTTTCATGAACTCCCGTGGTTTTCCGTGTCACATGGTTTCTGTTTCATGAACTTCCGTGGTTTTCCAGTGTCACATGGTTTCTGTTTCATGAACTCCCGTGGTTTTCCCGTGTCACATGGTTTCTGTCATGAACTCCCGTAGTTTTCCAGTGTCACATGGTTTCTGTTTCATGAACTCCCGTGGTTTTCCGTGTCACATGGTTTCTGTTTCATGAACTCCCGTGGTTTTCCGTGTCACATGGTTTCTGTTTCATGAACTCCTGTGGTTTTCCGTGTCTCATCGTTTCTGTTTCATGAACTCCCGTGGCTTTCCCGTGTCACATGGTTTCTGTTTCATGAACTCCCGTGGTTTTCCGTGTCACATGGTTTCTGTCATGAACTCCCGTGGTTTTCCGTGTCTCATCGTTTCTGTTACATGAACTCCCGTGGTTTTCCCGTGTCACATGGTTTCTGTCATGAACTCCCGTGGTTTTCCCGTGTCACATGGTTTCTGTTTCATGAACTTCCGTGGTTTTCCCGTGTCACATGGTTTCTGTTTCATGAACTCCCGTGGTTTTCCCGTGTCACATGGTTTCTGTTTCATGAACTCCCGTGGTTTTCCCGTGTCACATCGTTTCTGTTTCATGAACTTCCGTGGTTTTCCCATGTCACCTGGTTTCTGTTTCATGAACTCCCGTGGTTTTCCCGTGTCACATGGTTTCTGTTTCATGAACTCTCGTGGTTTTCCCGTGTCACATGGTTTCTGTTTCATGAACTCCCGTGGTTTTCCCGTGTCTCATGGTTTCTGTTTCATGAACTCCCGTGGTTTTCCCTTGTCACATGGTTTCTGTTTCATGAACTCCCGTGGTTTTCCCGTGTCACATGGTTTCTGTCATGAACTCCCGTGGTTTTCCCGTGTCACATGGTTTCTGTTTCATGAACTCCCGTGGTTTTCCCGTGTCACATGGTTTCTGTTTCATGAACTCCCGTGGTTTTCCCGTGTCTCATGGTTTCTGTTTCATGAACGCCCGTGGTTTTCCCGTGTCTCATGGTTTCTGTTTCATGAACTCCCGTGGTTTTCCCCTGTCACATTGTTTCTGTTTCATGAACTCCCGTGGTTTTCCGTGTCACATGGTTTCTGTCATGAACTCCCGTGGTTTTCCCGTGTTACATGGTTTCTGTTTCATGAACTCCCGTGGTTTTCCTGTGTCACATGGTTTCTGTTTCATGAACTCCCGTGGTTTTCCCGTGTCACATGGTTTCTGTCATGAACTCCCGTGGTTTTCCCGTGTCACATGGTTTCTGTTTCATGAACTCCCGTGGTTTTCCCGTGTCTCATGGTTTCTGTTTCATGAACTCCCGTGGTTTTCCCTTGTCACATGGTTTCTGTTTCATGAACTCCCGTGGTTTTCCCGTGTCACATGGTTTCTGTCATGAACTCCCGTGGTTTTCCCGTGTCACATGGTTTCTGTTTCATGAACTCCCGTGGTTTTCCCGTGTCACATGGTTTCTGTTTCATGAACTCCCGTGGTTTTCCCGTGTCTCATGGTTTCTGTTTCATGAACGCCCGTGGTTTTCCCGTGTCTCATGGTTTCTGTTTCATGAACTCCCGTGGTTTTCCCCTGTCACATTGTTTCTGTTTCATGAACTCCCGTGGTTTTCCGTGTCACATGGTTTCTGTCATGAACTCCCGTGGTTTTCCCGTGTTACATGGTTTCTGTTTCATGAACTCCCGTGGTTTTCCTGTGTCACATGGTTTCTGTTTCATGAACTCCCGTGGTTTTCCCGTGTCACATGGTTTCTGTCATGAACTCCCGTGGTTTTCCCGTGTCACATGGTTTCTGTTTCATGAACTCCCATGGTTTTCCGTGTCACATGGTTTCTGTTTCATGAACTCCCGTGGTTTTCCAGTGTTTCTTGGTTTCTGTTTGATGAACTCCCGTGGTTTTCCCGTGTCACATGGTTTCTGTCATGAACTCCCGTGGTTTTCCAGTGTCACATGGTTTCTGTTTCATGAACTCCCGTGGTTTTCCAGTGTCACATGGTTTCTGTTTCATGAACTTCCGTGGTTTTCCAGTGTCACATGGTTTCTGTTTCATGAACTCCCGTGGTTTTCCCGTGTCACATGGTTTCTGTTTCATGAACTCCCGTGGTTTTCCCGTGTCACATGGTTTCTGTTTCATGAACTCCCATGGTTTTCCGTGTCACATGGTTTCTGTTTCATGAACTCCCGTGGTTTTCCAGTGTTTCTTGGTTTCTGTTTGATGAACTCCCGTGGTTTTCCCGTGTCACATGGTTTCTGTCATGAACTCCCGTGGTTTTTCAGTGTCACATGGTTTCTGTTTGATGAACTCCCGTGGTTTTCCAGTGTCACATGGTTTCTGTTTCATGAACTCCCGTGGTTTTCCAGTGTCACATGGTTTCTGTTTCATGAACTTCCGTGGTTTTCCAGTGTCACATGGTTTCTGTTTCATGAACTCCCGTGGTTTTCCCGTGTCACATGGTTTCTGTTTCATGAACTCCCATGGTTTTCCGAGTCACATGGTTTCTGTTTCATGAACTCCCGTGGTTTTGCAGTGTTTCTTGGTTTCTGTTTGATGAACTCCCGTGGTTTTCCCGTGTCACATGGTTTCTGTCATGAACTCCCGTGGTTTTCCAGTGTCACATGGTTTCTGTTTCATGAACTTCCGTGGTTTTGCAGTGTCACATGGTTTCTGTTTCATGAACTTCCGTGGTTCTCCGTGTCTCATGGTTTCTGTATCAGGAACTCCCGTGGTTTTCCAGTGTCACATGGTTTCTGTTTTATGAACTCCCGTGGTTTTCCAGTGTCACATGGTTTCTGTTTTATGAACTCCCGTGGTTTTCCAGTGTCACATGGTTTCTGTTTCATGAACTCCCGTGGTTTTCCAGTGTCACATGGTTTCTGTTTCATGAACTTCCGTGGTTTTGCAGTGTCACATGGTTTCTGTTTCATGAACTCCCGTGGTTTTCCCGTGTCACATGGTTTCTGTTTCATGAACTCCCGTGGTTTTCCCGTGTCACATGGTTTCTGTTTCATGAACTCCCGTGGTTTTCCGTGTCACATGGTTTCTGTTTCATGAACTTCCGTGGTTTTCCAGTGTCACATGGTTTCTGTTTCATGAACTCCCGTGGTTTTCCCGTGTCACATGGTTTCTGTCATGAACTCCCGTAGTTTTCCAGTGTCACATGGTTTCTGTTTCATGAACTCCCGTGGTTTTCCGTGTCACATGGTTTCTGTTTCATGAACTCCCGTGGTTTTCCGTGTCACATGGTTTCTGTTTCATGAACTCCTGTGGTTTTCCGTGTCTCATCGTTTCTGTTTCATGAACTCCCGTGGCTTTCCCGTGTCACATGGTTTCTGTTTCATGAACTCCCGTGGTTTTCCGTGTCACATGGTTTCTGTCATGAACTCCCGTGGTTTTCCGTGTCTCATCGTTTCTGTTACATGAACTCCCGTGGTTTTCCCGTGTCACATGGTTTCTGTCATGAACTCCCGTGGTTTTCCCGTGTCACATGGTTTCTGTTTCATGAACTTCCGTGGTTTTCCCGTGTCACATGGTTTCTGTTTCATGAACTCCCGTGGTTTTCCCGTGTCACATGGTTTCTGTTTCATGAACTCCCGTGGTTTTCCCGTGTCACATGGTTTCTGTTTCATGAACTTCCGTGGTTTTCCCATGTCACCTGGTTTCTGTTTCATGAACTCCCGTGGTTTTCCCGTGTCACATGGTTTCTGTTTCATGAACTCTCGTGGTTTTCCCGTGTCACATGGTTTCTGTTTCATGAACTCCCGTGGTTTTCCCGTGTCTCATGGTTTCTGTTTCATGAACTCCCGTGGTTTTCCCTTGTCACATGGTTTCTGTTTCATGAACTCCCGTGGTTTTCCCGTGTCACATGGTTTCTGTCATGAACTCCCGTGGTTTTCCCGTGTCACATGGTTTCTGTTTCATGAACTCCCGTGGTTTTCCCGTGTCACATGGTTTCTGTTTCATGAACTCCCGTGGTTTTCCCGTGTCTCATGGTTTCTGTTTCATGAACGCCCGTGGTTTTCCCGTGTCTCATGGTTTCTGTTTCATGAACTCCCGTGGTTTTCCCCTGTCACATTGTTTCTGTTTCATGAACTCCCGTGGTTTTCCGTGTCACATGGTTTCTGTCATGAACTCCCGTGGTTTTCCCGTGTTACATGGTTTCTGTTTCATGAACTCCCGTGGTTTTCCTGTGTCACATGGTTTCTGTTTCATGAACTCCCGTGGTTTTCCCGTGTCACATGGTTTCTGTCATGAACTCCCGTGGTTTTCCCGTGTCACATGGTTTCTGTTTCATGAACTCCCGTGGTTTTCCCGTGTCTCATGGTTTCTGTTTCATGAACTCCCGTGGTTTTCCCTTGTCACATGGTTTCTGTTTCATGAACTCCCGTGGTTTTCCCGTGTCACATGGTTTCTGTCATGAACTCCCGTGGTTTTCCCGTGTCACATGGTTTCTGTTTCATGAACTCCCGTGGTTTTCCCGTGTCACATGGTTTCTGTTTCATGAACTCCCGTGGTTTTCCCGTGTCTCATGGTTTCTGTTTCATGAACGCCCGTGGTTTTCCCGTGTCTCATGGTTTCTGTTTCATGAACTCCCGTGGTTTTCCCCTGTCACATTGTTTCTGTTTCATGAACTCCCGTGGTTTTCCGTGTCACATGGTTTCTGTCATGAACTCCCGTGGTTTTCCCGTGTTACATGGTTTCTGTTTCATGAACTCCCGTGGTTTTCCTGTGTCACATGGTTTCTGTTTCATGAACTCCCGTGGTTTTCCCGTGTCACATGGTTTCTGTCATGAACTCCCGTGGTTTTCCCGTGTCACATGGTTTCTGTTTCATGAACTCCCATGGTTTTCCGTGTCACATGGTTTCTGTTTCATGAACTCCCGTGGTTTTCCAGTGTTTCTTGGTTTCTGTTTGATGAACTCCCGTGGTTTTCCCGTGTCACATGGTTTCTGTCATGAACTCCCGTGGTTTTCCAGTGTCACATGGTTTCTGTTTCATGAACTCCCGTGGTTTTCCAGTGTCACATGGTTTCTGTTTCATGAACTTCCGTGGTTTTCCAGTGTCACATGGTTTCTGTTTCATGAACTCCCGTGGTTTTCCCGTGTCACATGGTTTCTGTTTCATGAACTCCCGTGGTTTTCCCGTGTCACATGGTTTCTGTTTCATGAACTCCCATGGTTTTCCGTGTCACATGGTTTCTGTTTCATGAACTCCCGTGGTTTTCCAGTGTTTCTTGGTTTCTGTTTGATGAACTCCCGTGGTTTTCCCGTGTCACATGGTTTCTGTCATGAACTCCCGTGGTTTTTCAGTGTCACATGGTTTCTGTTTGATGAACTCCCGTGGTTTTCTAGTGTCACATGGTTTCTGTTTCATGAACTTCCGTGGTTTTCCAGTGTCACATGGTTTCTGTTTCATGAACTCCCGTGGTTTTCCCGTGTCACATGGTTTCTGTTTCATGAACTCCCGTGGTTTTCCCGTGTCACATGGTTTCTGTTTCATGAACTCCCGTGGTTTTCCCGTGTCACATGGTTTCTGTCATGAACTCCCGTAGTTTTCCAGTGTCACATGGTTTCTGTTTCATGAACTCCCGTGGTTTTCCGTGTCACATGGTTTCTGTTTCATGAACTCCCGTGGTTTTCCGTGTCACATGGTTTCTGTTTCATGAACTCCCGTGGTTTTGCGTGTCTCATCGTTTCTGTTTCATGAACTCCCGTGGCTTTCCCGTGTCACATGGTTTCTGTTTCATGAACTCCCGTGGTTTTCCGTGTCACATGGTTTCTGTCATGAACTCCCGTGGTTTTCCGTGTCTCATCGTTTCTGTTTCATGAACTCCCGTGGTTTTCCCGTGTCACATGGTTTCTGTTTCATGAACTCCCGTGGTTTTCCGTGTCACATGGTTTCTGTCATGAACTCCCGTGGTTTTCCGTGTCTCATCGTTTCTGTTTTATGAACTCCCGTGGTTTTCCCGTGTCACATGGTTTCTGTTTCATGAACTCCCGTGGTTTTCCCGTGTCACATGGTTTCTGTTTCATGAACTCCCGTGGTTTTCCCGTGTCACATGGTTTCTGTTTCATGAACTCCCGTGGTTTTCCCGTGTCACATGGTTTCTGTTTCATGAACTTCCGTGGTTTTCCCGTGTCACATGGTTTCTGTTTCATGAACTCCCGTGGTTTTCCCGTGTCATATGGTTTCTGTTTCATGAACTCCCGTGGTTTTCCCGTGTCACATTGTTTCTGTTTCATGAACTTCCGTGGTTTTCCCGTGTCACCTGGTTTCTGTTTCATGAACTCCCGTGGTTTTCCCGTGTCACATGGTTTCTGTTTCATGAACTCCCGTGGTTTTGCCGTGTCACATGGTTTCTGTTTCATGAACTCCCGTGGTTTTCCCGTGTCACATGGTTTCTGTTTCATGAACTCCCGTGGTTTTCCCGTGTCTCATGGTTTCTGTTTCATGAACACCCGTGGTTTTCCCGTGTCTCATGGTTTCTGTCATGAACTCCCGTGGTTTTCCCGTGTCTCATGGTTTCTGTTTCATGAACACCCGTGGTTTTCCCGTGTCTCATGGTTTCTGTCATGAACTCCCGTGGTTTTCCCGTGTCTCATGGTTTCTGTTTCATGAACTCCCGTTGTTTTCCCGTGTCTCATGGTTTCAGTCATGAACCCCCGTGGTTTTCCCGTGTCTCATGGTTTCTGTTTCATGAACTCCCGTGGTTTTCCCGTGTCTCATGGTTTCTGTTTCATGAACTCCCGTGGTTTTCCCGTGTCACATGGTTTCTGTTTCATGAACTCCCGTGGTTTTCCTGTGTCACATGGTTTCTGTTTCATGAACTCCCGTGGTTTTCCCCTGTCACATGGTTTCTGTTTCATGAACTCCCGTGGTTTTCCCCTGTCACATGGTTTGTGTTTCATGAGCTCCTGTGGTTTTCCCGTGTCTCATGGTTTCTGTTTCATGAACTCCCGTGGTTTTCCCGTGTCACATGGTTTCTGTTTCATGAACTCCCGTGGTTTTCCCGTGTCTCATGGTTTCTGTTTCATGAACTCCCGTGGTTTTCCAGTGTCACATGGTTTGTGTTTCATGAGCTCCTGTGGTTTTCCCGTGTCTCATGTTTTCTGTTTCATGAACTCCCGTGGTTTTCCCGTGTCACATGGTTTCTGTCATGAACTCCCGTGGTTTTCTCGTGTCACATGGTTTGTGTTTCATGAGCTCCCGTGGTTTTCCGTGTCTCATGGTTTCTGTTATGAACTCCCGTGGCTTTCCAGTGTCACATGGTTTCTGTTTCATGAACTCCCGTGGTTTTCCTGTGTCACATGGTTTCTGTTTCAGGAACTCCCGTGGTTTTCCCGTGTCACATGGTTTCTGTTTCATGAAATCCCATGGTTTTCCCGTGTCATATGGTTTCTGTCATGAACTCCCGTGGTTTTCCCGTGTCATATGGTTTCTGTCATGAACTCCCGTGGTTTTCCCGTGTCACATGGTTTCTGTTTCATGAACTCCCGTGGTTTTCCCGTGTCACATGGTTTCTGTTTCATGAACTCCCATGGTTTTCCCGTGTCACATGGTTTCTGTTTCATGAACTCCCGTGGTTTTCCCGTGTCACATGGTTTCTGTTTCATGAACTCCCGTGGTTTTCCCGTGTCACATGGTTTCTGTTTCATGAACTCCCGAGGTTTTCCCATGTCTCATGGTTTCTGTTTCATGAACTCCCGTGGTTTTCCCGTGTCACATGGTTTCTGTTTCATGAAATCCCGTGGTTTTCCCATGTCTCATGGTTTCTGTTTCATGAACTCCCTTGGTTTTCCCGTGTCACATGGTTTCTGTTTCATGAACTCCCGTGGTTTTCCCGTGTCACATGGTTTCTGTTTCATGAACTCCCGTGGTTTTCCCATGTCTCATGTTTTCTGTTTCATGAACTCCCGTGGTTTTCCCGTGTCACATGGTTTCTGTTTCATGAACTCCCGTGGTTTTCCCGTGTCTCATGGTTTCTGTTTCATGAACTCCTGTGTTTTTCCAGTGACTCTTGGTTTCTGCCAAAGGCCAGTGTCCGACTGGTGTTGTACAGACTTAATTTGATAATTTCTTTAAGCGTTGAAGCTATGGATTGTATATCTTGAAATTTGCCTTCTTGCAGGCTGCAACAAAGCTAGATTCCCCATTAAGTCAATTTGAAAAACCAATGAAAAATGCTGTGCATTGAAAGAGGAGGAAATAAGACATTGTGCAATCAATAGATGTAAGTTGGCAAGTTTCCAGACCCGAATGAATTCCCAAAGCTGCTGTTCACGCAGCTGGCGGAGACTAGTCGTCTGAACCCAGTTCAGCACAGCAGCTCTATCGAAATGTGCATCAGAGGGATCAGTCTGCAGTTCATCGACATGTTGAAAGGTTTAATCTTTCTCTGGAGAGTCAGTGAATGCAGCCCATCTTGGCCTCCCTACCCAGCATTCAGGCTTCCCGTCTCTCTGTGCTGGCGTTTAAATTGTAGGGCCACGCCCCAGGATCTGGACCCAGCTGGAGTGTCGCACCCAGCCCAAAGCTGTGCTCGATATCACGGAACCGGCTTGGCGTTAGGAGCAATCCAGCCTCGCACATGGTTTAGGTGGACAGGCTTCGAAACTCTTCCGCATGAACTCCACTCCAAATCACTTACTCTATCTCCGGCAGTGATTGAAACTCCGTCTGCGACCCTGGCTCGAACTCGTTGTGCCTCTCAATGTTCCTGCACTTCTTGTCCCTCGATCCACCCTTGCCTCTGCCCGCCTCTTCACTGTGACAATAGTCCACTCCAGTTTTCTTCTGAGGAGATGTTATAAGTAACGTTTTAGTTGAACCTCCTGTCTTATGATATACCACTCAGCTGTTAGATGTCTTCAGTGGGGCCATCTCAAACCGGAATAATGAGTTAATGAGCTCAGTTTCCAGTCTCGCTTGAATGCTAATCTCCCAATTATAACGGTTCCATCATGTGACAGCATAATATTATGAAATTCCTTTACTTGTTTTTAATCGCAATAAGTAACCTCCTCTTATTCCTGAATCAAGGCTTTCATCTGGTTTGTTACCATGAGATACCGTAATACACGGCAGTTCTTGCATTCGGCATATTCCTGATGGTAATCAATGGTTGGAGTTGCAGCTTAGGCCTCAGGCTCTCTCACGTCTTCCCTAAGTCTTTTTATCTCTCATTCCTACCAATTTGTTCATGCTTCTGGCGGTTTCTCTCCCCTCTCCTTCTCATTTTTCTCATTCCCCGTTTTGGCTCCCCTCTCACCCCTTCTCTTCTCTTCACCTGCCCATTAACTCCCTCCGGTTTCACTCTTTCCCTTTCCCCCATGCTCCCCTCTCCTATCAACTTCCTTCTTCTTTAGCCCCTTGTTTTTTCCACCTATCACCTCCCAGCTTCTTATTTCCTTTCACCTCTCCCAATCATCTGCCTCGGCCCTCTCTTGGTCTCACTTGTCACCTGCCAGCTTGTACTCCTCCTCCTCCTCCTGCCCTCGCCTTCCTATTCTGATTTCTCCCCCATCCCCTTCAGTCTTCATGAAAGGTCTCGACCTGAAATATCAACTATTTATTCCTCTCCATAGATGCTGCCTAACCTGCTGAGTTCCTCCAGCATTTAGTGTGTGTTGCTCTGGGTTTCAGAATCAGAACCAGGTTTATTATCACGGGCATACGTCGGGAAATTTCTTCACATGTAGGAAAAACTAAATCAATTACATTAAGTATATATATATATATATGAATATTAAATAGTTAAATTTAAAATTAGTGCCAAAACAGGAATAATAAAAGTGAGGTAGTGTTCATGGGTTCAATGTCCATTTAGGAATCGGATGGCAGAGGGGAAGAAGCTGTTCCTGAATCGTTGAGTGTGTGCCTTCAGGCTCCTGTACCTCCTCCCTGATGGCAGAGGGGAAGAAGCTGTTCCTGAATCACTGAGGGTGCCTTCAGGCTCCTGTACCTCCTCCCTGATGGCAGAGGGGAAGGAGCTGTTCCTGAATCGTTGAGTGTGTGCCTTCAGGCTCCTGTACCTCCTCCCTGATGGCAGAGGGGAAGGAGCTGTTCCTGAATCGTTGTGTGTGTGCCTTCAGGCTCCTGTACCTCCTCCCTGATGGCAGAGGGGAAGAAGCTGTTCCTGAAACATTGAGTGTGTGCCTTCAGGCTCCTGTACCTCCTCCCTGATGGCAGAGGGGAAGAAGCTGTTCCTGAATCGTTGAGTGTGTGCCTTCAGGCTCTTGTACCTCCTCCCTGATGGCAGAGGGGAAGGAGCTGTTCCTGAATCACTGAGTGTGTGCCTTCAGGTTCCTGTACCTCCTCCCTGATGGCAGAGGGGAAGAAGCTGTTCCTGAATTGTTGAGTGTGGGCCTTCAGGATCCTGTACCTCCTCCCTGATGGCAGAGGGGAAGAAGCTGTTCCTGAATCGTTGAGTGTGTGCCTTCAGGCTCCTGTACCCCCTCCCTGATGGTAAGTTTTCCCAGTAGCTCAGTGTGGCTCAGAATTGGATCTGATGATGTTCCTTTAAGGAGCATTATGTGTTCCCAAACATTAAAGGTAAGAACATGTAAGTGGGTCCATCTCTGGAGAAGAAAGAGCCCCTCAGGAGGCAGTTACACATCCTGCCCTCAGGAAACTGAAGCGGGTAGCGAAGATGTAGAAGACTGAAGGCAGCCTGTCTGTCAGAACAAGGACTGGTTGCTGTCAGTCATTCACTGGGTTTAACTCCTGTGTACCACTTCACGGTTCAATGTGTCGTGCATTCAGAGATGCTCTTCTGTTGTAACGTGTGGGCATTTGAGTTACTGTCAGCTTCAGCCAGTCTGGCCGTTCTCCGCCGACCTCTCTCATTAACAAGGTGCGTTCACCCACAGAACTGCCGATCTTTGATTCTCACACCATTTTCAGTAATCTCTGGAGATTGCTGTGCGTGAAAATTGAAAAAATATCAGCATTTTCTAAGATACTCAAACCAACAATAATTCCACAGTCAAAGTCTTTTAGATTATATCTCAAACATGAGGAGGCAGTGATCATAATATGATAGCATTCACCCCGCAGTTTGAAGTCAGATGTATTAATATTACAGTAGAGTAAAGGATGTTACAGAGGCGTGAGAGTGGAAATGGCCGAAGTTGATTGGAAGGGGACATGAGTAGGGAACATGGCAGAATAGCAATGGCTGGCTGGAGTTTGGAAGGTGCAGGAAAGATGCATCCCATAGATGAAGTATTGTAAAGGGAGGACGAGACAACTGTAGTGGCAAGGGAAGTCAAAACAACATAAAAGCAATAGAGAGGGCATATAATAGAGCAAAAATTAGAGGGAAGTTAGTGTGTTGGGAAGTTTTTAAAAACCAACAGAAGGCAACTAAAAGATGAAATATGAAGGTAAGCTAGCCATGGTCGCATAGCGGTCAATGTGATGTTATTACAGCTTGGGGCATTCCAGAGTTTGGAATTCATTTCTAGTGCCGTTCTATAAGAAGTCTCTCTACGTATGCCCTGTCAAGCGGGTGAGCTTTCTTGGATGCACCTGTCTCTTCCCACAGTCCAAAGATGGACTGGGGAGGCGAACTGGCCAATGTAAATTATTCCCCGATTAAGATTAGGGTTAACACGAGGAAGTCTGCAGATGCTGGAAATTCAGACAACACACACAAAATGCTGGTGGAACACAGCAGGCCAGGCAGTATCTATAGGGAGAAACGCTGTCGATGTTTCGGGCCGAGACCCTTCGTCAGGACTAACTGATAGTAAGAGATTTGAAAGTAGTGGGGGGAGGGGAAAATGCGAAATGATAGGAGAAGACCGGAGGGTGTGGGGTGAAGCTGAGCCAGAAAGGTGATTGACAAAAGGGATACAGAGCTAGCGGAGGGAAAGGATCATGGGACGGGAGGCCTCGGGAGAAAGAAAGGGGGAGGGGGAGCACCAGAGGGAGATGGAGACCAGGCAGAGAGAGAGAGAGAAAAAAAACAAGCAATTAAATATGTCAGGGATGGGGTAAGAAGGGGAGGAGGGGCATTAACGGAAGTTAGAGAAGTCAATGTTCATGCCATCAGGTTGGAGGCTACCCAGCCGGTATATAAGGTGTTGTTCCTCCAACCTGAGTTTGGATTCATTTTGACAGTAGAGGAGGCCATGGATAGACATATCAGAATGGGAATGGGACGTGGAATTAAAATGTGTGGCCACTGGGAGATCCTGCTTTCTCTGGCGGACAGAGTGTAGGGTTAATTGGGTTTGCTGCCGTGGAGTGGCTGAAAGGGCAGGCAGGGCCTACTCCATGCTGTATCGCTAAATTCAAAATAATATCAAAGAGGACACCAACATTTTCTTTAGATATGTAAAGAGTAAAAGGGAGGTGAGAATGGATATTTGTACTGCTGGAAAATTACACTGGAGAGGTAGTAATGTGGGGAAAAAGTAATGATGGACAGACTTATTCACTGTAGAAGACACCAACAATATGCCAGAAATTAGAGAGTGTCAGCGGGCAGAGGTGAGTGCTGTTCCTAAGGAGGAGGTGCTTGGGAAGCTGAAAGGTCTGAAGGTAGACAAGTCACCTGACCAGATGGGCTACACCCCAGGGTTCTAAAGGCTGAAGAGATTGTGGATGCGTTAGTAATGCTCTTTCAAGAATCGTTAGATTCTGGAATGGTTCTGGAGGATTGGAAAGTTGCAAGTGTCATGTCACTCTTTAAGAAGGGAAAGAGGCACAAGAAAGGTAATTATAGGCCAGTTAGTCTGACTCCAATGGTTGAGAAGATGTTAAGGAAGAGGTACTTGGAGGTACATGATAACATAGGCCAAAGTCAGCATGGTTTCCTTAAGGGAAGATCTTGCCTGACAAATCTGCTGGAATTCTTTGAGGCAGAATAGACAAAGGTGAGTTAGTGGACGTTGTTTAATTGGATTTTCAGAAGGCTTTTGACACGATGCCACACATGAGGCCTCTTCACATGATAAGAGCCTGAGGTCTTACAGGAAATATGCCATCATGGATAGAAGACTGGCTGACTGACTGGCAGGAGGACAATTTAGGAATAAAGGGGCTTTTTCTGGTTGGCTGCTAGTGAGTAGTGGTGTTGCACAGGGGCTGGTGTTGCGACTGCTTCGCTTCACGCTGTATATCAATGATATAGATGACGGAATTGAAGGCTTTGTGGTCAGGTTTGGACATGAGGTGGAGGGGCAGGGAGTATTGAGGAAGCAGAGAGTTATGCAGAAGGTCTTAGATAAAGAGAACAGACAGTGCAGGGACATGCATGGTCAAGCACTTTGGTAGCAGGAATATAGGCAAAGTCTATTTTCTAAATGGGGAGAAGATTCAAAAATCTGTGATGCAAAGTGTCTTGGGAGTCCTTATGCAGGATTCCCTGAAGGTTAATTTGCAGGTTGAGTCAGTGGTGAGGAAGGAAAATGCAATGTTAGCATTCGTTTCAAGAGGTCTAGAATACAAGAGCAAGGATGTGATGCTGAGGCTTTAAAAGGCGCTGGTTAGACCACACTTGGAATGTTGTGAGTAGTTTTGGGCCCTTGTCTAAGGGAAGATGGCTGACATTGGACATGATCCCGAGGAGGTTGTGGAGAATGATCTCAGGAATGCAAGAGGAACAATTGATGGTTTTGGGCCTGTCATCATCATCATGTCGGCAGTCAAACCTCTTGCATGTCTGGCGGTGAGGCTGGTCCACTTCTTGATGTTGTCGATCCAGGTTGTCCTCTGTCTGCCTCGGGAGCGGCTTCCTTCTACTCTGCCCTCAAGCACAGCTCCAGTGTGTCATCGGTTCTTGAGATGTGTCCAAAATAACGAAGTTTCCTTTGGATAACAGCTTCCAGAAGTATTGGTTTCATGCCAATCTTTTCTAGGATGAAATTGTCAGATCTCCTTTCAATGTCTGATACCCTGAGGATCCATCTGTATGTCCACATCTCAAACACTGTCAACTTCTTTTCATCAGCTGCTTTTAGCAGCCAGACAAGACTCTTGAGGAGGTGAATCTTGGTGTCAATGCTCACACCTGTATGATCAGCCATGATCACAGTGAATGGTGGTGCTGGCTCGAAGGGCCAAACGACCTACTCCTGCACCTACTGTCTGTTGTCTCACAAATCTGTCTTTCCAGATGTTCCAGAGTTCAGTAGTGCTTGTGTGTGCCATCGCTGGCCTTCGCTTTATTTCCTTGCTGCATTCGTTTGTGTCATTTAATTCTACACCAAGGTGTATAAAGAAGGGAGGACACTTGTTTGATCTTGTCGTTCCCGATGTAGATGTCAGCTTGAATTGCGGTTTTGCTTATCACCATAACTTTGGTCATCGATCCAAGTTCAGCAGAGACTTTTGCAACATTATTGACTAGTGGTTGTAGGTCTTCATCTGTTGTAGCAGGGCCGTGTCATCGGCGTATCTCAAGTTACTGATGGTTCTTCCTCCCATTTCAATGCCAGTGTTGTCTGGAATTGCCAGTCTCATGATCGTCTCAGTGTAGATGTTAGAAAGGTGTGGAGAAGGACTCCTTTCCCATTGCAGAATGATTCTGTCTCACCAGATGTGGTCCGAAGGCTGGAGGATTGCGTAGCATACAGTGATTCTAGAGGAGCCACTAGGGGTGGTGCCGCGCCCAGCTGAATCATTGTCGTCCACAGTTTGGTGCATCGGACACAGTCAAACACCTCTGAGTAGTCTGTGAAGCTGATGTACAGGGGGGTATTGACCTCTCTCATTTTCTCCATTATTAGGCGAATGTTGAAAAGCTGGTCCCTGGTGCCTCGGCCACTCCTGAATCCAGCCTGTTCGAGTGCAATTTCTCTATCTACGTAGTTCTTTAGTCTCTCAGATATGATTACAAGTAGAAGCTTGCTGGCGTGTGGTATCAATGCAATAGTTTTGGGCCTGTACTCACAGGAATTTAGAAGAATGAAGGGGATCTCATTGAAATCTGTTGAATATTGAGATAGAGTGGATGTGGAAATCACACATCCACATTATGTGCATTGTTTGAATTTCCAGCATCTGCAGACTTCCCCGTGTTTGGATGTGGAAAGGATGTTTCCTGTAGTGGATGAGTCATGGACCAGAGGTCACAGCCTTAAAATAGAGAGGCGTTGTTTTAGAATAGAGATGAGGAGAAAGTTCTTTAGCCAGAGGGCAGTGAATCTGTGGAATTCATTACCACAGATGGCTGTCGAGTCCATGTCAGTGGTATTGTAGCGGTGTGCTACATGCAGTGCTAAAATTACAACACGGAGTCGGTAACTGCAGTCGAAGGAAAAAACTTTATTCGAAATCCTCAGCCTCACTTTTAAGCCTCCCTCAACCTGCCCCCCGTGGCGCAGAGGCTCCAAAGCTCTGTGCTCGCAAACCCCCGTATGTGAGCCGGTTCGGATGTGCCAGGAAATGGGTCGCCACATAACCCCCCCCCAAGAACAGGTGATACACCCCCCAATGTCCACAGTCTGGGCCAGAACCTGCTTGGGAGGTCGGCCTCTGCGCCGAGGTGCCGGAAACTCGGCCAGTTGTGCCAGGTCCACATGGGCCGGTTTGAGGTGGTCCACCGTGAAAACCTCCTCTTTCCCCCCAACGTCCAGCACGAACGTGGACCCATTGTTCCGGAGCACCATAAACGGCCCCTCGTATGGCCGCTGCAGCGGTGGCCGATGCCCGCCCCTTCGTACAAACACAAACTTACAGTTCTCCAGGTCTTTGGGTACGCAGGTCGGGTTCCGCCTGTGCTGTGAAGTGGGTATGGGGGCCAGGTTACCGAGCTTCTCGCGTAGTCTGCCCAGGACTGCTGTGGGATCTTCCTCTTGCCCCTGTGGGGCTGGTAGGAACTCCCCGGGGACGACCAGGGGCGCGCCGTATACCAACTCGGCCGACGAGGCGTGCAGGTCGTCCTTGGGCGCTGTGCGGATGCTGAGTAGGACCCAGGGAAGCTCGTCCGCCCAGTTGGCTCCTCGCAGGCGGGCAATGAGGGCCGACTTCAGGTGACGGTGGAAACGCTCCACCAGGCCGTTCGACTGTGGGTGGTAGGCAGTGGTGTGGTGCAGCTGAGTCCCCAAAAGGCTGGCCATAGCTGACCACAGGCTGGAGGTGAACTGGGTGCCTCTGTCGGAGGTAATGTGGGCCGGTACACCAAAGCGAGATATCCAGGTGGCGATCAGGGCTCGGGCGCAAGATTCGGAGGTGGTGTCGGTGAGCGGGACCACCTCTGGCCATCTTGTGAACCGGTCCACGATAGTCAGGAGGTGCCGCGCTCCACGTCACACTGGCAGGGGGCCCACGATATCCACATGAATGTGGTTGAAACGCCGGTGGGCGGGATGGAACTGCTGCGGTGGGGCTTTGGTGTGCCGCTGCACCTTGGCCGTCTGGCAGTGCATGCACGTTTTGGCCCATTCACTGACCTGTTTGCGGAGTCCGTGCCAAACGAACCTGCTGGAAACCATCCGGACAGTCGTCCTGATGGAGAGGTGCGCCAAGTTATGAATGGAGTCGAAAACACGGCGCCTCCAGGCTGTCGGGACGACGGGACGGGGCTGGCTGGTGGCGACGTCACAGAGTAGGGTCCTCTCACCTGGGCCTACGGGGAGGTCCTGGAGCTGCAAACCGGAGACTGCGGTTCTGTAACTCGGAATCTCCTCACCTACCTGCTGTGCCTCTGCCAGCGCCTCAAAGTCTACCCCTTGGGAAAGGGCATGAACGGTAGGGCGAGAGAGCGCATCCGCCACGACATTGTCCTTACCCGAGACGTGCCAGACATCCGTCGTGTATTCAGAGATGTAGGACAGGTGGCGTTGCTGGCGGGATGACCAGGGGTCGGATGCTTTCGTAAACGCAAAGGCAAGCGGTTTGTGGTCCGTGAACCCGGTGAAGGGCCGACCTTCTAGGAAGTACCTGAAATGCCGGATTGCCAGGTAGAGCGCCAACAGTTCCCGGTCGAAAGCACTGTACTTGAGCTCGGGTGGCCGCAGTTGTTTGCTGAAAAACGCCAGGGGTTGCCAGCGACCTGCGATGAGTTGCTCCAGCACCCCACCGACTGCCGTGTTAGATGCGTCCACTGTGAGGGCGGTAGGGGCGTCCATTCTGGGATGTACTAGCATTGCGGCGTTCACCAAAGCTTCCTTCGTTTGAACGAAAGTGGCGGCGGACTCCTCGTCCCAGGCAATGTCCTTGCTCAGACCTGACATCAGGGCGAACAGGGGGCGCATGATCCGGGCAGTTGAAGGGAGGAAGCGGTGGTAGAAATTGACCATACCTATGAATTCCTGAAGGCCTTTGATCGTGGTGGGTCGGGGGAAGTGGCGGACCGCATCTACCTTAGCGGGCAGAGGGGTTGCCCAGTCTTTAGTAATCCTGTGGCCCAGGAAGTCAATGGTATCGAGTCCGAACTGGCATTTGGCAGGGTTGATTGTAAGACCGTACTCACTCAGTCGGGCGCAGAGTTGACGGAGGTGGGACAGATGCTCCTGACGACTGCTGCTGGCTATGAGGATGTCGTCCAAATAGATGAACGCGAAGTCCAGGTCCCGTCCCACCGCGTCCATTAACCGCTGGAACGTCTGTGCGGCATTCTTCAGGCCGAACGGCATGCGGAGGAACTCGAAAAGGCCAAAGGGGGTGATGAGAGCCGTTTTGGGGACGTCGTCAAGATGCATCGGGATTTGATGGTACCCTTGTACGAGGTCTACCTTGGAGAAGATCCGTGCGCCGTGCAGGTTTGCTGCAAAGTCCTGAATGTGCGGCACAGGGTAGCGGTCCAGTGTGGTAGCCTCGTTCAGCCTGCGGTAGTCGCCGCACGGTCTCCAGCCTCCCGTCGCTTTGGGCACCATGTGCAGGGGGGAGGCCCATGGGCTGTCGGACCGCCGGATGATCCCCAATTCCTCCATCCCCTGGAACTCCTCCTTCGCCAGTCGGAGCTTGTCCAGGGGAAGCCGCCGAGCGCGAGCGTGGAGGGGTGGTCCCTGGGTCGGGATGTGGTGCTGTACGCCGTGTCGGGGCATGGCCGCTGTGAACTGCGGTGCCAGAACCGATGGGAAATCCGCTAGGACCCTGGTGAAGTCGTTGTCGAACAGCGTGATGGAGCCGAGGTGAGGGGCTGGCAACTGGGCTGCACCCAGGGAGAACGTCTGAAAGGTCTCGGCGTGTACCAGTCTCTTCCTGGGCTGGTCAACCAGTAGGCTGTGAGCCCGCAAAAAATCCGCACCCAGAAGCGGTTGGGCTATGGCGGCCAGTGTAAAGTCCCACGTGAACTGGCTGGAGCCGAACTGTAGCTGCACCTGACGGGTGCCATAGGTCCTTACTGTGCTGCCGTTCACGGCCCTCAGGGGGGGACCCGGTGCCCTGCTGCGGGTGTCGTAACTCGTCCGAGGTAAAACGCTGATCTCGGCACCAGTATTGACCAAAAACCGGCGTCCCGACCTTCTATCCCACACATACAGGAGGCTATCCCGATGGCCAGCCGCCGTAGCCATCAGCGGCGGCTGGCCCTGGCGTTTCCCGGGAACTTGCAGGGCGGGCGGCAACGGCGGGCTTCTGCGCCCCACCGCTGGTGGTAGAAGCACCAGTGTTCCTTGGGCCAGGGGTTGGCGGGCTCTGCGGCTGGGCCTGGACTGGTTTGCTGCTGGGAGCGTGGCTGGGAGATCTGTGCGATGGACGCCCCGCTCACCTTTTTGGCGTTCCACAGCAAGTCCGCCCGGGCTGCCACCTCTCGGGGGTCACTGAAATCCACGTTGGACAGCAGCAGGCGTATGTCCTCGGGCAGCTGCTCCAGGAATGCCTGCTCAAACATGAGGCAGGGTGTGTGTCCGTCGGCCAGAGACAACATCTCATTCATTAAAGCAGATGGAGGTCTGTCGCCCAAGCCATCCAGGTGCAGTAAACGGGCAGCCCGCTCGCGCCGTGAGAGTCCAAAAGTCCTGAGGAGCAGGGCTTTGAATTCCGTGTATTTGCCGTCTGCCGGGGGCGACTGTACGAACTCCGCGACCTGGGCCACTGTGTCCTGGTCAAGGGAGCTCACCACGTAGTAGTAGCGGGTGTCTTCTGAGGTGATCTGGCGAACGTGGAATTGGGCTTCGGCTTGCTGGAACCATAGGTTTGGTCGTTGTGTCCAGAAACCTGGCAGTTTCAACGAAACCGCATGAACAGAGGCGGCGTCGGTCATTTCTGGCCCAAAAATCGTTTGGACCGTCGGGGTCACCAATTGTAGCGGTGTGCTACATGCAGTGCTAAAATTACTACACGGAGTTGGTAACTGCAGTCGAAGGAAAAAACTTTATTCGAAATCCTCAGCCTCACTTTTAAGCCTCCCTCAACCTGCCCCCCCGTGGCACAGAGCCTCCAAAGCTCTGTGCTCGCAAACCTCCGTAGGCTATCTAATTGTGAGCCGGTTCGGATGTGCCAGGAAATAGGTCGCCACAGTATACTTAAAGTGAAGGCTGATAGGTTCTTGATTAGTCAGGGCATCAATGTCATGGAGGGTGGCAGGAGAATGAGGCTGAGAGGGAAAACATTTCAGCCTCAGCTGAATGGCCTAATTCTGCTCCTGTGCCTTACGGTCTTAAAGGTAGTAAGTGCAAGTATGCCATCTCTGGAAGCAAAATTCCCTCAGGAGACATTCAGTCAACTAAAGCAGGTAATGAAGATGTTGGAGGTTTGAGACAGTTCATCTGACAGGGCTGCAGGCGTGACGGGCTGGCTGGTACGAGTCATTCTCTGGGTTTGTTCATATCCTTGGAACCTTTGTTTAAAGGCATGTTGTGAGCATGACCCAGATGATCTTCGAAAGAACTGGTTTATATTCATCCCAAAGGCCGCTGTTTGAATGTAGATCAGTGCTTAGGTGATAATGGGATTGGGAAAAAAATCTTGTTTTTCTATTTCAGTGACTCTTATGAGAGCTATTAAGTTGGTCAAGTGCAGCCTCTTTGCAATGGAGTGTGACTAATTCAAGTTTTTTTAAAAAATTACTTCAATCTGCTTGACAGCTGTAGTTTAACAGTAATGCTGTTAAAGATAACACAATAACCCATTTTGCAGTGATTCTTATCTGTCTTTCACATTACACTGTTGTTTCAGAGGCGGCTTCTACTTCAGCGGCCTTGTGTAAACAGCTGGGCCATTCATTCACAGTGCTGGAGGAACTCAGCAGGCAAGGCAGCAACCAGAGCAGGGGTTCCAGTCTTTCTTATGGAATGGATTCTTACCATTAACTGAGAGGTCCACGGACCCCAGTTTGGGAACACCTGATCCACAGGAATAAAAGGCCAACATTTCAGGCCAAGACCCTTCATCAGGACCCATCTTGGCCCAAAACATCAGCTCTTTATTCAGAGTCAGAATCAGTTTAATTATCTCTGGCATGTGATGTGAAATTTGTTAACTTAGCAACAACAGTTCAATGTAATACATAGTCTAGAAAGGAAGTAATAATCATACATTAATTACAGTATACATATAGATTAAAAACATGCAAAAAACAGGAATACTGTATATTAAGAAAAGTGAGGTAGTGTCCGAATGTCCATTTAGGAGTCAGATGGCAGAGGGGAAGAAGCTGTTCCTGAGTTGCTAAGTGTGTGCCTTCAGGTTTCTGTACCTCCTACCTGATGGTAACAGTGAGAAAAAGGCATGGCCTGGGTGCTGGGGGTCCTTATTAATGGAAACTGCCTTTCTGAGACATGGCTCACTAAAGATGTCCTAAAGATAGCCAACTTTGTAGGCTAGTGCCCAAGATGAAGCTGACTAGATTTACAACCCTCTGCAGCTTCTTTCAGTCCTGTGCAGTAGCCCCTCCATACCAGACAGTGATGCAGCCTGACAGAATGCTCTCCCCGGTACAACTATAGGAGTTTTTGAATGTATTTGTTGACATGCCAAATCTTTTCAAACTCCTAATCTTCCCCTCCATGGAAGCTGCCTGACTTACTGAGTTCCTCCAGCATTTTGTGCGTGTTGCTGTAGATTTCCAACACTTTCCGAATCTCTTGTGTCTATGGGCCACTTATTCTTCAAGGAAGCATGGAGAAGCTCCTTTGGCCCTGCACAACAGCAGCAGCCTTCAGCCCCAGTACATCCTGCGCTTTGCACAACCGATTTGGTCCAGTTGGAGTCCGTTTCGGGGTACTGGATTATGACCAGTGTGGAGCAAATCAAGTTATGCTTACGTAGCACGTGCTATATATATGTTTACAGGTCCCTTGGTCTATCACAAGTGCAGCGACAAAATTCTACCAGACTTTGCAGCAATCCCCAGTAGAGCAGATCACTGGCTGATAAAGAGGGAGGATTTAAGAACCATCTTTAAAGTGTTGGTGACATTTAGAAAGGATTTTCTGGAGCTTAAGATCTTGTCAGTTGGAGGTGTATCTTCAGTGACAGAGCATTAAATTCACTGATGTTCTCAAGGAGCGAATAGATGTGTCAGTACAGTGGTTGAAAGAGATGGCAGAGAAGTGTGCGTTCAGAGGAGGGTTCAGAGATTAAATAGGGGTAGAGCCGAGGCTGGAAGGAGTATGAAATGCTGTTATTTGATTATAAGATGCTTTCTGAGCATAGATGCATGGTTACATCATGGCCTTGAATGGAAAAGCCTACAAAAAGCAGTGGATACAGTTCAGTCCATCACAGGTAAAGAGCTCATCATTATAGAGCACATCGACAAGAATCCATCATCAAGGGCCCTCGCCATCGAGCCCATGCCCTCTTCTCACTGCTATCTTCCGGCAGGAGGCACAGGAGCCTCACGACTCACACCACCAGGGTCAGGAACAGTTCTTATCCCTCAACCATCAGGAAGAAGGTACACGAGCCTCACGACCCACACCACCAGGGTCAGGAACAGTTCTTATCCCTCAACCATCAGGAAGAAGGTACACGAGCCTCACAACCCCCACCACCAGGGTCAGGAACAGTTCTTATCCCTCAACCATCAGGAAGAAGGTACACGAGCCTCACGACCCACACCATCAGGGTCAGGAACAGTTATCAGAATCAGGTTTATTAGCATCAGCATGTGATGTGAAATTTGTTAACTTTTCAGCAGAAGTACGATGCAATACATAATACAGAAGAAGAAAGAAGCAAAATAAAATAATGATAATAAGTAATAACTAAATCAATTAAAGTAGCCATATATTGAATAGATTAAAAATTGTGCAAAAAACAGAAATGCTATATATTAAGAAAGTGAGGTAGTGTCCAAGGGTTCAATGTCCATTTAGGAAACAAATGGCAGAGGGGAAGAAGCTGTTCCTGAATCGCTGAGTGTGTGCCTTCAGGCCTCTGTACCTCCTACCTGATGACAACCATGAGAAAAAAGCATGCCCTGGGCGCTGGAGGTCCTTAATAATGGACGCTGCCTTTCTGAGACACCGCTCTCTGAAGATGTCCTGGGTACTTTGTGGGCTAGTACTCAACATGGAGCTGACTAGATTTACAACCTTCTGCAGCTTCTTTCAGTTCTGTAGTGCAGTCCCCCCCAAACCAGACAGTGATGCAGCCTGTCAGAATGCTCTCCACAATACATCTATAGAAGTTTTTGAGTGTACTTGTTGACATACCAAACCTCTTTAAACTCCTAATGAAATATAACTGCTATCTTGCTTTCTTTAAGACTGCATCGATATGTTGGGACCAGGTTAGATTCTCAGAGATCTTGACATCCAGGAACTTGAAACTGCTCACTCTCTCCACTGCTGTTCCCTCTATGAGGATTAGTATGTGTTCCTTCCTGAAGCCCACAATCAGTTTTTCATCTTACTGATGTTGAGTGCCAGGTTGTTGCTGTGACACCACTCTACTAGCTGGCAAATCTCATTCCTGTAAACCCTCTCATCTCCATCTGAGATTCTACCAACAATGGTTGCATCGTCAGCAAATTTATAGATGGTATTTGAGGTATGCCTAGCCACACAGTCATGGATAATTAGAGACTAGAGCAGTGGGCTAAGCACACACCCCTGAGGTGCACCAGTGTTGATAGTCAGCAATGTTATCGCCAATCAGTACAGACTGTGGTCTTCTGGTTAGGAAGTCAAGGATCCAATTGCAGAGAGAGGTACAGAGGCCCAGGTTCTGCAATTTCTCAGTCAGGATTGTGGGAATGATGGTATTAAATGCTGAGCTATAGTCGATGAACAGCATCCTGACGTAGGTGTTTGTGTTGTCCAGGTGGTCTAAAGCCATGTGGAGAGCTGTTGAGATTGTGTCTGCCGTTGACCTATTGTGGCGATAGGCAAATTGTAATGGGTCCAGGTCCTTGCTGAGGTAGGACATGACATGATCTATGCACCCACCGCTCTCTGTGTACAAAACTTACCTCTGACCTTCCCCCAATACTTACCTCCAATCATCTTAAAATTACTCCCCCATCGTATTAACCATTTTTGCCATGGGAAAATGTCTCTAGTTGTCCAGTTTATGTCTCTTGTCATCTTCTAGTCATAGAGTCATAGAAAATAGTAGCACAGTAACAGGCCCTTCAGCCCATCTAGTCCATGCCAAACTATTTAAACAGCCTTGTCCCATTGACCATAGTCCTCCATTCCCCTCCCATACATGCACCTATCCAAACTTCTCTGAAAAGTTTAAATCAAAATCACATCCACACTTGTGTTGGCAGCTCCTTCCACACTCTCACTACCCTCTGAATAAAGAAGTTTCTTCTCAAGTTCACCTTTCACCCTTAACATAAGTCCTCCAGTTCTGGTCTCACCCAATCTCAGGAGAAAAAGCCTGCTTGCATTTACCCTATTTATACCCTCCATAATATTGTTTACCTCTATCAAATATCCCCTCAATCTTCTACCTTCCAGGAAATAAAGTTCTAACCTATTCAATCTTTCCATATAACAATCCCAGCAACACCTCCTTTGCTCCAAAGAGAAAATCCCTAGCTTGCTCAACCTATACTCTTCATGTTCTCTAGTCTAGGTAACATTCTGGAAAATCTCCTCTGGAGCCTCTCTAATACTTCCCCATCTTTCCTATAATGAAGCAACTAAAACTGAACACAATATTCCAAGTGTGGTCTAACAAGAGTTTTACAGAAACAACATTACTTCACACTCAGTCCCCCAGTTAACAAAGACCTTCTTAACACCCGTACCATTGAGTTTATTGGCATGTGAAATAAGCACAGCAAGTTTTCAAATTGTTTCTGTTTCTTTGCAGGTTTTCTAGATTTTTAAATGTGAGGAGATAAGAAATTCAAACAACCTCATCAATTCTAGGTTGTATAAAAGCCTACTCAGCAGGCCAGGGTATTTCAACATTAAACCTCATTAAAATTTCATTTTTCCCAGAGATTAGGATGTAAGTTATAAGCTCAATAAAAGCTAAATGATTTCAAAAGGTTATAGAATGCTACAGCACACTGATGCTGCAACGTTACTTCAGAATGGGGTTCATCAATATTTCTATGTGGTTCACACAGCAAACGAGAAACTGCACCGTTACCAGATTTCTGCAAGTTGCTCATTGCCCAGTGACTAGGTGCACTGACTGACATCCGATCTCTTGCTAGTCTATTTTCAGTAGTTCAGAGCTCTGAAAACATACTGTCATTGTATGAAACCTCAGCTAACGTGTGTCCTTGCACTCTCCAACATCTTTTCCCCCATCCCTTAATACTTAAGTGAGTAGAATCCCAATCAGGTTTGATATCACTGACATATTCAATTGAATTGAATTGACTTTATTTCTTACATCCTTCACATGCATGAGGAGTAAAAATCTTTACGTTACACCTCTATCTAAATGTGCAATATGCAACTCATAGTAATTTATAATAAATAGTATGTACATTACGACAGTCAATATAATAGAAATACAATTGTATCAGTGTCAATTAAGCAGTCTGATGGCCTGGTGGAAGAAGCTGTCCTGGAATTTGTTGATCCTGGCTTTTATGCTGCGGTAATGCTTCCCGGATGGCAGCAGCTGGAACAGTTTGTGGTTGGGGTGACTCGGGTCCCCAACGATCCTTCAGGCCCTTTTCACACACCTGTCTCTGTTAACATCCTGAATAGAGGGAAGTTCACATCTACAGATGCGCTGGGCTGTCCGCACCACTCTCTGCAGAATCCTGTGATTGAGGGAGGTACAGTCCACAACCAGGCAACGATGCAGCCAGTCAGGATGCTCTCAATTGTCCCCTGTAGAAAGTTCTTAGAATCTGGGACCCATTCCAAACTTCTTCAAGCGTCTGAGGTGAAAGAGGCATTGTTGTACTTTTTTCACCACATAACCAGTATGTACAGACCACGTGAGATCCTGGCTGATGTGGATGCTGAGGAACTTAAAGTTGTTCACCCTCTCAACCCCTGGTTCATTGATGTCAATAAGGGTTAGTCTGTCTCCATTCCTCCTGTAATTCACAACCAGCTCCTTTGTCTTTGTGACTTTGAGGGAGAGGTTGCCTTCTTGACACCACTGAGTCAGGGTGATGATTTCACTGTAGGCTGCCTCATTATTATTTGAGATTAGGTGAATCAGTGTAGTGTCGTCAGCAAATTTAATTAGCAGATTGGAGCTGTGGGTGATGACACAGTCATGGGCATATAGAGAATAAAAGAGGGGGCTTAGGACACAGCCCTGAGAGGCTCCTGTATTGAGAGACAGAGGGGTGGAGGTGAGGGAGCCCACTCTTACAGCCTGCTGGCGATCCGACAGGAAGTCCAGGATCCAACTGCACAAGGCAGGGTGAAGACGGAGGTCTCTGAGCTTCTTATTGAGCCTGGAGGGAACTGTGGTGTTGAATGCTGAACTGTAGTCCAAGAACAGCTTTCTCGCACAAGCATCCCTCTTTTTCAGGTGTGTAGGGCTGTGGCAATTGTGTCACCTGTTGATCAACACAGGTTGTGTTGGTAGGCACTGTCTTGGAATTTGTTGTTCCTTCTCCCTGATGCTGGTAATGAGAAGAGGGAAGACCTTGGGCTGTGGGGCCCCTTAATAATGGACACCATCTTTTTGAGATTTTGCTTTTTGAAGATGTCCTTAATGGTGGGGAGGCTAGGCCAGTGATGGAGCTGGCTGGGCTTACAACTCTCTGGAAAATCCCACCAGGCTCATCTTAAACTCAACAATTTCCATTTGTGGGTGAGGTTAATGGCACCTGCATGTGAAAATGCTTCCTAACTTCATTTCTATGTTATTTAAATACAACGTTAGAGCTTGCTGCTCAGATCCTTACTTCTGGTGGACTCTTCAACTGGCAGCCATCAGCCCAATCAGATCCCCGCAGAATATTTAAATGAGCGGCCTCATTAACCAGGACTTGATTGGGAATTTCTCATTGTTTGTTATAGTTCTGTTTTACATTTTCAACAGCACCTTTGAGGTGTGAAACCATTTCACACAGTAGACCTTCTATTCAAGCTTAGTGTTGAATCAGCCTTTTTCATTGTTCTCTATCTCTGTCCATAATGTATTATAAATATATAATGTTGATAATCTGTCTCTTTGCATATATGCTTCTTTCAGTTCTTCACCATTTCAAAAATACATTATTGTAGGCATTTTATGTACAAATTGATGACTTTTTTGATTGGTGCAGAATTGGGCCATTTGGCCATTGATTCTGCCATTCCATCATGGCTGATTTATTATCCCTCTCATCTCCATTCTCTTGTCTTCTCCCCATAACCTCTTGAAGCCCTTACTAATCAAGAACGTATCCTTCGCTGTAAATACACCCAATGATTTGGCCTCCACAGCCATCTGAGGCATTGAATTCCACAGATTCACCACTGCCTGGCTAAAAAAACTCCTCATCTCTGTTCAAGATGGATGTCCCTCTATTCTGAAACTGTTGCCTCTGGTCTAAACTCTTCCACCATAGGAAGAATCCTCCCCACATTCACCTCTATCAATATTCAATAGATTTTAATGAGATTTTCTCCCCCCCTATTCTCTAAACTCCAGTGAGCACTGACTCAGAGCCATCAAACATTCCTCACACATTAACCCTCTCATTCCCAGGATCACTCCTGTGGACCATCTCCAATGCCAGCACATCTTTTCTTAGATAAGGGGCCTAAACTGCTCACGATACTCCAAGTTTGCTCTGATGCCTTAAAAAGCCTCAGCACCACCTCCCTGCTTGAATGTTCTACTTCATATATGACAGCTTTGGCACTCATCTCGCAATGAAGTTACTTGACCAGCAGTCAGAGATTAGGACCATCGATATAGAGACACAAGTTTGAATTTAATCATAGCAACTGGGGAAATTAAATTTGTAATGAACTAAATCTGGGATTAAAACAGGACCCAGCAGAGGTGACCATCAAATGACCAGATTGGCGTAAAAACCCACTTGCTTCACTAGTTGCTTCATGGAAAGAAATTTCTAACTTGTTATGTGACTACAAACTGACCAGACAGTGAGACTGGAGTCACATATAGACCTGAACAAACTGAATTGTCTGAGCAAACACGAGGGAATCTGCAGATGCTGGAAATTCAAACAACGCACATAAAATGCTGGTGGAACACAGCAGGCCAGGCAGCATCTATAGGAGAAGCACTGTCGACGTTTCGGGCCGAGACCCGAAATGTCGACAGTTCTCCTCCTTATAGATGCTGCCTGGCCTGCTGTGTTCCACCAGCATTTTATGTGTGTTGTTGTAAACTGAATTGTCTCCTCATTTCAGGAACAATTAGGAATGGAATTTAAATGCTGGCATGTCCAACAACATACATATCCTGTGGAAGAGTAACGATCAACCACTATACATGCATCTTATAATTCAAAGCAAAATACACAAAAGGCTGGAGGAACTCAGCAGGTCAGGCAGCATCTATGGATGACATTTCGGGTCAAGACCCTTCTTCAGAACTGAGAAGGAAGAGGGAGGATGACAGAATTAAATGTGGGGGAGAGGAAGGAGGATAGCTAGAAGGTGATAGGTGAAGCCAGGTGGGTGGGAAATGTAAAGGGCTGGAGAGGAAGGAATCTGACAGTAGAGTAGAGTGGACCATAGGAGAAAGGGAGAGAGGAGAGAACCCAGAGGGAGGTGACAGGCAAGTGAGAAGAGGCCAGAGTGGGCAATAGAAGAGGGGAGGGGTAAAGGGAAGAGAAGGAGAAATCGGTGTTCATGCCATTATATTGGAGGCTACCTTCTATTCAATATTTCTCTAAAAGGTCAAACCTCAACTTCACTCCAGGGGAAAGGAAGTCCTGTCTATCCAAAGCTAAAGCCCTCTGCTCCAGGCAATATCCTCGTGTCCCTCCTTTTCACTGAAGCCCTCTGCTCCAGGCGATATCCTGGTGTCCCTCCTTTTCACTCTCTTTCCAGTGCAGCCAACTTTCCAATGGTGTGGTTACCAGAATTTAGTGAAGTTACAATGTAACACCCCAGCTCTTCTATTCTGTACGCTGACCTGTGAAAGCTAATATATCATATATACATGAGGTTCTGCAGATGCTGCAAATCTTGAGAAAAACACACCAAGTGCTGGAGGAACTCAGTAGCGTCCCTGGAGAAGAATAAACAGTCGATGTTTTGGGCCAGTACTCTTCATCAGGAGTGGAAAGGAAGGGGATCGAAAGCAAAATAAGCAAGTGGAGGAAGAGGGAGAGAGTACAAGCTGGCAGGTGATCAGTGAGACAAGGTGGGGGGGGCGACATGAGAAGTTAGGAGGTGATAGGTGGAAAAGGTAAAGGTGTTGAAGAAGAAGGAATCTGACAGTGGACCATGGGAGAAAGGGAAGCAGAGGGGAGGATCCTGCCATATGCCCTCTTTACCAACCCGTTTACCTGTGCTCCTTTGTTATCACTTGCAGGGTTTGGACTCCAAGGTCCCCTGTTCAATCATTCCTTAGTGTCATCACCTTATGGCTTCCCAAAAGCAGTCATCCTGCTCTTGTTGGGATTAAATTCCATTTGCTGGTACTCTACCGACTATCTGATTTAGATCCTGCCATAGACCCGGACAACTTTCCTTGTTCCTCATAACACCACCACTTTCCTGTTTTCACAAACTTACCCATGACTCTTCCTACTACATTCTCATCCAGCTCATTGTAGGTCACCACTGGTCGAAGGTGACCTGGTTGTCATACACAAACCAGGGCTCTACGATAGGAAGAGCGAGCTGTTACCCATGCAACAGGCTCTCTATACTGCAGAGGAACCGGTGCAGTTTGACACCAACGGCAACACGGGAGTTGCCAGTCAGGGCTGAACTTAACGTATGCCAGCCTCCAGATATTTCCTCAGGGTTTACTCCCAAAGCTTTCCTGATGTGTGGGTATAGCAAGGCAAGGGAGGTCTGAGATCAAAGTTTTCCCTCCTCTAGACGAGCTGCCAACCACGGCAGATGAACCCCATCTGCCCAGTGACTGGATTTAATGTGCCAGTAACCTGCCTTTTCCCCTTCTGTCAGTAGAAACAGTTCCACCAGGTTCAGTAGCTAGGAGACACATGATGGCCAGGAGCTGGAATTGGTAGTCAGAGGCTGTTTGAGACAAAGGGAGCATTTAATAAGTAGTGGGATCTTATCCCCATTACACCACCCCTCCATGGCTATGACATTCTTAAGGAATGATGTAAGTCATTAATGTATCAGAAACACAAGGATGCTAGCTCTGATCCCGATTACACACCAGATCCCCACAGTGTACATGTCACATCCCCACAGTGTACATGTCACATCCCCACAGTGTACACATCACATCCCCACAGTGTAGACATCACATCCCCACAGTGTAGATATCACATCCCCACAGTGTAGACATCACATCCCCACAGTGTAGATATCACATCCCCACAGATTAAACATCACATCCCCACAGTGTAAACATCACATCCCCACAGTGTAGACATCACATCCCCACAGTGTAGACATCACATCCCCACAGATTAAACATCACATCCCCACAGTGTACAGATCACATCCCCACAGATTAAACATTACATCCTCACAGAGTAGACATCACATCCTCACAGTGCAGACATCATATCCCCACAGTGTACACATCACATCCCCACAGTGTAAACATCACATCCCCACAGTGTACACATCATATCCCCACAGTGTAGACATCACATCCCCACAGTGTAGATATCACATCCCCACAGTGTACACATCACATCCCCACAGTGTACAGATCACATCCCCACAGATTAAACATCACATCCCCACAGTGTAGACATCACATCCCCACAGATTAAACATCACATCCCCACGGTGTAGACATCACAGCCCCACGGTGTACCCGTCACAGCCCCACGGTGTAGACATCACAGCCCCACGGTGTACCCGTCACAGCCCCACGGTGTAGACATCACAGCCCCACGGTGTAGACATCACATCCCCACAGTGTAGACATCACAGCCCCACGGTGTACCCGTCACAGCCCCACGGTGTAGACATCACAGCCCCACAGTGTACACATCACATCCCCACAGTGTACACATCACAGCCCCACGGTGTACCCGTCACAGCCCCACGGTGCACTCGTCACAACTGGTCTGTTTCCAAGCAGGGAAAATCATCCCTCCATCATTACCCTTTGCCTTCTGTCACAGCATCTACAATTTTTTTTTGGAAATGGTTCAAAAGATATCTGCAGTATATATTTAAGATATCTGCAGTGTTTTCACATTTTTCTTTGAAAATCTGTGATGAAAACTGCTCGGTGATAGACATTTGTCATATGTTTGTGGTGCTACTTTGCTTTCCATAGTTTTGCAAAGACTGTTTGTCAGATCTCAGGATGCTCGGGCCTCAGTCGTCTTCTTTCCCTGACATAAAATAATTATTCATCGCTCTGCCATACTGTAAACCTTCAGCTTCTCTTGTTTCTGTTTACACTTTTCCAATTTAATTACGAAAGCCTTTGATATTCCCATCCAGTTTTTTTGAAATGCTGGGTTCAGTTTTGTTTTACAGTCTGGTTTGTCACCCTGTCACTTGTATTTCTCCTTGTTCCAGAGTCAGTCGACGTCCTGGTATTCCTATCTGCGATTCATTATACTTTTCACTTCAGCCATATATATTGTATACATTTCTCTGACATTAAATCTACCTATTGAACCTATACCATTTAACAGCCTGGTTAACTTGTCACCCTCTGCTTTAACCCTGACCTGGCCTGCACAGCCATCTGTGGCAATGAATTCCACAGATACATCACCCTCTGGCTGAAGGAAATCCTCCTCATCTCTGTTGTAAATAGACATCTTCTATCCTGAGGCTGAGCCCTCTGGTTCTACACTCCCTCACTATTGGAAAATTCTTTCCACATCCACTTTGCCTATACTCAGCTCTTGGGTAAAAACCAGTTTAGTATCACATTAAATTCTCTCATCTTTTGATATTTTGACCATTGACAGATTTGGCTGCTTTGGTCAATGTCTGTGTCCATAAGACCATCTAGTCAAGTCAAGTCACTTTTATTGTCACTTCGACCATAACTGTTGGTACAATGCATAGTCAAAATGAGACAACATTTTTCAGGACCATGGTGTTACATGACACAGTACAAAAACTAGACTGAACTACGTAAAAAAACAACACAGAGAAAGCTACACTAGACTACAGACCTACACAGGACTGCGTAAAGTGCACAGAAACAGTGCAGGCATTACAATAAATAATAAACAGGATGATAAGGCAGTAAGGTGTCAGTCCAGGCTTCGGGTATTGAGGAGTCTGATAGCTTGGGGGAAGAAACTGTTACATAGTCTGGTCGTGAGAGCCTGAATGCTTCAGAGCCTTTTACCAGACGGCAGGAGGGAGAAGAGATTGTATGAGGGGTGCATGGGGTCCTTCATAATGCTGTTTCCTTTGCAGATGCAGCGTGTAGTGTAAATGTCCGTGATGGCGGGAAGAGAGACCCCGATGATCTTCTCAGCTGACCTCACTATCTGCTGCAGGGTCTTGCAACCCGATCCGAGATGGTGCAATTTCCGAACCAAGCAGTGAGGCAGCTGCTCAGGATGCTCTCGATACAACCCCTGTAGAATGTAATGAGGATGGGGGTGTGGGAGATGAACTTTCCGCAGCCTTCGCAGAAAGTAGAGACTCTACTGGGCTTTCTTTGCTATGGAGCTGGTGTTGAGGGACCAGCTGAGACTCTCCGCCAGGTGAACACCAAGAAATTTAGTGCTCTTTACAATCTCTACCGAGGAGCCGTCGCTGTTCAGCGGGGAGTGGTTGCTCTGTGCCCTCCTGAAGTCAACAACCATCTCTTTTGAAACATAGGAGCAGAATTAGGCCATTCAGCCCATCAAGTCTGCTCCACCCTTCCATCATGACTGATTCCGGATCCCACTCAACCTCATACATCTGTGTTCTTGCCATATCCTTTGATGCCCTGACCAATCAGGAAATCATCAACTTCTGCTTTAAGTATACCCACGGACTTGGCCTTCACCGCAGTCTGTGGCAGAGCATTTCACTAATTCAGTACTCTCTGGCTAAAAAATCCCTCCTTTACCTCTGTTCTAATTTTGAAGCTGTGCCCCCGGGTTCTGGATAGAACTCCAACATTAGGTTGAAGTCAACCTCACCTCCATCTGGAATAATAAGTACATTTTTCAATTTAATCCTTTGAAATGCTGCATTAGATTGCTATTAGATAAATGTTCATGTACTGTTGCTCTTGACTACATCAGGTTAATTTTCATTTCTTGTTGTAATTTGATTTGCTTTTTTTTGAATTTCATGTTGAGATTTTATAAAACACAATCCTCAAGAAATGTACTATCTTCTCAGTGTGAATTAATTCCTTCAAATGAAAGGATACGGACATCTAAAATCCTTTTTTGGAGTCTCTCTGCCTTTGCTATGCTTGTTTTGTTTCTGTTTATGTATTCTACAGTAATAAGTCTACTTGTGTTTTTAATATTTCAGTAATAGCTGAGTAATTTTGTGAATATGTTGTTGATTAAGCAATCTTGGTTTAAATAATTCATTACAGGTTATATGTAAGAAAAGTGAATTGCATACGTTATGATGCTACAACAGATACATGTGTGTCTCACTTAAAGTCAAAATGAAGAACACTACTTATCTCTCAACACACACAAAATGCTGGAGGAACTCAGCAGGCCGAGCGGCATCTATGGAAAAGAGTAAAGTCGATGTTTCTGGCTGAAACCCTTCAACTCTTAGAAAAATAGAAACATAGAATACCTACAGCACAATACAGGCCCTTCAGCCCTCAAAGCTGTGCTGAACATGTCCTTACCTTAGAAATTACCCAGGGTTAGCCATAGCCACTATTTTTCTAAGCTCCATTTACTTGTTCAGGTGTCTCTTATCGTATCCACCTCCATCACCGCCGCCTGCAGTCCATTGACGCACTCACCACTCTGCATAATAAAATTACCCCTGACATCTCCTCTGTACTTATTTCCAAACACCTTAAAACTGTGCCCTCTCGTGTTAGCCATTTCAGCCCTGGGGAAAAGGCCTCTGTCTATCCACACGATCAATGCCTCTCATCATCTTATACACCTTTATCGGGTCACCTCTCATCCTCCGTCGCTCCAAGGAGAAAAGGGCGAGTTCACTTAACCTGTTCTCATAAGGCATGCTCCTCAATCCAGACAACATCCTTGCAAATCTCCCCTGCACCCTTTCTATAGTTTCCACATCCTTCCTGTAGTGAGGCGACCAGAACTGAGCACAGTACTCCAAGTGGGGTCTGACCAGGGTCCTATATAGCTGTAACATTAACTCTCGGCTCCTAAACTCAATCCCATGATTGATAGAGGTTCTTGTTTGTGACTTATCTCCCAGTTCTCTTGTTCCCCTTTGAATTAGTTTTATGTTTTGGAGTTACAAAACATGACAGTTTTGCGATATAATTTCAATACTGTACAGCCTGACCAGGTGCTTCAGGATCAGAACTAGGCCTATTGTGACCAACATACATTGTGAACTGTGTTGTTTTGCAGCAGCAGTACAGTACAATACATAAAACCATTTCTCCAAGTTACAATAACAATATAAAGAAACATGAATAAATTGTGCAAAAAGAGAGCAGGATAGTTCACGGGTTCATGGACTGTTCGGGCATCTGATCGCGGCGGGTTGGGGGGGGGGGAGGAACTTACTGCCTGTTACCCCCACTGGCACTTAGGGCACAATGAAGGTCTGTGGATACACTGGCACACAGATGGGGAAGGACTCCTCAATGTTGTTTCTGTAACCATTTCTTGTTACCACTCAGGGTTGTTTCCCCGAGCCTGGAGGGTCGCTGGACCATGAAGGAACCGGCTGAGTTTACAGCCTCCTGCGGCCTTTCCGATCGTGAGTATACCAGGCTCCTGCATACCAGACCGTGACGTGACCGGTTGGAATGTTCTCCAGATGCCGAGAGAAAATTACCACTCACACTAGTATTCAAACAGGCTTTTGTCTCCCATTTCAGACAGACAGACTTTACTGATACTTCAAAGTTACTACCCCACGTTTCTCATTGCTGCTTCCCTGGCCTGCCTCTGCCCTCTCCCACTCCTCTTTACATGGCACTCGTTTCCATGACTCTCCAGTCCTCGCTCTGCTGCTTCCTCTCGCTTTTCTGTCCAAGTCTAGCTCCTGGTCTTCATGTGCAGCTTAGATACTAGGCAGGGTGGAACCACTTCTACTGACAGGAAAAGGGTAAAGCCGGGTTGTTAGCGCCTTATAACCAGTCGCCAAGGAGAACGAAACCTCTGATCCAAAGCTCTGCTGCCTTGTTGCTGGACCCGCTCATGGGGGAGGCTTTGGGAGTTGTTGTTGTTCGTCCTTCGGTGTCGGAGATGACCACGACTTCTGTCAGGTGGAGGGTTTGTGACCGTGGGTCCGGAGGTGACTGGTGAGGCCAATCTGGGATCTGAAAGCTCGCCCACAAGTGGGGCACATGAGGGTAGGTGCTGCAGTGAAAGTGGAGGTAGCTCGAGCTTTGCGTTTCCTCTAAGCCTCTGCCGTGCGTCTGAGTTCTGCTGCATACACTCCTTTAGTGGTCCTGCTCCACCAGGTTGGGCGGTCCAGAGCAAGCGATTCCCAGCTACTGGGATTGATGTTGAGGTCTTTGAGGGACACTTTGAGGCAGTCTTTGAAATGTTTCTTATGCCCTCCAACTGAGCGCTTGCCCTGGCTCTGCTCTCCATACAGCAGCTGTTTTGGTAGTCGACTGTCAGGCATCCTGATGACATGGCCAGCCCATCTGGCTTGGGCTTTCTGTAGGAGGGTGTAGATGCTGTGGGTGCTAGCCCGCTCCAGGACCTCTGTGTCTGGGACTTTGTCCTGCCATCGTACGTGGAGAAGTCTGCGGAGGTTTAGCGTGCCTGCTGTAGACAGTCCAGTTCTTGCTGGCATAGAGGAGGGTGGTGAGAACCACTGCTCGGTAGACCTTCAGCTTGGTGGTAAGGCTGAGTCCTCTCCGCTCCCATACATTCTCACGGAGTCTCCCAATGGCGGCACTGGCTTTGGCAATTCTGTTGCTGATCTCTGCATCTATGTTCACTGCTCGTGATAGAGAACTGCCCAGATAAGTAAAGCTGTCGACTGCCAGTAGCTTCTGCCCCTTTACTGTGATGTGTGGTTCCTGGTGGGGCTTTCCAGGTGCGGGCTGGTACATAACTTCGATCTTTTTGGTGCTGATTGCAAGTCCGAAGTTGTCACAGGCTTGTGAGGGGCAGTCCATTCCTCGCTGCATCTTCTGCTCTGTGCTGGTGTTGAGGGCGCAATCATCAGCGAATAAGAGGTCTCTGACGACGGTCTCCTTTACCTTTGTAACAGCCTGTAGACGCCGGAGGGTGAATAGCCCACCGCCAGTCCTGTATCTGACGTGTATACCATCCTGACAATCGTGGAAGGCATCATTCAGCATAGCAGAGAAGACCATGCTAAAGAGTGTAGGGGTGAGAATGCATCCTTGCTTCACACTGTTTGTCACTGGGAAGGCTTCTGACTTGTCACCATCATCCAAAACTTTCACCATCATGCCATCGTGGAACTGCCGAACAATCGTTCTAGGGTACCTGCTAGGGTAGCCAAACTTCTCCATTATCTCCCATAAGCCATCTCTGCTGACCGTATCAAATGCCTCGGTCAGATCGACGAAGGTCACAAAGAGGCTGCTCCTGACATTTTTCCTGGAGTTGGCGTGCAGCAAATATCATGTCGACAGTTCCACGCTCTGCACAGAAGTCACACTGGATTTCTGGGAGGAGACCTTGCTCAAGGTGTTGGAGAAGGCGATTAAGCAGGACGCGAGCCAAGATCTTCCCAGCTATGGACAGGAGGGAGATGCCTCGGTGATTGTCACAAGACTGGCGGTCACCTTTCCTCTTGTAGATGTGGACTATACTGGCATCTTTCAACTGTTGCGGGACCTTTCCTTCGTTCCACATAGACTGGAAGAGCTCAGTCAGCTTCTGCATCATGAATGGGCCTCCTGCTTTGTAGACTTCAGCAGGGATTGCATCTGATCCTGGTGCTTTGCCACAAGAAAGTTGCCTGATGGCTTTTCTGACTTCTTCTTCTGTGGGGAGGTTGTCAAGGTCCAGGTTGATCTCCGCCTGAGGTAGGCGAGCAATGGCCTCATCATTGATTTCCGCAGGGCGGTTGAGGACCTGGTTGAAGTGTTCAGCCCATCTCTCCAAAATCTGCTTTTTCTCTGTCAGCAGCCGAGTCCCATCTGCACTGAGGAGGGGGGAGGAGCCAGAGGACTGAGGTCCATACATAGCCTTCAAAGTGTCGTAGAAACACTTGGTGTCGTGACTGTCTGTGTAGCCCTGGATCTCATCGGCCTTATTGCTGAACCAGACATCCTGCACCTCACGGAGTTTCTTCTGCACTTTCCGTCTTGCACTGGCGAAGGCATCTATCTCTGCTTGTGAAGTGGGATCGTTCTGGTGCGCTCTGAACAGTTGGTGTTTCTCTGACGACAGTGCCCGTATCTCCTCGTCGTTCTCATCGAACCAGTCTTGATGTTTACGGATTGCTGGTCCGAGGTGTTCGAGAGCGGTAGAGTAGACTGCATCTCTGAAAGCCGTCCACTGCTCCTCAATGCTGGTGTGGTCATCCTGGGGTGTGTCAAGCAGCCTGCTATCTAGTTCTTCACGAAATTCTTCTGCAACTACGCTGCTCTTCAGCTTGGAGACGTCGAGCCCCGAGGCCCCTGTGACTTCAACATGGATTGGCTACTCCTGTAATGTTGCTGGTACACCTGCTGGGCATCAGTCTCTTCTGCTTCTTTTGATTCGTCAGCTGTGTGGAGGGGGAGACTGCTGAATGGGCAACATTCGTACTACCCAGGCCTGCGTATCTTGCAGACAACTGGGACACATCAACCATGGTTAACTGCAACCAACAAAGGGTCTCTGTAAAACTGAGAAGTCAAAGTCAAAGCCAAGTAAATTTATTATCAGAGTTTACATGTGTCACCATGTACTATCTTCAGATTTGTTTTTTGAAGGCATTTACAGGAACTGAAAGAGATTATTTCAAATTGCAATAGAATTTATGAACTATACAAAGCAGCTAAACTGTATGAAACAGAGGAAGACTAACAAACGAGAGAAAATTGGCAGATGCTGGAATCCAAGCAACACACACAGAATGCTGGAGGAACTCAGCAGTAGAGTCGACGTTTCAGGCAGAAATACTTCAGCAGGACTGGAGGAAAAAAGCTGAAGAGTAGACTTGAAAGGTGGAGGGGGGGGGGAGAGAAATGCCAGGTGATAGGAGAAACTTGGAGGGGGAGGGATGAAGCAAGAGGCTGGGAAGTTGATTGATGAAAGAGATAGAAGGCCATGGTAGAAAGAGGAAAGGGGGTGGGAGGAGCAGTACCAGAGGGAGGTAATGGGGGGGGGCAAGGAGATAACATGAGAGAGGGCCAAAGGGATGGGAAATGGTGAAGGGGGGGACATTACTGGAAGTTTGAGAAATCAATGTTCATGCCATCAGGTTGGAGGCTACCCAAACGGAGTATAAGGTGTTGCTCCTCCAACCTGAGTGAGGCCGTATCTCAACAGTGGAAGATGACATGGATTGGCATATTGGAATGGGAACGGGAAGTGGAATTCAAATGGGTGGCCGCTGGGTGATCCCAAGTGTTCTGGCAGACGGAGCATAGATGCTCGGCAATCTACATTGGTTCACATCGATATACAAGAGGCCACACTCGGAGCACCAAGCACAGCAACTGACTCTCCCAGTCTCACAGGTGAAGTGTTGCCTTACCTGGAAGTCCTGTCTGCAGCCCTGAATAGATATCAGGGGGAAAACTGTCCCCGGAGATTGAGAAAGGGTAGGGAAGTGTCAGAAATGGACCAGGTGAGTTTGTGGGCCGGGTGGAAAAATGCACAACCAGATGTGCAAAAGAAGTGAACTAGGCAAATAAGATATTAATAAATAATACTGAGAACATGAGCTGTAGTGTGATTGAAACTGAATCAAAGTTGAAATCAAATCAGTACTGAAGTGTGTGAAGTTATTTACACTTGTTCAGGAGCCTGATGTTCCGAGGGTAATAACTATTCCTGAACCTGGAGTTGATAAACTAATGGTAGTATCGAGTGGGTCCTGAGGTTTCAGTACCTCCTGTCCGATGATAGTAATGATTGGGCCTGAGGTTTCTGTATCTCCTGTCTGCTGGTAATACTGAGTGGGTCTTGAGGATTCTGTACCTCCTGTCTGATGGTAGTACTGAGTCTGTACTGAGGTTTCTATACATCCTGTCCGATGGGAGTACTGAGTGGGTCCTGAGGTTTCGGTACCTCCTGTCCGATGGTAGTACTGAGTGGGTCCTGAGGTTTCTGTACCTCCTGTCCGATGGTAGTACCGGGTGGGTCCTGAGGTTTTGGTACCTCCTGTCCGATGGTAGTACTGAGTGGGTCCTGAGGTTTCTGTACCTCCTGTCTGAAGGAAGTACTGAGTGGGTCCTGAGGTTTCGGTACCTCCTGTCCGATGGGAGTACTGAGTGGATCCTGAGGTTTCGGTACCTCCTGTCCGATGTTAGTATTGAGTGGGCCCTGACATTTCTGTACCTCCTGTCCTATGGTAGTAGTGTTTGGGTACTGAGGTTTTCGTACCTCCTGTCCGATGGTAGTACTGAGTGGGTCCTGAGGTTTCTGTACCACCTGTCCGATGGTAGTACTGAGTGGTCCTGAGGTTTCTCTAAATCCTGTCCGATGGTAGTACTGATTGGGACTGAGGTTACTGTACCACCTGTCCGATGGTAGTACTGAGAGGGTCCTGAGTTTTCTGTACGTCCTGTCCAATGGTAGTACTGAGTGGGTCCTGAGGTTTCCGTATCTCCTGTCTGATGGTAGTACTGATTGGGCCTGAGGTTTCTGTACCTCCTGTCCGATGGTAGTAATGATTGGGCCTGAGGTTTCTCTAAATCCTGTCCGATGGTAGTACTGAATGGGTCCTGAGGTTTCTGTACCTCCTGTCCGATGGTAGTACTGATTGGGGCTGAGGTTTCTGTACCTCCTGTCCGATGGTAGTACTGATTGGGTCCTGAGGTTTCTGTACCTCCTGTCCGATGGTAGTACTGAGTGGGTCCTGAGGTTTCCGTACTTCCTGTCCGATGGTAGTACTGATTGGAACCTGAGCTTTCCGTACCTCCTGTCCGATGGTAGTACTGATTGGGTCCTGAGGTTTCTGTACCTCCTGTCCGATGGTAGTACTGATTGGGTCCTGAGGTTTCTGTACCGCCTGTCCGATGGTAGTACTGAGTGGGTCCTGAGGTTTCTGTACTTCCTGTCCGATGGTAGTACTGATTGGAACCTGAGGTTTCCGTTCCTCCTGTCCGATGGTAGTACTGATTGGGTCCTGAGGTTTCTGTACCTCCTGTCCGATGGTAGTACTGATTGGGTCCTGAGGTTTCTGTACCGCCTGTCCGATGGTAGTACTGAGTGGGTCCTGAGGTTTCTGTACTTCCTGTCCGATGGTAGTACTGATTGGAACCTGAGGTTTCCGTTCCTCCTGTCCGATGGTAGTACTGATTGGGTCCTGAGGTTTCTGTACCTCCTGTCCGATGGTAGTACTGATTGGGTCCTGAGGTTTCTGTACCTCTTGTCCGATGGTAGTACTGATTGGGTCCTGAGGTTTCTGTACCTCCTGTCCGATGGTAGTACTGAGTGGGTCCTGAGGTTTCTGTACTTCCTGTCCGATGGTAGTACTGATTGGAACCTGAGGTTTCCGTACCTCCTGTCCGATGGTAGTACTGATTGGGTCCTGAGGTTTCTGTAACTCCTGGCCGATGGTAGTACTGATTGGGTCCTGAGGTTTCTGTACCTCCTGTCCGATGGTAGTACTGATTGGAACCTGAGGTTTCCGTACCTCCTGTCCGATGGTAGTACTGATTGGGGCTGAGGTTACTGTACCTCCTGTCCGATGGTAGTACTGAGAGGGTCCTGAGTTTTCTGTACCTCCTGTCCGATGGTAGTACTGAGTGGTTCCTGACGTTACTCTACCTACAGTCCGATGGTAGTACTGATTGGGTCCTGAGGTTTCTGTACCTCCTGTCTGATGGTAGTGTCGAGTGGGTCCTGAGGTTTCTGTACCTCCTGTCCGATGGTAGTACTGAGAGGGTCCTGAGGTTTCTGTACCTCCTGTCCGATGGTAGTACTGAGTGGGTCCTGACGTTTCTGTACTTCCTGTCCGATGGTAGTACTGATTGGAACCTGAGGTTTCCGTACCTCCTGTCCGATGGTAGTACTGATTGGGGCTGTTTCTGTACTTCCTGTCCGATGGTAGTACTGAGAGGGTCCTGAGGTTTCTGTACCTCCTGTCCGATGGTAGTGTCGAGTGGGTCCTGAGGTTTCTGTACCTCCTGTCCGATGGTAGTACTGAGAGGGTCCTGAGGTTTCTGTACCTCCTGTCCGATGGTAGTACTGAGTGGGTCCTGACGTTTCTGTACTTCCTGTCCGATGGTAGTACTGATTGGAACCTGAGGTTTCCGTACCTCCTGTCCGATGGTAGTACTGATTGGGGCTGTTTCTGTACTTCCTGTCCGATGGTAGTACTGATTGGGTCCTGAGGTTTCTGTACCTCCTGTCTGATGGTAGTGTCGAGTGGGTCCTGAGGTTTCTGTACCTCCTGTCCGATGGTAGTACTGAGAGGGTCCTGAGGTTTCTGTACCTCCTGTCCGATGGTAGTACTGAGTGGGTCCTGACGTTTCTGTACCTACTGTCCGATGGTAGTACTGATTGGGTCCTGAGGTTTCTGTACCTCCAGTCTGATGGTAGTGTCGAGTGGCTCCTGAGGTTTCTGTACCTCCTGTCCGATGGTAGTACTGAGAGGGTCCTGAGGTTTCTGTACCTCCTGTCCGATGGTAGTACTGAGTGGGTCCTGACATTTCTGTACCTACTGTCCGATGGTAGTACTGATTGGGTCCTGAGGTTTCTGTACCTCCTGTCCGATGGTAGTACTGAGTGGGTCCTGAGGTTTCTGTACTTCCTGTCCGATGGTAGTACTGATTGGAACCTGAGGTTTCCGTACCTCCTGTCCGATGGTAGTACTGATTGGGGCTGTTTCTGTACTTCCTGTCCGATGGTAGTACTGAGTGGGTCCTGAGGTTTCTGTACCTCCTGTCCGATGGTAGTACTGAGAGGGTCCTGAGGTTTCTGTACCTACTGTCCGATGGTAGTACTGAGTGGGTCCTGACGTTTCTCTACCTACTGTCCGATGGTAGTACTGATTGGGTCCTGAGGTTTCTGTACCTCCTGTCTGATGGTAGTGTCGAGTGGGTCCTGAGGTTTCTGTACCTCCGGTCCGATGGTAGTACTGAGTGGGTCCTGACGTTTCTCTACCTACTGTCCGATGGTAGTACTGATTGGGTCCTGAGGTTTCTGTACCTCCTGTCTGATGGTAGTGTCGAGTGGCTCCTGAGGTTTCTGTACCTCCTGTCCGATGGTAGTACTGAGAGGGTCCTGAGGTTTCTGTACCTCCTGTCCGATGGTAGTACTGAGTGGGTCCTGACGTTTCAGTACCTCCTGTCCGATGGTAGTACTGATTGGGTCCTGAGGTTTCTGTACCTCCTGTCCGATGGTAGTACTGATTGGGTCCTGAGGTTTCTGTACCTCCTGTCCGATGGTAGTACTGAGTGGGTCCTGAGGTTTCCGTACTTCCTGTCCGATGGTAGTACTGATTGGAACCTGAGCTTTCCGTACCTCCTGTCCGATGGTAGTACTGATTGGGTCCTGAGGTTTCTGTACCTCCTGTCCGATGGTAGTACTGATTGGGTCCTGAGGTTTCTGTACCGCCTGTCCGATGGTAGTACTGAGTGGGTCCTGAGGTTTCTGTACTTCCTGTCCGATGGTAGTACTGATTGGAACCTGAGGTTTCCGTTCCTCCTGTCCGATGGTAGTACTGATTGGGTCCTGAGGTTTCTGTACCTCCTGTCCGATGGTAGTACTGATTGGGTCCTGAGGTTTCTGTACCTCCTGTCCGATGGTAGTTCTGAATGGGTCCTGAGGTTTCTGTACCTCCTGTCCGATGGTAGTACTGATTGGGTCCTGAGGTTTCTGTACCGCCTGTCCGATGGTAGTACTGAGTGGGTCCTGAGGTTTCTGTACTTCCTGTCCGATGGTAGTACTGATTGGAACCTGAGGTTTCCGTACCTCCTGTCCGATGGTAGCACTGATTGGGTCCTGAGGTTTCTGTACCTCCTGTCCGATGGTAGTACTGATTGGGTCCTGAGGTTTCTGTACCTCCTGTCCGATGGTAGTACTGAATGGGTCCTGAGGTTTCTGTACCTCCTGTCCGATGGTAGTACTGATTGGGTCCTGAGGTTTCTGTACCTCCTGTCCGATGGTAGTACTGAGTGGGTCCTGAGGTTTCTGTACCTCCTGTCCGATGGTAGTACTGATTGGGTCCTGAGGTTTCTGTACCTCCTGTCCGATGGTAGTACTGAGTGGGTCCTGAGGTTTCTGTACTTCCTGTCTGATGGTAGTACTGATTGGAACCTGAGGTTTCCGTACCTCCTGTCCGATGGTAGTACTGATTGGGTCCTGAGGTTTCTGTACCTCCTGTCCGATGGTAGTACTGATTGGGTCCTGAGGTTTCTGTACCTCCTGTCCGATGGTAGTACTGAGTGGGTCCTCAGGTTTCTGTACTTCCTGTCCGATGGTAGTACTGATTGGAACCTGAGGTTTCCGTACCTCCTGTCCGATGGTAGTACTGATTGGGTCCTGAGGTTTCTGTACCTCCTGGCCGATGGTAGTACTGATTGGGTCCTGAGGTTTCTGTACCTCCTGTCCGATGGTAGTACTGATTGGGTCCTGAGGTTTCTGTACCTCCTGTCCGATGGTAGTACTGATTGGGTCCTGAGGTTTCTGTACCTCCTGTCCGATGGTAGTACTGATTGGAACCTGAGGTTTCCGTACCTCCTGTCCGATGGTAGTACTGATTGGGGCTGAGGTTACTGTACCTCCTGTCCGATGGTAGTACTGAGAGGGTCCTGAGTTTTCTGTACCTCCTGTCCGATGGTAGTACTGAGTGGTTCCTGACGTTACTCTACCTACTGTCCGATGGTAGTACTGATTGGGTCCTGAGGTTTCTGTACCTCCTGTCCGATGGTAGTATTGAGAGGGTCCTGAGGTTTCTGTACCTCCTGTCCGATGGTAGTACTGAGTGGGTCCTGACGTTTCTCTACCTACTGTCCGATGGTAGTACTGATTGGGTCCTGAGGTTTCTGTACCTCCTGTCTGATGGTAGTGTCGAGTGGGTCCTGAGGTTTCTGTACCTCCTGTCCGATGGTAGTACTGAGAGGGTCCTGAGGTTTCTGTACCTCCTGTCCGATGGTAGTACTGAGTGGGTCCTGACGTTTCTCTACCTACTGTCCGATGGTAGTACTGATTGGGTCCTGAGGTTTCTGTACCTCCTGTCTGATGGTAGTGTCGAGTGGCTCCTGAGGTTTCTGTACCTCCTGTCCGATGGTAGTACTGAGAGGGTCCTGAGGTTTCTGTACCTCCTGTCCGATGGTAGTACTGAGTGGGTCCTGACATTTCTGTACCTACTGTCCGATGGTAGTACTGATTGGGTCCTGAGGTTTCTGTACCTCCTGTCTGATGGTAGTGTCGAGTGGGTCCTGAGGTTTCTGTACCTCCTGTCCGATGGTAGTACTGAGAGGGTCCTGAGGTTTCTGTACCTCCTGTCCGATGGTAGTACTGAGTGGGTCCTGACGTTTCTGTACCTCCTGTCCGATGGTAGTACTGATTGGGTCCTGAGGTTTCTGTACCTCCTGTCCGATGGTAGTACTGAGTGGGTCCTGACGTTTCTGTACCTCCTGTCCGATGGTAGTACTGATTGGGTCCTGAGGTTTCTGTACCTCCTGTCCGATGGTAGTACTGATTGGGTCCTGAGGTTTCTGTACCTCCTGTCCGATGGTAGTACTGAGTGGGTCCTGAGGTTTCTGTACTTCCTGTCCGATGGTAGTACTGATTGGAACCTGAGGTTTCCGTACCTCCTGTCCGATGGTAGTACTGATTGGGTCCTGAGGTTTCTGTACCTCCTGTCCGATGGTAGTACTGATTGGGTCCTGAGGTTTCCGTACCTCCTGTCCGATGGTAGTACTGATTGGGGCTGAGGTTACTGTACCTCCTGTCCGATCGTAGTACTGAGTGGTTCCTGACGTTACTCTACCTACTGTCCGATGGTAGTACTGATTGGGTCCTGAGGTTTCTGTACCTCCTGTCTGATGGTAGAGTCGAGTGGGTCCTGAGGTTTCTGTACCTCCTGTCCGATGGTAGTACTGAGAGGGTCCTGAGGTTTCTGTACCTCCTGTCCGATGGTAGTACTGAGTGGGTCCTGACGTTTCTCTACCTACTGTCCGATGGTAGTACTGATTGGGTCCTGAGGTTTCTGTACCTCCTGTCCGATGGTAGTGTCGAGTGGGTCCTGAGGTTTCTGTACCTCCGGTCCGATGGTAGTACTGAGTGGGTCCTGACGTTTCTCTACCTACTGTCCGATGGTAGTACTGATTGGGTCCTGAGGTTTCTGTACCTCCTGTCTGATGGTAGTGTCGAGTGGCTCCTGAGGTTTCTGTACCTCCTGTCCGATGGTAGTACTGAGAGGGTCCTGAGGTTTCTGTACCTCCTGTCCGATGGTAGTACTGAGTGGGTCCTGACGTTTCAGTACCTCCTGTCCGATGGTAGTACTGATTGGGTCCTGAGGTTTCTGTACCTCCTGTCCGATGGTAGTACTGATTGGGTCCTGAGGTTTCTGTACCTCCTGTCCGATGGTAGTACTGAGTGGGTCCTGAGGTTTCCGTACTTCCTGTCCGATGGTAGTACTGATTGGAACCTGAGCTTTCCGTACCTCCTGTCCGATGGTAGTACTGATTGGGTCCTGAGGTTTCTGTACCTCCTGTCCGATGGTAGTACTGATTGGGTCCTGAGGTTTCTGTACCGCCTGTCCGATGGTAGTACTGAGTGGGTCCTGAGGTTTCTGTACTTCCTGTCCGATGGTAGTACTGATTGGAACCTGAGGTTTCCGTTCCTCCTGTCCGATGGTAGTACTGATTGGGTCCTGAGGTTTCTGTACCTCCTGTCCGATGGTAGTACTGATTGGGTCCTGAGGTTTCTGTACCTCCTGTCCGATGGTAGTACTGAATGGGTCCTGAGGTTTCTGTACCTCCTGTCCGATGGTAGTACTGATTGGGTCCTGAGGTTTCTGTACCTCCTGTCCGATGGTAGTACTGATTGGGTCCTGAGGTTTCTGTACCTCCTGTCCGATGGTAGTACTGAGTGGGTCCTGAGGTTTCTGTACCTCCTGACCGATGGTAGTACTGATTGGGTCCTGAGGTTTCTGTACCTCCTGTCCGATGGTAGTACTGAGTGGTTCCTGAGGATTCTGTACCTCCTGTCCGATGGTAGTACTGATTGGGTCCTGAGGTTTCTGTACCTCCTGTCCGATGGTAGTACTGATTGTGTCCTGAGGTTTCTGTACCGCCTGTCCGATGGTAGTACTGAGTGGGTCCTGAGGTTTCTGTACTTCCTGTCCGATGGTAGTACTGATTGGAACCTGAGGTTTCCGTACCTCCTGTCCGATGGTAGCACTGATTGGGTCCTGAGGTTTCTGTACCTCCTGTCCGATGGTAGTACTGATTGGGTCCTGAGGTTTCTGTACCTCCTGTCCGATGGTAGTACTGAATGGGTCCTGAGGTTTCTGTACCTCCTGTCCGATGGTAGTACTGATTGGGTCCTGAGGTTTCTGTACCTCCTGTCCGATGGTAGTACTGATTGGGTCCTGAGGTTTCTGTACCTCCTGTCCGATGGTAGTACTGAGTGGGTCCTGAGGTTTCTGTACCTCCTGTCCGATGGTAGTACTGATTGGGTCCTGAGGTCTCTGTACCTCCTGTCCGATGGTAGTACTGAGTGGGTCCTGAGGTTTCCGTACTTCCTGTCCGATGGTAGTACTGATTGGGTCCTGAGGTTTCTGTACCTCCTGTCCGATGGTAGTACTGATTGGGTCCTGAGGTTTCTGTACCTCCTGTCCGATGGTAGTACTGAGTGGGTCCTGAGGTTTCTGTACTTCCTGTCCGATGGTAGTACTGATTGGAACCTGAAGTTTCCGTACCTCCTGTCCGATGGTAGTACTGATTGGGTCCTGAGGTTTCTGTACCTCCTGTCCGATGGTAGTACTGATTGGGTCCTGAGGTTTCTGTACCTCCTGTCCGATGGTAGTACTGATTGGGTCCTGGGGTTTCTGTACCTCCTGTCCGATGGTAGTACTGAGTGGGTCCTGAGGTTTCTGTACTTCCTGTCCGATGGTAGTACTGATTGGAACCTGAGGTTTCCGTACCTCCTGTCCGATGGTAGTACTGATTGGGTCCTGAGGTTTCTGTACCTCCTGTCCGATGGTAGTACTGATTGGGTCCTGAGGTTTCTGTACCTCCTGTCCGATGGTAGTACTGATTGGGTCCTGAGGTTTCTGTACCTCCTGTCCGATGGTAGTACTGGTTGGGTCCTGAGGTTTCTGTACCTCCTGTCCGATGGTAGTACTGATTGGAACCTGAGGTTTCCGTACCTCTTGTCCGATGGTAGTACTGATTGGGGCTGAGGTTACTGTACCTCCTGTCCGATGGTAGTACTGAGAGGGTCCTGAGTTTTCTGTACCTCCTGTCCGATGATAGTACTGAGTGGTTCCTGACGTTACTCTACCTACTGTCCGATGGTAGTACTGATTGGGTCCTGAGGTTTCTGTACCTCCTGTCCGATGGTAGTACTGAGAGGGTCCTGAGGTTTCTGTACCTCCTGTCCGATGGTAGTACTGAGTGGGTCCTGACGTTTCTCTACCTACTGTCCGATGGTAGTACTGATTGGGTCCTGAGGTTTCTGTACCTCCTGTCTGATGGTAGTGTCGAGTGGCTCCTGAGGTTTCTGTACCTCCTGTCCGATGGTAGTACTGAGAGGGTCCTGAGGTTTCTGTACCTCCTGTCCGATGGTAGTACTGAGTGGGTCCTGAAGTTTCTGTACCTACTGTCCAATGGTAGTACTGATTGGGTCCTGAGGTTTCTGTACCTCCTCTCTGATGGTAGTGTCGAGTGGGTCCTGAGGTTTCTGTACCTCCTGTCCGATGGTAGTACTGAGAGGGTCCTGAGGTTTCTGTACCTCCTGTCCGATGGTAGTACTGAGTGGGTCCTGACGTTTCTGTACCTCCTGTCCGATGGTAGTACTGATTGGGTCCTGAGGTTTCTGTACCTCCTGTCCGATGGTAGTACTGATTGGGTCCTGAGGTTTCTGTACCTCCTGTCCGATGGTAGTACTGAGTGGGTCCTGAGGTTTCTGTACTTCCTGTCCGATGGTAGTACTGATTGGAACCTGAGGTTTCCGTACCTCCTGTCCGATGGTAGTACTGATTGGGTCCTGAGGTTTCTGTACCTCCTGTCCGATGGTAGTACTGATTGGGTCCTGAGGTTTCTGTACCTCCTGTCCGATGGTAGTACTGAGTGGGTCCTGAGGTTTCTGTACTTCCTGTCCGATGGTAGTACTGATTGGAACCTGAGGTTTCCGTACCTCCTGTCCGATGGTAGTACTGATTGGGTCCTGAGGTTTCTGTACCTCCTGTCCGATGGTAGTACTGATTGGGTCCTGAGGTTTCTGTAACTCCTGTCCGATGGTAGTACTGAATGGGTCCTGAGGTTTCTGTACCTCCTCTCCGATGGTAGTACTGATTGGGTCCTGAGGTTTCTGTACCTCCTGTCCGATGGTAGTACTGATTGGAACCTGAGGTTTCCGTACCTCCTGTCCGATGGTAGTACTGATTGGGTCCTGAGGTTTCTGTACCTCCTGTCCGATGGTAGTACTGAGTGGGTCCTGAGGTTTCTGTACCTCCTGTCCGATGGTAGTACTGAGTGTGTCCTGAGGTTTCTGTACTTCCTGTCCCATGGTAGTATCGAGTGTGTCCTGAGGTTTCTGTACCTCCTGTCCGATGGTAGTACTGAGTGTGTCCTGAGGTTTCTGTAACTCCTGTCCAATGGTAGTACTGATTGGGTCCTGAAGTTTCTGTACCAACTGTCCGATGGTAGTACTGAGTGGATCCTGAGGTTTCTGTACCTCCTGTCCGATGGTAGTATCGAGTGGGTCCTGAGGTTTCTGTACCTCCTATCCGATGGTAGTACTGATTGGGTCCTGAGGTTTCTGTACCTCCTGTCCGATGGTAGTACTGATTGGGTCCTGAGGTTTCTGTACCTCCTGTCCGATGGTAGTACTGAGTGGGTCCTGAGGTTTCTGTAATTCCTGTCCGATGGTAGTACTGATTGGAACCTGAGGTTTCCGTACCTCCTGTCCGATGGTAGTACTGATTGGGTCCTGAGGTTTCTGTACCTCCTGTCCGATGGTAGTACTGATTGGGTCCTGAGGTTTCTGTAACTCCTGTCCGATGGTAGTACTGAATGGGTCCTGAGGTTTCTGTACCTCCTGTCCGATGGTAGTACTGATTGGGTCCTGAGGTTTCTGTACCTCCTGTCCGATGGTAGTACTGATTGGAACCTGAGGTTTCCGTACCTCCTGTCCGATGGTAGTACTGATTGGGTCCTGAGGTTTCTGTACCTCCTGTCCGATGGTAGTACTGAGTGGGTCCTGAGGTTTCTGTACCTCCTGTCCGATGGTAGTACTGATTGGGTCCTGAGGTTTCTGTACCTCCTGTCCGATGGTAGTACTGATTGGGTCCTGATGTTTCAGTACTTCCTGTCCGATGGTAGTACTGAGTGTGTCCTGAGGTTTCTGTACTTCCTGTCCCATGGTAGTATCGAGTGTGTCCTGAGGTTTCTGTACCTCCTGTCCGATGGTAGTACTGAGTGTGTCCTGAGGTTTCTGTAACTCCTGTCCAATGGTAGTACTGATTGGGTCCTGAAGTTTCTGTACCAATTGTCCGATGGTAGTACTGAGTGGATCCTGAGGTTTCTGTACCTCCTGTCCGATGGTAGTATCGAGTGGGTCCTGAGGTTTCTGTACCTCCTATCCGATGGTAGTACTGATTGGGCCTGAGGTTTCTGTACCTCCTGTCCGATGGTAGTACCGAGTGGGTCCTGAGGTTTCTGTACCTCCTGTCCGATGGTAGTACTGAGTGTGTCCTGAGGTTTCTGTAACTCCTGTCCAATGGTAGTACTGATTGGGTCCTGAAGTTTCTGTACCAACTGTCCGATGGTAGTACTGAGTGGGTCCTGAGGATCCTGTACCTCCTGTCCGATGGTAGTACTGAGTGGGTCCTGACGTTTCTGTACCTCATGTCTGATGGTAGTACTGATTGGGCCCTGAGGATTCTGTACCTCCTGTCCGATGGTAGTACTGAGTGGGTCCTGACGTTTCTGTACCTCATGTCTGATGGTAGTACTGAGTGGGTCCTGAGGATTCTGTACCTCCTGTCCGATGGTAGTACTGAGTGGGTCCTGACATTTCTGTACCTCATGTCTGATGGTAGTACTGATTGGGCCCTGAGGATTCTGTACCTCCTGTCCGATGGTAGTACTGAGTGGGTCCTGAGGTTTCTGTATCTCCTGTCCGATGGTAGTACTGATTGGGTACTGAGGTTTCTGTACCCCATGTCCGATGGTAGTATTGAGTGGGTCCTGAGGTTTCAGTACTTCCTGTCCGATGTTAGTATTGAGTGTGTCCTGAGGTTTCTGTACCTCCTGTAGATGGTAGTATCGAGTGGGTCCTGAGGTTTCTGTACCTCCTGTCCGATGGTAGTACAGAGTGGGTCCTGAGGTTTCAGTACCACCTGTCCGATGGTAGAACTGAGTGGGTCCTGAGGTTTCTGTACCTGCTGTCCGATGTTAGTATTGAGTGGGCCCTGAGGTTTCTGTACCTCCTGTCCGATGGTAGTACTGAGTGTGTCCTGAGATTTCTGTACCTCCTGTCCGATGGTAGTACTGAGTGGGATTTGAGGATTTTGTACATCCTGTCCGATGGTAGTACTGAGTGGGTCCAGAGGCTTCTGTACCTCCTGTCCGATGGTAGTACTGAGTGTGTCCTGAGGTTCCTGTACCTCCTGTCCAATGGTAGTACTGAGTGGGTCCTGAGGTTTCTGCACCTCCTGTCCGATGGTAGTACTGAGTGGGACTGAGGTTTCTCTACATCCTGTCCGATGGTAGTACTGAGTGTGTCCTGAGGTTTCTGTACCTCCTGTCCGAAGGTAGCACTGAGTGGGATTTGAGGAGTTTGTACCTCCTGTCCGATGGTAGTACTGATGGGGCCTGAGGTTTCAGTATCTCCTGTCCGATGGTAGTATCGAGTGGGTCCTGAGGTTTCTGTACCTCCTGTCCGAAGGAGGTACTGAGTGTCTCCTGAGGTTTCTGTACCTCCTGTCCGATGGTAGTACTGAGTGGGTCCTGAGGTTTCTGTACCTCCTGTCCGATGGTAGTACTGAGTGGGTCCTGAGGTCTCAGTATCTCCTGTCCGATGGTAGTACTGATTGGGCCTGAGGTTTCTGTAGAACCTGTCCGATGGTGGTACTGGGTGGGTCCTGAGGTTTCTGAATCTCCTGTCCGATGGTAGTACTGTGTGTGTCCTGAGGTTCCTGTACCTCCTGTCCGATGTTAGTATTGAGTGTGCCCTGACATTTCTGTACCTCCTGTCCTATGGTAGTAGTGTTTAGGTACTGAGGTTTTCGTACCTCCTGTCCGATGGTAGTACTGAGTGGGTCCTGAGGTTTCTGTACCACCTGTCCGATGGTAGTACTGAATGGGTCCTGAGGTTTCTCTAAATCCTGTCCAATGGTAGTCCTGATTGGGGCTGAGGTTACTGTACCACCTGTCCGATGGTAGTACTGAGAGGGTCCTGAGTTTTCTGTACGTCCTGTCCAATGGTAGTACTGAGTGGGTCCAGACGTTTCTCTACCTACTGTCCGATGGTAGTACTGATTGTGTCCTGAGGTTTCTGTACCTCCTGTCCGATGGTAGTACTGAGTGGGTCCTGAGGTTTCTGTACTTCCTGTCCGATGGTAGTATCGAGTGTGTCCTGAGGTTTCTGCACCTCCTGTCCGATGGTAGAACTGAGTGGGTCCTGAGGTTTCTGTACTTCCTGTCCGATGGTAGTACTGAGTGGGTCCTGAGGTTTCTGTACCTCCTGTCCGATGGTAGTACTGCGGGTGTTCTGAGGTTCCTGTAGCTCCTGTCCGATGGTAGTACTGAGTGGGTCCTGAGGTTTCTCTACATCCTGTCCGATGGTAGTACTGAGTGGGTCCTGAAGTTTCTGTACCTCCTGTCCGATGGTAGAACTGAGTGGGTCCTGAGGTTTCTGTACCTCCTGTCCGATGGCAGTACTGAGTGGGTCCTGAGGTTTCTGTACCCCCTGTGCGATGGTAGTACTGAGTGGGACCTGAGGTTTCTGTACCTCCTGTCCGATGGTAGTGTCGAGTGGTTCCTGATGTTTCTGTACCTCCTGTCCGATGGTAGTACTGATTGGGTCCTGAGGTTTCTGTACCTCCTGTCCGATGGTAGTACTGAGTGGTTCCTGAGGTTTCTGTACCTCCTGTCCAATGGTAGTACTGAGTGGGTCCTGAGGTTTCTGTACCTCCTGTCCGATGGTAGTGTCAAGTGGGTCCTGAGGTTTCTGTACCTCCTGTCCGATGGTAGTGTCGAGTGGGTCCCGAGGTTTCTGTACCTCTTGTCTGATGGTAGTACCGAGTGCGTCCTGAGGTTTCTGTACCTCCTGTCTGATTGTAGTACTGAGTGGGTCCTGAGGATTCTGTACTTCCTGTCCGATGGTAGTACTGAGTGGGTCCTGAGGTTTCTGTACCTCCTATCCGATGTTAGTATTGAGTGGGCCCTGAGGATTCTGTACCTCCTGTCCGATGGTAGTACTGAGTGGGTCCTGAGGTTTCTGTATCTCCTGTCCGATGGTAGTACTGATTGGGTACTGAGGTTTCTGTACCCCCTGTCCGATGGTAGTACTGAGTGGGTCCTGAGTTTTCAGTACTTCCTGTCCGACGTTAGTATTGAGTGTGTCCTGAGGTTTCTGTACCTCCTGTAGATGGTAGTATCGAGTGGGACCTGAGGTTTCTGTACCTCCTGTCCGATGTTAGTATTGAGTGGGCCCTGAGGTTTATGTACCTCCTGGCCGATGGTAGTACTGAGTGGGCCCTGATTCTGTACCTCCTGTCCGATGGTAGTACTGAGTGGGTCTTCAGGTTTCCGTACCTCCTGTCCGATGGTAGTAGTGAGTGTGTCCTGAGGTTTCTGTACCTCCTGTCCGAAGGTAGCACTGAGTGTCTCCTGAGGTTTCTGTACCTCCTGTCCGATGGTAGTACTGAGTGGGTCCTGAGGTTTCCGTATCTCCTGTCCGATGGTAGTACTGAGTGGGACCTGATGTTTCTGTACCTCCTGTCCGATGGTAGTACTGATTGGGCCTAAGGTTTCTGTAGCACCTGTCCGATGGTAGTACTGAGTGGGTCCTGATGTTTCTGTACCTCCTGTCCGATGGTAGTACTGATTGGGCCTAAGGTTTCTGTACCTCCTGTCCGATGGTAGTACTGATTGGGTCCTGAGGTCTCTGTACCTCCTGTCCGATGGTGGTACTGGGTGGGTCCTGAGGTTTTTGAATCTCCTGTCCGATGGTAGTACTGTGTGTGTCCTGAGGTTCCTGTACCTCCTGTCCGATGTTAGTATTGAGTGGGCCCTGACATTTCTGTACCTCCTGTCCTATGGTAGTAGTGTTTAGGTACTGAGGTTTTCGTACCTCCTGTCCGATGGTAGTACTGAGTGGGTCCTGAAGTTTCTGTACCACCTGTCCGATGGTAGTTCTGAACGGGTCCTGAGGTTTCTCTAAATCCTGTCCAATGGTAGTACTGATTGGGGCTGAGGTTACTGTACCACCTGTCCGATGGTAGTACTGAGAGGGTCCTGAGTTTTCTGTACGTCCTGTCCAATGGTAGTACTGAGTGGGTCCAGACTTTTCTCTACTTACTGTCCGATGGTAGTACTGATTGGGTCCTGAGGTTTCTGTACCTCCTGTCCGATGGTAGTACTGAGTGGGTCCTGAGGTTTCTGTACTTCCTGTCCGATGGTAGTATCGAGTGTGTCCTGAGGTTTCTGTACCTCCTGTCCGATGGTAGAACTGAGAGGGTCCTGAGGTTTCTGTACTTCCTGTCCGATGGTAGTACTGAGTGGGTCCTGAGGTTTCTGTACCTCCTGTCCGATGGTAGTACTGAGTGGGTCCTGAGGTTTCAGTATCTCCTGTCCGATGGTAGTACTGATTGGGCCTGAGGTTTCTGTAGCACCTGTCCGATGGTGGTACTGGGTGGGTCCTGAGGTTTCTGAATCTCCTGTCCGATGGTAGTACTATGTGTGTCCTGAGGTTCCTGTACCTCCTGTCCGATGTTAGTATTGAGTGGGCCCTGACATTTCTGTACCTCCTGTCCTATGGTAGTAGTGTTTAGGTACTGAGGTTTTCGTACCTCCTGTCCGATGGTAGTACTGAATGGGTCCTGAGGTTTCTGTACCACCTGTCCAATGGTAGTACTGATTGGGGCTGAGGTTACTGTACCAACTGTCCGATGGTAGTACTGATTGGGTCCTGACGTTTCTGTGCCTCCTGTCCGATGGTAGTACTGAATGGGTCCTGAGGTTTCTTTACTTCCTGTCCGATGGTAGTACTGAGTGGGTCCTGAGGATTCTGTACCTCCTGTCCGATGGTAGTACTGAGTGGGTCCTGAGGTTTCTGTACCTCATGTCTGATGGTAGTACTGAGTGGGTCCTGAGGTTTCTGTATCTCCTGTCCGATGGTAGTACTGATTGGGTACTGAGGTTTCTGTACCCCATGTCCGATGGTAGTATTGAGTGGGTCCTGAGGTTTCAGTACTTCCTGTCCGATGGTAGTACTGATTGGGGCTGAGGTTACTGTACCACCTGTCCGATGGTAGTACTGAGAGGGTCCTGAGTTTTCTGTACGTCCTGTCCAATGGTAGTACTGAGTGGGTCCAGACGTTTCTCTACCTACTGTCCGATGGTAGTACTGAGTGTGTCCTGAGGTTTCTGTACCTCCTGTAGATGGTAGTATCGAGTGGGACCTGAGGTTTCTGTACCTCCTGTCCGATGTTAGTATTGAGTGGGCCCTGAGGTTTATGTACCTCCTGGCCGATGGTAGTACTGAGTGGGCCCTGATTCTGTACCTCCTGTCCGATGGTAGTACTGAGTGGGTCTTCAGGTTTCCGTACCTCCTGTCCGATGGTAGTAGTGAGTGTGTCCTGAGGTTTCTGTACCTCCTGTCCGAAGGTAGCACTGAGTGTCTCCTGAGGTTTCTGTACCTCCTGTCCGATGGTAGTACTGAGTGGGTCCTGAGGTTTCCGTATCTCCTGTCCGATGGTAGTACTGAGTGGGACCTGATGTTTCTGTACCTCCTGTCCGATGGTAGTACTGATTGGGCCTAAGGTTTCTGTAGCACCTGTCCGATGGTAGTACTGAGTGGGTCCTGATGTTTCTGTACCTCCTGTCCGATGGTAGTACTGATTGGGCCTAAGGTTTCTGTACCTCCTGTCCGATGGTAGTACTGATTGGGTCCTGAGGTCTCTGTACCTCCTGTCCGATGGTGGTACTGGGTGGGTCCTGAGGTTTTTGAATCTCCTGTCCGATGGTAGTACTGTGTGTGTCCTGAGGTTCCTGTACCTCCTGTCCGATGTTAGTATTGAGTGGGCCCTGACATTTCTGTACCTCCTGTCCTATGGTAGTAGTGTTTAGGTACTGAGGTTTTCGTACCTCCTGTCCGATGGTAGTACTGAGTGGGTCCTGAAGTTTCTGTACCACCTGTCCGATGGTAGTTCTGAACGGGTCCTGAGGTTTCTCTAAATCCTGTCCAATGGTAGTACTGATTGGGGCTGAGGTTACTGTACCACCTGTCCGATGGTAGTACTGAGAGGGTCCTGAGTTTTCTGTACGTCCTGTCCAATGGTAGTACTGAGTGGGTCCAGACTTTTCTCTACTTACTGTCCGATGGTAGTACTGATTGGGTCCTGAGGTTTCTGTACCTCCTGTCCGATGGTAGTACTGAGTGGGTCCTGAGGTTTCTGTACTTCCTGTCCGATGGTAGTATCGAGTGTGTCCTGAGGTTTCTGTACCTCCTGTCCGATGGTAGAACTGAGAGGGTCCTGAGGTTTCTGTACTTCCTGTCCGATGGTAGTACTGAGTGGGTCCTGAGGTTTCTGTACCTCCTGTCCGATGGTAGTACTGAGTGGGTCCTGAGGTTTCAGTATCTCCTGTCCGATGGTAGTACTGATTGGGCCTGAGGTTTCTGTAGCACCTGTCCGATGGTGGTACTGGGTGGGTCCTGAGGTTTCTGAATCTCCTGTCCGATGGTAGTACTATGTGTGTCCTGAGGTTCCTGTACCTCCTGTCCGATGTTAGTATTGAGTGGGCCCTGACATTTCTGTACCTCCTGTCCTATGGTAGTAGTGTTTAGGTACTGAGGTTTTCGTACCTCCTGTCCGATGGTAGTACTGAATGGGTCCTGAGGTTTCTGTACCACCTGTCCAATGGTAGTACTGATTGGGGCTGAGGTTACTGTACCAACTGTCCGATGGTAGTACTGATTGGGTCCTGACGTTTCTGTGCCTCCTGTCCGATGGTAGTACTGAATGGGTCCTGAGGTTTCTTTACTTCCTGTCCGATGGTAGTACTGAGTGGGTCCTGAGGATTCTGTACCTCCTGTCCGATGGTAGTACTGAGTGGGTCCTGAGGTTTCTGTACCTCATGTCTGATGGTAGTACTGAGTGGGTCCTGAGGTTTCTGTATCTCCTGTCCGATGGTAGTACTGATTGGGTACTGAGGTTTCTGTACCCCATGTCCGATGGTAGTATTGAGTGGGTCCTGAGGTTTCAGTACTTCCTGTCCGATGGTAGTACTGATTGGGGCTGAGGTTACTGTACCACCTGTCCGATGGTAGTACTGAGAGGGTCCTGAGTTTTCTGTACGTCCTGTCCAATGGTAGTACTGAGTGGGTCCAGACGTTTCTCTACCTACTGTCCGATGGTAGTACTGAGTGTGTCCTGAGGTTTCTGTACCTCCTGTAGATGGTAGTATCGAGTGGGTCCTGAGGTTTCTGTACCTCCTGTCCGATGGTAGTACCGAGTGCGTCCTGAGGTTTCTGTACCTCCTGTCTGATTGTAGTACTGATTGGGTCCTGAGGTTTCTGTACCTCCTGTCCGATGGTAGTACTGAGTGGGTCCTGAGGTTTCTGTACCTCCTGTCCGATGGTAGTACTGATTGGGTCCTGAGGTTTCTGTACCTCCTGTCCGATGGTAGTACTGAGTGGGTCCTGAGGTTTCTGTACTTCCTGTCCGATGGTAGTACTGATTGGAACCTGAGGTTTCCGTACCTCCTGTCCGATGGTAGTACTGATTGGGTCCTGAGGTTTCTGTACCTCCTGTCCGATGGTAGTACTGATTGGGTCCTGAGGTTTCTGTACCTCCTGTCCGATGGTAGTACTGAGTGGGTCCTGAGGTTTCTGTACTTCCTGTCCGATGGTAGTACTGATTGGAACCTGAGGTTTCCGTACCTCCTGTCCGATGGTAGTACTGATTGGGGCTGAGGTTACTGTACCTCCTGTCCGATGGTAGTACTGAGAGGGTCCTGAGTTTTCTGTACCTCCTGTCCGATGGTAGTACTGAGTGGTTCCTGACGTTACTCTACCTACAGTCCGATGGTAGTACTGATTGGGTCCTGAGGTTTCTGTACCTCCTGTCTGATGGTAGTGTCGAGTGGGTCCTGAGGTTTCTGTACCTCCTGTCCGATGGTAGTACTGAGAGGGTCCTGAGGTTTCTGTACCTCCTGTCCGATGGTAGTACTGAGTGGGTCCTGACGTTTCTCTACCTACTGTCCGATGGTAGTACTGATTGGGTCCTGAGGTTTCAGTACCTCCTGTCTGATGGTAGTGTCGAGTGGGTCCTGAGGTTTCTGTACCTCCTGTCCGATGGTAGTACTGAGAGGGTCCTGAGGTTTCTGTACCTCCTGTCCGATGGTAGTACTGAGTGGGTCCTGACGTTTCTCTACCTACTGTCCGATGGTAGTACTGAGTGGGTCCTGAAGTTTCTGTACCTCCTGTCTGATGGTAGTGTCGAGTGGCTCCTGAGGTTTCTGTACCTCCTGTCCGATGGTAGTACTGAGAGGGTCCTGAGGTTTCTGTACCTCCTGTCCGATGGTAGTACTGAGTGGGTCCTGACATTTCTGTACCTACTGTCCGATGGTAGTACTGATTGGGTCCTGAGGTTTCTGTACCTCCTGTCTGATGGTAGTGTCGAGTGGGTCCTGAGGTTTCTGTACCTCCTGTCCGATGGTAGTACTGAGAGGGTCCTGAGGTTTCTGTACCTCCTGTCCGATGGTAGTACTGAGTGGGTCCTGAGGTTTCTGTACTTCCTGTCCGATGGTAGTACTGATTGGAACCTGAGGTTTCCGTACCTCCTGTCCGATGGTAGTACTGATTGGATCCTGAGGTTTCTGTACCTCCTGTCCGATGGTAGTACTGAGTGGGTCCTGACGTTTCTCTACCTACTGTCCGATGGTAGTACTGATTGGGTCCTGAGGTTTCTGTACCTCCTGTCTGATGGTAGTGTCGAGTGGGTCCTGAGGTTTCTGTACCTCCGGTCCGATGGTAGTACTGAGTGGGTCCTGACGTTTCTCTACCTACTGTCCGATGGTAGTACTGATTGGGTCCTGAGGTTTCTGTACCTCCTGTCTGATGGTAGTGTCGAGTGGCTCCTGAGGTTTCTGTACCTCCTGTCCGATGGTAGTACTGAGAGGGTCCTGAGGTTTCTGTACCTCCTGTCCGATGGTAGTACTGAGTGGGACCTGACGTTTCAGTACCTCCTGTCCGATGGTAGTACTGATTGGGTCCTGAGGTTTCTGTACCTCCTGTCCGATGGTAGTACTGATTGGGTCCTGAGGTTTCTGTACCTCCTGTCCGATGGTAGTACTGAGTGGGTCCTGAGGTTTCCGTACTTCCTGTCCGATGGTAGTACTGATTGGAACCTGAGCTTTCCGTACCTCCTGTCCGATGGTAGTACTGATTGGGTCCTGAGGTTTCTGTACCTCCTGTCCGATGGTAGTACTGATTGGGTCCTGAGGTTTCTGTACCGCCTGTCCGATGGTAGTACTGAGTGGGTCCTGAGGTTTCTGTACTTCCTGTCCGATGGTAGTACTGATTGGAACCTGAGGTTTCCGTTCCTCCTGTCCGATGGTAGTACTGATTGGGTCCTGAGGTTTCTATACCTCCTGTCCGATGGTAGTACTGATTGGGTCCTGAGGTTTCTGTACCTCCTGTCCGATGGTAGTACTGAATGGGTCCTGAGGTTTCTGTACCTCCTGTCCGATGGTAGTACTGATTGGGTCCTGAGGTTTCTGTACCTCCTGTCCGATGGTAGTACTGATTGGGTCCTGAGGTTTCTGTACCTCCTGTCCGATGGTAGTACTGAGTGGGTCCTGAGGTTTCTGTACCTCCTGACCGATGGTAGTACTGATTGGGTACTGAGGTTTCTGTACCTCCTGTCCGATGGTAGTACTGAGTGGTTCCTGAGGATTCTGTACCTCCTGTCCGATGGTAGTACTGATTGGGTCCTGAGGTTTCTGTACCTCCTGTCCGATGGTAGTACTGATTGTGTCCTGAGGTTTCTGTACCGCCTGTCCGATGGTAGTACTGAGTGGGTCCTGAGATTTCTGTACTTCCTGTCCGATGGTAGTACTGATTGGAACCTGAGGTTTCCGTACCTCCTGTCCGATGGTAGCACTGATTGGGTCCTGAGGTTTCTGTACCTCCTGTCCGATGGTAGTACTGATTGGGTCCTGAGCTTTCTGTACCTCCTTTCCGATGGTAGTACTGAATGGGTCCTGAGGTTTCTGTACCTCCTGTCCGATGGTAGTACTGATTGGGTCCTGAGGTTTCTGTACCTCCTGTCCGATGGTAGTACCGAGTGGGTCCTGAGGTTTCTGTACCTCCTGTCCGATGGTAGTACTGATTGGGTCCTGAGGTTTCTGTACCACCTGTCCGATGGTAGTACTGAGTGGGTCCTGAGGTTTCTGTACTTCCTGTCCGATGGTAGTACTGATTGGAACCTGAGGTTTCCGTACCTCCTGTCCGATGGTAGTACTGATTGGGTCCTGAGGTTTCTGTACCTCCTGTCCGATGGTAGTACTGATTGGGTCCTGAGGTTTCTGTACCTCCTGTCCGATGGTAGTACTGAGTGGGTCCTCAGGTTTCTGTACTTCCTGTCCGATGGTAGTACTGATTGGAACCTGAGGTTTCCGTACCTCCTGTCCGATGGTAGTACTGATTGGGTCCTGAGTTTTCTGTACCTCCTGGCCGATGGTAGTACTGATTGGGTCCTGAGGTTTCTGTACCTCCTGTCCGATGGTAGTACTGATTGGGTCCTGAGGTTTCTGTACCTCCTGTCCGATGGTAGTACTGATTGGGTCCTGAGGTTTCTGTACCTCCTGTCCGATGGTAGTACTGATTGGAACCTGAGGTTTCCGTACCTCCTGTCCGATGGTAGTACTGATTGGGGCTGAAGTTACTGTACCTCCTGTCCGATGGTAGTACTGAGAGGGTCCTGAGTTTTCTGTACCTCCTGTCCGATGGTAGTACTGAGTGGTTCCTGACGTTACTCTACCTACTGTCCGATGGTAGTACTGATTGGGTCCTGAGGTTTCTGTACCTCCTGTCCGATGGTAGTATTGAGAGGGTCCTGAGGTTTCTGTACCTCCTGTCCGATGGTAGTACTGAGTGGGTCCTGACGTTTCTCTACCTACTGTCCGATGGTAGTACTGATTGGGTCCTGAGGTTTCTGTACCTCCTGTCTGATGGTAGTGTCGAGTGGGTCCTGAGGTTTCTGTACCTCCTGTCCGATGGTAGTACTGAGAGGGTCCTGAGGTTTCTGTACCTCCTGTCCGATGGTAGTACTGAGTGGGTCCTGACGTTTCTCTACCTACTGTCCGATGGTAGTACTGATTGGGTCCTGAGGTTTCTGTACCTCCTGTCTGATGGTAGTGTCGAGTGGCTCCTGAGGTTTCTGTACCTCCTGTCCGATGGTAGTACTGAGAGGGTCCTGAGGTTTCTGTACCTCCTGTCCGATGGTAGTACTGAGTGGGTCCTGACATTTCTGTACCTACTGTCCGATGGTAGTACTGATTGGGTCCTGAGGTTTCTGTACCTCCTGTCTGATGGTAGTGTCGAGTGGGTCCTGAGGTTTCTGTACCTCCTGTCCGATGGTAGTACTGAGAGGGTCCTGAGGTTTCTGTACCTCCTGTCCTATGGTAGTACTGAGTGGGTCCTGACGTTTATGTACCTCCTGTCCGATGGTAGTACTGATTGGGTCCTGAGGTTTCTGTACCTCCTGTCCGATGGTAGTACTGAGTGGGTCCTGACGTTTCTGTACCTCCTGTCCGATGGTAGTACTGATTGGGTCCTGAGGTTTCTGTACCTCCTGTCCGATGGTAGTACTGATTGGGTCCTGAGGTTTCTGTACCTCCTGTCCGATGGTAGTACTGATTGTGTCCTGAGGTTTCTGTACCGCCTGTCCGATGGTAGTACTGAGTGGGTCCTGAGATTTCTGTACTTCCTGTCCGATGGTAGTACTGATTGGAACCTGAGGTTTCCGTACCTCCTGTCCGATGGTAGCACTGATTGGGTCCTGAGGTTTCTGTACCTCCTGTCCGATGGTAGTACTGATTGGGTCCTGAGGTTTCTGTACCTCCTTTCCGATGGTAGTACTGAATGGGTCCTGAGGTTTCTGTACCTCCTGTCCGATGGTAGTACTGATTGGGTCCTGAGGTTTCTGTACCTCCTGTCCGATGGTAGTACCGAGTGGGTCCTGAGGTTTCTGTACCTCCTGTCCGATGGTAGTACTGATTGGGTCCTGAGGTTTCTGTACCACCTGTCCGATGGTAGTACTGAGTGGGTCCTGAGGTTTCTGTACTTCCTGTCCGATGGTAGTACTGATTGGAACCTGAGGTTTCCGTACCTCCTGTCCGATGGTAGTACTGATTGGGTCCTGAGGTTTCTGTACCTCCTGTCCGATGGTAGTACTGATTGGGTCCTGAGGTTTCTGTACCTCCTGTCCGATGGTAGTACTGAGTGGGTCCTCAGGTTTCTGTACTTCCTGTCCGATGGTAGTACTGATTGGAACCTGAGGTTTCCGTACCTCCTGTCCGATGGTAGTACTGATTGGGTCCTGAGTTTTCTGTACCTCCTGGCCGATGGTAGTACTGATTGGGTCCTGAGGTTTCTGTACCTCCTGTCCGATGGTAGTACTGATTGGGTCCTGAGGTTTCTGTACCTCCTGTCCGATGGTAGTACTGATTGGGTCCTGAGGTTTCTGTACCTCCTGTCCGATGGTAGTACTGATTGGAACCTGAGGTTTCCGTACCTCCTGTCCGATGGTAGTACTGATTGGGGCTGAAGTTACTGTACCTCCTGTCCGATGGTAGTACTGAGAGGGTCCTGAGTTTTCTGTACCTCCTGTCCGATGGTAGTACTGAGTGGTTCCTGACGTTACTCTACCTACTGTCCGATGGTAGTACTGATTGGGTCCTGAGGTTTCTGTACCTCCTGTCCGATGGTAGTATTGAGAGGGTCCTGAGGTTTCTGTACCTCCTGTCCGATGGTAGTACTGAGTGGGTCCTGACGTTTCTCTACCTACTGTCCGATGGTAGTACTGATTGGGTCCTGAGGTTTCTGTACCTCCTGTCTGATGGTAGTGTCGAGTGGGTCCTGAGGTTTCTGTACCTCCTGTCCGATGGTAGTACTGAGAGGGTCCTGAGGTTTCTGTACCTCCTGTCCGATGGTAGTACTGAGTGGGTCCTGACGTTTCTCTACCTACTGTCCGATGGTAGTACTGATTGGGTCCTGAGGTTTCTGTACCTCCTGTCTGATGGTAGTGTCGAGTGGCTCCTGAGGTTTCTGTACCTCCTGTCCGATGGTAGTACTGAGAGGGTCCTGAGGTTTCTGTACCTCCTGTCCGATGGTAGTACTGAGTGGGTCCTGACATTTCTGTACCTACTGTCCGATGGTAGTACTGATTGGGTCCTGAGGTTTCTGTACCTCCTGTCTGATGGTAGTGTCGAGTGGGTCCTGAGGTTTCTGTACCTCCTGTCCGATGGTAGTACTGAGAGGGTCCTGAGGTTTCTGTACCTCCTGTCCTATGGTAGTACTGAGTGGGTCCTGACGTTTATGTACCTCCTGTCCGATGGTAGTACTGATTGGGTCCTGAGGTTTCTGTACCTCCTGTCCGATGGTAGTACTGAGTGGGTCCTGACGTTTCTGTACCTCCTGTCCGATGGTAGTACTGATTGGGTCCTGAGGTTTCTGTACCTCCTGTCCGATGGTAGTACTGATTGGATCCTGAGGTTTCTGTACCTCCTGTCCGATGGTAGTACTGAGTGGGTCCTGAGGTTTCTGTACTTCCTGTCCGATGGTAGTACTGATTGGAACCTGAGGTTTCCGTACCTCCTGTCCGATGGTAGTACTGATTGGGTCCTGAGGTTTCTGTACCTCCTGTCCGATGGTAGTACTGATTGGGTCCTGAGGTTTCCGTACCTCCTGTCCGATGGTAGTACTGATTGGGGCTGAGGTTACTGTACCTCCTGTCCGATCGTAGTACTGAGTGGTTCCTGACGTTACTCTACCTACTGTCCGATGGTAGTACTGATTGGGTCCTGAGGTTTCTGTACCTCCTGTCTGATGGTAGAGTCGAGTGGGTCCTGAGGTTTCTGTACCTCCTGTCCGATGGTAGTACTGAGAGGGTCCTGAGGTTTCTGTACCTCCTGTCCGATGGTAGTACTGAGTGGGTCCTGACGTTTCTCTACCTACTGTCCGATGGTAGTACTGATTGGGTCCTGAGGTTTCTGTACCTCCTGTCTGATGGTAGTGTCGAGTGGGTCCTGAGGTTTCTGTACCTCCGGTCCGATGGTAGTACTGAGTGGGTCCTGACGTTTCTCTACCTACTGTCCGATGGTAGTACTGATTGGGTCCTGAGGTTTCTGTACCTCCTGTCTGATGGTAGTGTCGAGTGGCTCCTGAGGTTTCTGTACCTCCTGTCCGATGGTAGTACTGAGAGGGTCCTGAGGTTTCTGTACCTCCTGTCCGATGGTAGTACTGAGTGGGTCCTGACGTTTCAGTACCTCCTGTCCGATGGTAGTACTGATTGGGTCCTGAGGTTTCTGTACCTCCTGTCCGATGGTAGTACTGATTGGGTCCTGAGGTTTCTGTACCTCCTGTCCGATGGTAGTACTGAGTGGGTCCTGAGGTTTCCGTACTTCCTGTCCGATGGTAGTACTGATTGGAACCTGAGCTTTCCGTACCTCCTGTCCGATGGTAGTACTGATTGGGTCCTGAGGTTTCTGTACCTCCTGTCCGATGGTAGTACTGATTGGGTCCTGAGGTTTCTGTACCGCCTGTCCGATGGTAGTACTGAGTGGGTCCTGAGGTTTCTGTACTTCCTGTCCGATGGTAGTACTGATTGGAACCTGAGGTTTCCGTTCCTCCTGTCCGATGGTAGTACTGATTGGGTCCTGAGGTTTCTGTACCTCCTGTCCGATGGTAGTACTGATTGGGTCCTGAGGTTTCTGTACCTCCTGTCCGATGGTAGTACTGAATAGGTCCTGAGGTTTCTGTACCTCCTGTCCGATGGTAGTACTGATTGGGTCCTGAGGTTTCTGTACCTCCTGTCCGATGGTAGTACTGATTGGGTCCTGAGGTTTCTGTACCTCCTGTGCGATGGTAGTACTGAGTGGGTCCTGAGGTTTCTGTACCTCCTGACCGATGGTAGTACTGATTGGGTCCTGAGGTTTCTGTACCTCCTGTCCGATGGTAGTACTGAGTGGTTCCTGAGGATTCTGTACCTCCTGTCCGATGGTAGTACTGATTGGGTCCTGAGGTTTCTGTACCTCCTGTCCGATGGTAGTACTGATTGTGTCCTGAGGTTTCTGTACCGCCTGTCCGATGGTAGTACTGAGTGGGTCCTGAGGTTTCTGTACTTCCTGTCCGATGGTAGTACTGATTGGAACCTGAGGTTTCCGTACCTCCTGTCCGATGGTAGCACTGATTGGGTCCTGAGGTTTCTGTACCTCCTGTCCGATGGTAGTACTGATTGGGTCCTGAGGTTTCTGTACCTCCTGTCCGATGGTAGTACTGAATGGGTCCTGAGGTTTCTGTACCTCCTGTCCGATGGTAGTACTGATTGGGTCCTGAGGTTTCTGTACCTCCTGTCCGATGGTAGTACTGATTGGGTCCTGAGGTTTCTGTACCTCCTGTCCGATGGTAGTACTGAGTGGGTCCTGAGGTTTCTGTACCTCCTGTCCGATGGTAGTACTGATTGGGTCCTGAGGTCTCTGTACCTCCTGTCCGATGGTAGTACTGAGTGGGTCCTGAGGTTTCCGTACTTCCTGTCCGATGGTAGTACTGATTGGGTCCTGAGGTTTCTGTACCTCCTGTCCGATGGTAGTACTGATTGGGTCCTGAGGTTTCTGTACCTCCTGTCCGATGGTAGTACTGAGTGGGTCCTGAGGTTTCTGTACTTCCTGTCCGATGGTAGTACTGATTGGAACCTGAGGTTTCCGTACCTCCTGTCCGATGGTAGTACTGATTGGGTCCTGAGGTTTCTGTACCTCCTGTCCGATGGTAGTACTGATTGGGTCCTGAGGTTTCTGTACCTCCTGTCCGATGGTAGTACTGATTGGGTCCTGAGGTTTCTGTACCTCCTGTCCGATGGTAGTACTGAGTGGGTCCTGAGGTTTCTGTACTTCCTGTCCGATGGTAGTACTGATTGGAACCTGAGGTTTCCGTACCTCCTGTCCGATGGTAGTACTGATTGGGTCCTGAGGTTTCTGTACCTCCTGTCCGATGGTAGTACTGATTGGGTCCTGAGGTTTCTGTACCTCCTGTCCGATGGTAGTACTGATTGGGTCCTGAGGTTTCTGTACCTCCTGTCCGATGGTAGTACTGGTTGGGTCCTGAGGTTTCTGTACCTCCTGTCCGATGGTAGTACTGATTGGAACCTGAGGTTTCCGTACCTCTTGTCCGATGGTAGTACTGATTGGGGCTGAGGTTACTGTACCTCCTGTCCGATGGTAGTACTGAGAGGGTCCTGAGTTTTCTGTACCTCCTGTCCGATGATAGTACTGAGTGGTTCCTGACGTTACTCTACCTACTGTCCGATGGTAGTACTGATTGGGTCCTGAGGTTTCTGTACCTCCTGTCCGATGGTAGTACTGAGAGGGTCCTGAGGTTTCTGTACCTCCTGTCCGATGGTAGTACTGAGTGGGTCCTGACGTTTCTCTACCTACTGTCCGATGGTAGTACTGATTGGGTCCTGAGGTTTCTGTACCTCCTGTCTGATGGTAGTGTCGAGTGGCTCCTGAGGTTTCTGTACCTCCTGTCCGATGGTAGTACTGAGAGGGTCCTGAGGTTTCTTTACCTCCTGTCCGATGGTAGTACTGAGTGGGTCCTGACGTTTCTGTACCTACTGTCCAATGGTAGTACTGATTGGGTCCTGAGGTTTCTGTACCTCCTCTCTGATGGTAGTGTCGAGTGGGTCCTGAGGTTTCTGTACCTCCTGTCCGATGGTAGTACTGAGAGGGTCCTGAGGTTTCTGTACCTCCTGTCCGATGGTAGTACTGAGTGGGTCCTGACGTTTTTGTACCTCCTGTCCGATGGTAGTACTGATTGGGTCCTGAGGTTTCTGTACCTCCTGTCCGATGGTAGTACTGATTGGGTCCTGAGGTTTCTGTACCTCCTGTCCGATGGTAGTACTGAGTGGGTCCTGAGGTTTCTGTACTTCCTGTCCGATGGTAGTACTGATTGGAACCTGAGGTTTCCGTACCTCCTGTCCGATGGTAGTACTGATTGGGTCCTGAGGTTTCTGTACCTCCTGTCCGATGGTAGTACTGATTGGGTCCTGAGGTTTCTGTACCTCCTGTCCGATGGTAGTACTGAGTGGGTCCTGAGGTTTCTGTACTTCCTGTCCGATGGTAGTACTGATTGGAACCTGAGGTTTCCGTACCTCCTGTCCGATGGTAGTACTGATTGGGTCCTGAGGTTTCTGTACCTCCTGTCCGATGGTAGTACTGATTGGGTCCTGAGGTTTCTGTAACTCCTGTCCGATGGTAGTACTGAATGGGTCCTGAGGTTTCTGTACCTCCTCTCCGATGGTAGAACTGATTGGGTCCTGAGGTTTCTGTACCTCCTGTCCGATGGTAGTACTGATTGGAACCTGAGGTTTCCGTACCTCCTGTCCGATGGTAGTACTGATTGGGTCCTGAGGTTTCTGTACCTCCTGTCCGATGGTAGTACTGAGTGGGTCCTGAGGTTTCTGTACCTCCTGTCCGATGGTAGTACTGAGTGTGTCCTGAGGTTTCTGTACTTCCTGTCCCATGGTAGTATCGAGTGTGTCCTGAGGTTTCTGTACCTCCTGTCCGATGGTAGTACTGAGTGTGTCCTGAGGTTTCTGTAACTCCTGTCCAATGGTAGTACTGATTGGGTCCTGAAGTTTCTGTACCAACTGTCCGATGGTAGTACTGAGTGGATCCTGAGGTTTCTGTAACTCCTGTCCGATGGTAGTATCGAGTGGGTCCTGAGGTTTCTGTACCTCCTATCCGATGGTAGTACTGATTGGGTCCTGAGGTTTCTGTACCTCCTGTCCGATGGTAGTACTGATTGGGTCCTGAGGTTTCTGTACCTCCTGTCCGATGGTAGTACTGAGTGGGTCCTGAGGTTTCTGTACTTCCTGTCCGATGGTATTACTGATTGGAACCTGAGGTTTCCGTACCTCCTGTCCGATGGTAGTACTGATTGGGTCCTGAGGTTTCTGTACCTCCTGTCCGATGGTAGTACTGATTGGGTCCTGAGGTTTCTGTAACTCCTGTCCGATGGTAGTACTGAATGGGTCCTGAGGTTTCTGTACCTCCTGTCCGATGGTAGTACTGATTGGGTCCTGAGGTTTCCGTACCTCCTGTCCGATGGTAGTACTGATTGGGTCCTGAGGTTTCTGTACCTCCTGTCCGATGGTAGTACTGAGTGGGTCCTGAGGTTTCTGTACTTCCTGTCCGATGGTAGTACTGATTGGGTCCTGAGGTTTCCGTACCTCCTGTCCGATGGTAGTACTGATTGGGTCCTGAGGTTTCTGTACCTCCTGTCCGATGGTAGTACTGATTGGAACCTGAGGTTTCCGTACCTCCTGTCCGATGGTAGTACTGATTGGGTCCTGAGGTTTCTGTACCTCCTGTCCGATGGTAGTACTGAGTGGGTCCTGAGGTTTCTGTACCTCCTGTCCGATGGTAGTACTGATTGGGTCCTGAGGTTTCTGTACCTCCTGTCCGATGGTAGTACTGATTGGGTCCTGAGGTTTCAGTACTTCCTGTCCGATGGTAGTACTGAGTGTGTCCTGAGGTTTCTGTACTTCCTGTCCCATGGTAGTATCGAGTGTGTCCTGAGGTTTCTGTACCTCCTGTCCGATGGTAGTACTGAGTGTGTCCTGAGGTTTCTGTAACTCCTGTCCAATGGTAGTACTGATTGGGTCCTGAAGTTTCTGTACCAACTGTCCGATGGTAGTACTGAGTGGATCCTGAGGTTTCTGTACCTCCTGTCCGATGGTAGTATCGAGTGGGTCCTGAGGTTTCTGTACCTCCTATCCGATGGTAGTACTGATTGGGCCTGAGGTTTCTGTACCTCCTGTCCGATGGTAGTACCGAGTGGGTCCTGAGGTTTCTGTACCTCCTGTCCGATGGTAGTACTGAGTGTGTCCTGAGGTTTCTGTAACTCCTGTCCAATGGTAGTACTGATTGGGTCCTGAAGTTTCTGTACCAACTGTCCGATGGTAGTACTGAGTGGGTCCTGAGGATTCTGTACCTCCTGTCCGATGGTAGTACTGAGTGGGTCCTGACGTTTCTGTACCTCATGTCTGATGGTAGTACTGATTGGGCCCTGAGGATTCTGTACCTCCTGTCCGATGGTAGTACTGAGTGGGTCCTGACGTTTCTGTACCTCATGTCTGATGGTAGTACTGAGTGGGTCCTGAGGATTCTGTACCTCCTGTCCGATGGTAGTACTGAGTGGGTCCTGACGTTTCTGTACCTCATGTCTGATGGTAGTACTGATTGGGCCCTGAGGATTCTGTACCTCCTGTCCGATGGTAGTACTGAGTGGGTCCTGAGGTTTCTGTATCTCCTGTCCGATGGTAGTACTGATTGGGTACTGAGGTTTCTGTACCCCATGTCCGATGGTAGTATTGAGTGGGTCCTGAGGTTTCAGTACTTCCTGTCCGATGTTAGTATTGAGTGTGTCCTGAGGTTTCTGTACCTCCTGTAGATGGTAGTATCGAGTGGGTCCTGAGGTTTCTGTACCTCCTGTCCGATGGTAGTACAGAGTGGGTCCTGAGGTTTCAGTACCACCTGTCCGATGGTAGAACTGAGTGGGTCCTGAGGTTTCTGTACCTGCTGTCCGATGTTAGTATTGAGTGGGCCCTGAGGTTTCTGTACCTCCTGTCCGATGGTAGTACTGAGTGTGTCCTGAGATTTCTGTACCTCCTGTCCGATGGTAGTACTGAGTGGGATTTGAGGATTTTGTACATCCTGTCCGATGGTAGTACTGAGTGGGTCCAGAGGCTTCTGTACCTCCTGTCCGATGGTAGTACTGAGTGTGTCCTGAGGTTCCTGTACCTCCTGTCCAATGGTAGTACTGAGTGGGTCCTGAGGTTTCTGCACCTCCTGTCCGATGTTAGTACTGAGTGGGACTGAGGTTTCTCTACATCCTGTCCGATGGTAGTACTGAGTGTGTCCTGAGGTTTCTGTACCTCCTGTCCGAAGGTAGCACTGAGTGGGATTTGAGGAGTTTGTACATCCTGTCCGATGGTAGTACTGAGTGGGTCCAGAGGCTTCTGTACCTCCTGTCCGATGGAAGTACTGAGTGTGTCCTGAGGTTCCTGTACCTCCTGTCCGATGGTAGTACTGATGGGGCCTGAGGTTTCAGTATCTCCTGTCCGATGGTAGTATCGAGTGGGTCCTGAGGTTTCTGTACCTCCTGTCCGAAGGAGGTACTGAGTGTCTCCTGAGGTTTCTGTACCTCCTGTCCGATGGTAGTACTGAGTGGGTCCTGAGGTTTCTGTACCTCCTGTCCGATGGTAGTACTGAGTGGGTCCTGAGGTCTCAGTATCTCCTGTCCGATGGTAGTACTGATTGGGCCTGAGGTTTCTGTAGAACCTGTCCGATGGTGGTACTGGGTGGGTCCTGAGGTTTCTGAATCTCCTGTCCGATGGTAGTACTGTGTGTGTCCTGAGGTTCCTGTACCTCCTGTCCGATGTTAGTATTGAGTGTGCCCTGACATTTCTGTACCTCCTGTCCTATGGTAGTAGTGTTTAGGTACTGAGGTTTTCGTACCTCCTGTCCGATGGTAGTACTGAGTGGGTCCTGAGGTTTCTGTACCACCTGTCCGATGGTAGTACTGAATGGGTCCTGAGGTTTCTCTAAATCCTGTCCAATGGTAGTCCTGATTGGGGCTGAGGTTACTGTACCACCTGTCCGATGGTAGTACTGAGAGGGTCCTGAGTTTTCTGTACGTCCTGTCCAATGGTAGTACTGAGTGGGTCCAGACGTTTCTCTACCTACTGTCCGATGGTAGTACTGATTGTGTCCTGAGGTTTCTGTACCTCCTGTCCGATGGTAGTACTGAGTGGGTCCTGAGGTTTCTGTACTTCCTGTCCGATGGTAGTATCGAGTGTGTCCTGAGGTTTCTGCACCTCCTGTCCGATGGTAGAACTGAGTGGGTCCTGAGGTTTCTGTACTTCCTGTCCGATGGTAGTACTGAGTGGGTCCTGAGGTTTCTGTACCTCCTGTCCGATGGTAGTACTGCGGGTGTTCTGAGGTTCCTGTAGCTCCTGTCCGATGGTAGTACTGAGTGGGTCCTGAGGTTTCTCTACATCCTGTCCGATGGTAGTACTGAGTGGGTCCTGAAGTTTCTGTACCTCCTGTCCGATGGTAGAACTGAGTGGGTCCTGAGGTTTCTGTACCTCCTGTCCGATGGCAGTACTGAGTGGGTCCTGAGGTTTCTGTACCCCCTGTGCGATGGTAGTACTGAGTGGGACCTGAGGTTTCTGTACCTCCTGTCCGATGGTAGTGTCGAGTGGTTCCTGAGGTTTCTGTACCTCCTGTCCGATGGTAGTACTGATTGGGTCCTGAGGTTTCTGTACCTCCTGTCCGATGGTAGTACTGAGTGGTTCCTGAGGTTTCTGTACCTCCTGTCCAATGGTAGTACTGAGTGGGTCCTGAGGTTTCTGTACCTCCTGTCCGATGGTAGTGTCAAGTGGGTCCTGAGGTTTCTGTACCTCCTGTCCGATGGTAGTGTCGAGTGGGTCCCGAGGTTTCTGTACCTCTTGTCTGATGGTAGTACCGAGTGCGTCCTGAGGTTTCTGTACCTCCTGTCTGATTGTAGTACTGAGTGGGTCCTGAGGATTCTGTACTTCCTGTCCGATGGTAGTACTGAGTGGGTCCTGAGGTTTCTGTACCTCCTATCCGATGTTAGTATTGAGTGGGCCCTGAGGATTCTGTACCTCCTGTCCGATGGTAGTACTGAGTGGGTCCTGAGGTTTCTGTATCTCCTGTCCGATGGTAGTACTGATTGGGTACTGAAGTTTCTGTACCCCCTGTCCGATGGTAGTACTGAGTGGGTCCTGAGTTTTCAGTACTTCCTGTCCGACGTTAGTATTGAGTGTGTCCTGAGGTTTCTGTACCTCCTGTAGATGGTAGTATCGAGTGGGACCTGAGGTTTCTGTACCTCCTGTCCGATGTTAGTATTGAGTGGGCCCTGAGGTTTATGTACCTCCTGGCCGATGGTAGTACTGAGTGGGCCCTGATTCTGTACCTCCTGTCCGATGGTAGTACTGAGTGGGTCTTCAGGTTTCCGTACCTCCTGTCCGATGGTAGTAGTGAGTGTGTCCTGAGGTTTCTGTACCTCCTGTCCGAAGGTAACACTGAGTGTCTCCTGAGGTTTCTGTACTTCCTGTCCGATGGTAGTACTGAGTGGGTCCTGAGGTTTCTGTACCTCCTGTCCGATGGTAGTACTGCGGGTGTTCTGAGGTTCCTGTAGCTCCTGTCCGATGGTAGTACTGAGTGGGTCCTGAGGTTTCTCTACATCCTGTCCGATGGTAGTACTGAGTGGGTCCTGAAGTTTCTGTACCTCCTGTCCGATGGTAGAACTGAGTGGGTCCTGAGGTTTCTGTACCTCCTGTCCGATGGCAGTACTGAGTGGGTCCTGAGGTTTCTGTACCCCCTGTGCGATGGTAGTACTGAGTGGGACCTGAGGTTTCTGTACCTCCTGTCCGATGGTAGTGTCGAGTGGTTCCTGAGGTTTCTGTACCTCCTGTCCGATGGTAGTACTGATTGGGTCCTGAGGTTTCTGTACCTCCTGTCCGATGGTAGTACTGAGTGGTTCCTGAGGTTTCTGTACCTCCTGTCCAATGGTAGTACTGAGTGGGTCCTGAGGTTTCTGTACCTCCTGTCCGATGGTAGTGTCAAGTGGGTCCTGAGGTTTCTGTACCTCCTGTCCGATGGTAGTGTCGAGTGGGTCCCGAGGTTTCTGTACCTCTTGTCTGATGGTAGTACCGAGTGCGTCCTGAGGTTTCTGTACCTCCTGTCTGATTGTAGTACTGAGTGGGTCCTGAGGATTCTGTACTTCCTGTCCGATGGTAGTACTGAGTGGGTCCTGAGGTTTCTGTACCTCCTATCCGATGTTAGTATTGAGTGGGCCCTGAGGATTCTGTACCTCCTGTCCGATGGTAGTACTGAGTGGGTCCTGAGGTTTCTGTATCTCCTGTCCGATGGTAGTACTGATTGGGTACTGAAGTTTCTGTACCCCCTGTCCGATGGTAGTACTGAGTGGGTCCTGAGTTTTCAGTACTTCCTGTCCGACGTTAGTATTGAGTGTGTCCTGAGGTTTCTGTACCTCCTGTAGATGGTAGTATCGAGTGGGACCTGAGGTTTCTGTACCTCCTGTCCGATGTTAGTATTTAGTGGGCCCTGAGGTTTATGTACCTCCTGGCCGATGGTAGTACTGAGTGGGCCCTGATTCTGTACCTCCTGTCCGATGGTAGTACTGAGTGGGTCTTCAGGTTTCCGTACCTCCTGTCCGATGGTAGTAGTGAGTGTGTCCTGAGGTTTCTGTACCTCCTGTCCGAAGGTAGCACTGAGTGTCTCCTGAGGTTTCTGTACCTCCTGTCCGATGGTAGTACTGAGTGGGTCCTGAGGTTTCCGTATCTCCTGTCCGATGGTAGTACTGAGTGGGACCTGATGTTTCTGTACCTCCTGTCCGATGGTAGTACTGATTGGGCCTAAGGTTTCTGTAGCACCTGTCCGATGGTAGTACTGAGTGGGTCCTGATGTTTCTGTACCTCCTGTCCGATGGTAGTACTGATTGGGCCTAAGGTTTCTGTACCTCCTGTCCGATGGTAGTACTGATTGCGTCCTGAGGTCTCTGTACCTCCTGTCCGATGGTGGTACTGGGTGGGTCCTGAGGTTTTTGAATCTCCTGTCCGATGGTAGTACTGTGTGTGTCCTGAGGTTCCTGTACCTCCTGTCCGATGTTAGTATTGAGTGGGCCCTGACATTTCTGTACCTCCTGTCCTATGGTAGTAGTGTTTAGGTACTGAGGTTTTCTTACCTCCTGTCCGATGGTAGTACTGAGTGGGTCCTGAAGTTTCTGTACCACCTGTCCGATGGTAGTGCTGAACGGGTCCTGAGGTTTCTCTAAATCCTGTCCAATGGTAGTACTGATTGGGGCTGAGGTTACTGTACCACCTGTCCGATGGTAGTACTGAGAGGGTCCTGAGTTTTCTGTACGTCCTGTCCAATGGCAGTACTGAGTGGGTCCAGACTTTTCTCTACTTACTGTCCGATGGTAGTACTGATTGGGTCCTGAGGTTTCTGTACCTCCTGTCCGATGGTAGTACTGAGTGGGTCCTGAGGTTTCTGTACTTCCTGTCCGATGGTAGTATCGAGTGTGTCCTGAGGTTTCTGTACCTCCTGTCCGATGGTAGAACTGAGAGGGTCCTGAGGTTTCTGTACTTCCTGTCCGATGGTAGTACTGAGTGGGTCCTGAGGTTTCTGTACCTCCTGTCCGATGGTAGTACTGAGTGGGTCCTGAGGTTTCAGTATCTCCTGTCCGATGGTAGTACTGATTGGGCCTGAGGTTTCTGTAGCACCTGTCCGATGGTGGTACTGGGTGGGTCCTGAGGTTTCTGAATCTCCTGTCCGATGGTAGTACTATGTGTGTCCTGAGGTTCCTGTACCTCCTGTCCGATGTTAGTATTGAGTGGGCCCTGACATTTTTGTACCTCCTGTCCTATGGTAGTAGTGTTTAGGTACTGAGGTTTTCGTACCTCCTGTCCGATGGTAGTACTGAATGGGTCCTGAGGTTTCTGTACCACCTGTCCAATGGTAGTACTGATTGGGGCTGAGGTTACTGTACCAACTGTCCGATGGTAGTACTGATTGGGTCCTGACGTTTCTGTACCTCATGTCTGATGGTAGTACTGATTGGGTCCTGAGGTTTCTGTACTTCCTGTCCGATGGTAGTACTGAGTGGGTCCTGAGGATTCTGTACCTCCTGTCCGATGGTAGTACTGAGTGGGTCCTGAGGTTTCTGTACCTCATGTCTGATGGTAGTACTGAGTGGGTCCTGAGGTTTCTGTATCTCCTGTCCGATGGTAGTACTGATTGGGTACTGAGGTTTCTGTACCCCATGTCCGATGGTAGTATTGAGTGGGTCCTGAGGTTTCAGTACTTCCTGTCCGATGGTAGTACTGATTGGGGCTGAGGTTACTGTACCACCTGTCCGATGGTAGTACTGAGAGGGTCCTGAGTTTTCTGTACGTCCTGTCCAATGGTGGTACTGAGTGGGTCCAGACGTTTCTCTACCTACTGTCCGATGGTAGTACTGAGTGTGTCCTGAGGTTTCTGTACATCCTGTAGATGGTAGTATCGAGTGGGTCCTGAGGTTTCTGTACCTCCTGTCCGATGGTAGTACCGAGTGCGTCCTGAGGTTTCTGTACCTCCTGTCTGATTGTAGTACTGATTGGGTCCTGAGGTTTCTGTACCTCCTGTCCGATGGTAGTACTGAGTGGGTCCTGAGGTTTCTGTACCTCCTGTCCGATGGTAGTACTGATTGGGTCCTGAGGTTTCTGTACCTCCTGTCCGATGGTGGTACTGAGTGGGTCCTGAGGTTTCTGTACTTCCTGTCCGATGGTAGTACTGATTGGAACCTGAGGTTTCCGTACCTCCTGTCCGATGGTAGTACTGATTGGGTCCTGAGGTTTCTGTACCTCCTGTCCGATGGTAGTACTGATTGGGTCCTGAGGTTTCTGTACCTCCTGTCCGATGGTAGTACTGAGTGGGTCCTGAGGTTTCTGTACTTCCTGTCCGATGGTAGTACTGATTGGAACCTGAGGTTTCCGTACCTCCTGTCCGATGGTAGTACTGATTGGGTCCTGAGGTTTCTGTAACTCCTGGCCGATGGTAGTACTGATTGGGTCCTGAGGTTTCTGTACCTCCTGTCCGATGGTAGTACTGATTGGGTCCTGAGGTTTCTGTACCTCCTGTCCGATGGTAGTACTGATTGGGTCCTGAGGTTTCTGTACCACCTGTCCGATGGTAGTACTGATTGGAACCTGAGGTTTCCGTACCTCCTGTCCGATGGTAGTACTGATTGGGGCTGAGGTTACTGTACCTCCTGTCCGATGGTAGTACTGAGAGGGTCCTGAGTTTTCTGTACCTCCTGTCCGATGGTAGTACTGAGTGGTTCCTGACGTTACTCTACCTACAGTCCGATGGTAGTACTGATTGGGTCCTGAGGTTTCTGTACCTCCTGTCTGATGGTAGTGTCGAGTGGGTCCTGAGGTTTCTGTACCTCCTGTCCGATGGTAGTACTGAGAGGGTCCTGAGGTTTCTGTACCTCCTGTCCGATGGTAGTACTGAGTGGGTCCTGACGTTTCTCTACCTACTCTCCGATGGTAGTACTGATTGGGTCCTGAGGTTTCTGTACCTCCAGTCTGATGGTAGTGTCGAGTGGCTCCTGAGGTTTCTGTACCTCCTGTCCGATGGTAGTACTGAGAGGGTCCTGAGGTTTCTGTACCTCCTGTCCGATGGTAGTACTGAGTGGGTCCTGACATTTCTGTACCTACTGTCCGATGGTAGTACTGATTGGGTCCTGAGGTTTCTGTACCTCCTGTCTGATGGTAGTGCCGAGTGGGTCCTGAGGTTTCTGTACCTCCTGTCCGATGGTAGTACTGAGAGGGTCCTGAGGTTTCTGTACCTCCTGTCCGATGGTAGTACTGAGTGGGTCCTGAGGTTTCTGTACCTCCTGTCCGATGGTAGTACTGATTGGGTCCTGAGGTTTTGGTACCTCCTGTCCGATGGTAGTACTGAGTGGGTCCTGAGGTTTTGGTACCTCCTGTCCGATGGTAGTACTGAGTGGGTCCTGAGGTTTCTGTACTTCCTGTCCGATGGTAGTACTGATTGGAACCTGAGGTTTCCGTACCTCCTGTCCGATGGTAGTACTGATTGGATCCTGAGGTTTCTGTACCTCCTGTCCGATGGTAGTACTGAGTGGGTCCTGACGTTTCTCTACCTACTGTCCGATGGTAGTACTGATTGGGTCCTGAGGTTTCTGTACCTCCTGTCTGATGGTAGTGTCGAGTGGGTCCTGAGGTTTCTGTACCTCCGGTCCGATGGTAGTACTGAGTGGGTCCTGACGTTTCTCTACCTACTGTCCGATGGTAGTACTGATTGGGTCCTGAGGTTTCTGTACCTCCTGTCTGATGGTAGTGTCGAGTGGCTCCTGAGGTTTCTGTACCTCCTGTCCGATGGTAGTACTGAGAGGGTCCTGAGGTTTCTGTACCTCCTGTCCGATGGTAGTACTGAGTGGGTCCTGACGTTTCAGTACCTCCTGTCCGATGGTAGTACTGATTGGGTCCTGAGGTTTCTGTACCTCCTGTCCGATGGTAGTACTGATTGGGTCCTGAGGTTTCTGTACCTCCTGTCCGATGGTAGTACTGAGTGGGTCCTGAGGTTTCCGTACTTCCTGTCCGATGGTAGTACTGATTGGAACCTGAGCTTTCCGTACCTCCTGTCCGATGGTAGTACTGATTGGGTCCTGAGGTTTCTGTACCTCCTGTCCGATGGTAGTACTGATTGGGTCCTGAGGTTTCTGTACCGCCTGTCCGATGGTAGTACTGAGTGGGTCCTGAGGTTTCTGTACTTCCTGTCCGATGGTAGTACTGATTGGAACCTGAGGTTTCCGTTCCTCCTGTCCGATGGTAGTACTGATTGGGTCCTGAGGTTTCTGTACCTCCTGTCCGATGGTAGTACTGATTGGGTCCTGAGGTTTCTGTACCTCCTGTCCGATGGTAGTACTGAATGGGTCCTGAGGTTTCTGTACCTCCTGTCCGATGGTAGTACTGATTGGGTCCTGAGGTTTCTGTACCTCCTGTCCGATGGTAGTACTGATTGGGTCCTGAGGTTTCTGTACCTCCTGTCCGATGGTAGTACTGAGTGGGTCCTGAGGTTTCTGTACCTCCTGACCGATGGTAGTACTGATTGGGTCCTGAGGTTTCTGTACCTCCTGTCCGATGGTAGTACTGAGTGGTTCCTGAGGATTCTGTACCTCCTGTCCGATGGTAGTACTGATTGGGTCCTGAGGTTTCTGTACCTCCTGTCCGATGGTAGTACTGATTGTGTCCTGAGGTTTCTGTACCGCCTGTCCGATGGTAGTACTGAGTGGGTCCTGAGGTTTCTGTACTTGCTGTCCGATGGTAGTACTGATTGGAACCTGAGGTTTCCGTACCTCCTGTCCGATGGTAGCACTGATTGGGTCCTGAGGTTTCTGTACCTCCTGTCCGATGGTAGTACTGATTGGGTCCTGAGGTTTCTGTACCTCCTGTCCGATGGTAGTACTGAATGGGTCCTGAGGTTTCTGTACCTCCTGTCCGATGGTAGTACTGATTGGGTCCTGAGGTTTCTGTACCTCCTGTCCGATGGTAGTACTGAGTGGGTCCTGAGGTTTCTGTACCTCCTGTCCGATGGTAGTACTGATTGGGTCCTGAGGTTTCTGTACCTCCTGTCCGATGGTAGTACTGAGTGGGTCCTGAGGTTTCTGTACTTCCTGTCCGATGGTAGTACTGATTGGAACCTAAGGTTTCCGTACCTCCTGTCCGATGGTAGTACTGATTGGGTCCTGAGGTTTCTGTACCTCCTGTCCGATGGTAGTACTGATTGGGTCCTGAGGTTTCTGTACCTCCTGTCCGATGGTAGTACTGAGTGGGTCCTCAGGTTTCTGTACTTCCTGTCCGATGGTAGTACTGATTGGAACCTGAGGTTTCCGTACCTCCTGTCCGATGGTAGTACTGATTGGGTCCTGAGGTTTCTGTACCTCCTGGCCGATGGTAGTACTGATTGGGTCCTGAGGTTTCTGTAGCTCCTGTCCGATGGTAGTACTGATTGGGTCCTGAGGTTTCTGTACCTCCTGTCCGATGGTAGTACTGATTGGGTCCTGAGGTTTCTGTACCTCCTGTCCGATGGTAGTACTGATTGGAACCTGAGGTTTCCGTACCTCCTGTCCGATGGTAGTACTGATTGGGGCTGAGGTTACTGTACCTCCTGTCCGATGGTAGTACTGAGAGGGTCCTGAGTTTTCTGTACCTCCTGTCCGATGGTAGTACTGAGTGGTTCCTGACGTTACTCTACCTACTGTCCGATGGTAGTACTGATTGGGTCCTGAGGTTTCTGTACCTCCTGTCCGATGGTAGTATTGAGAGGGTCCTGAGGTTTCTGTACCTCCTGTCCGATGGTAGTACTGAGTGGGTCCTGACTTTTCTCTACCTACTGTCCGATGGTAGTACTGATTGGGTCCTGAGGTTTCTGTACCTCCTGTCTGATGGTAGTGTCGAGTGGGTCCTGAGGTTTCTGTACCTCCTGTCCGATGCTAGTACTGAGAGGGTCCTGAGGTTTCTGTACCTCCTGTCCGATGGTAGTACTGAGTGGGTCCTGACGTTTCTCTACCTCCTGTCCGATGGTAGTACTGAGAGGGTCCTGAGGTTTCTGTACCTCCTGTCCGATGGTAGTACTGAGTGGGTCCTGACATTTCTGTACCTACTGTCCGATGGTAGTACTGATTGGGTCCTGAGGTTTCTGTACCTCCTGTCTGATGGTAGTGTCGAGTGGGTCCTGAGGTTTCTTTACCTCCTGTCCGATGGTAGTACTGAGAGGGTCCTGAGGTTTCTGTACCTCCTGTCCGATGGTAGTACTGAGTGGGTCCTGACGTTTCTGTACCTCCTGTCCGATGGTAGTACTGATTGGGTCCTGAGGTTTCTGTACCTCCTGTCCGATGGTAGTACTGAGTGGGTCCTGACGTTTCTGTACCTCCTGTCCGATGGTAGTACTGATTGGGTCCTGAGGTTTCTGTACCTCCTGTCCGATGGTAGTACTGATTGGGTCCTGAGGTTTCGGTACCTCCTGTCCGATGGTAGTACTGAGTGGGACCTGAGGTTTCTGTACTTCCTGTCCGATGGTAGTACTGATTGGAACCTGAGGTTTCCGTACCTCCTGTCCGATGGTAGTACTGATTGGGTCCTGAGGTTTCTGTACCTCCTGTCCGATGGTAGTACTGATTGGGTCCTGAGGTTTCCGTACCTCCTGTCCGATGGTAGTACTGATTGGGGCTGAGGTTACTGTACCTCCTGTCCGATCGTAGTACTGAGTGGTTCCTGACGTTACTCTACCTACTGTCCGATGGTAGTACTGATTGGGTCCTGAGGTTTCTGTACCTCCTGTCTGATGGTAGAGTCGAGTGGGTCCTGAGGTTTCTGTACCTCCTGTCCGATGGTAGTACTGAGAGGGTCCTGAGGTTTCTGTACCTCCTGTCCGATGGTAGTACTGAGTGGGTCCTGACGTTTCTCTACCTACTGTCCGATGGTAGTACTGATTGGGTCCTGAGGTTTCTGTACCTCCTGTCTGATGGTAGTGTCGAGTGGGTCCTGAGGTTTCTGTACCTCCGGTCCGATGGTAGTACTGAGTGGGTCCTGACGTTTCTCTACCTACTGTCCGATGGTAGTACTGATTGGGTCCTGAGGTTTCTGTACCTCCTGTCTGATGGTAGTGTCGAGTGGCTCCTGAGGTTTCTGTACCTCCTGTCCGATGGTAGTACTGAGAGGGTCCTGAGGTTTCTGTACCTCCTGTCCGATGGTAGTACTGAGTGGGTCCTGACGTTTCAGTACCTCCTGTCCGATGGTAGTACTGATTGGGTCCTGAGGTTTCTGTACCTCCTGTCCGATGGTAGTACTGATTGGGTCCTGAGGTTTCTGTACCTCCTGTCCGATGGTAGTACTGAGTGGGTCCTGAGGTTTCCGTACTTCCTGTCCGATGGTAGTACTGATTGGAACCTGAGCTTTCCGTACCTCCTGTCCGATGGTAGTACTGATTGGGTCCTGAGGTTTCTGTACCTCCTGTCCGATGGTAGTACTGATTGGGTCCTGAGGTTTCTGTACCGCCTGTCCGATGGTAGTACTGAGTGGGTCCTGAGGTTTCTGTACTTCCTGTCCGATGGTAGTACTGATTGGAACCTGAGGTTTCCGTTCCTCCTGTCCGATGGTAGTACTGATTGGGTCCTGAGGTTTCTGTACCTCCTGTCCGATGGTAGTACTGATTGGGTCCTGAGGTTTCTGTACCTCCTGTCCGATGGTAGTACTGAATGGGTCCTGAGGTTTCTGTACCTCCTGTCCGATGGTAGTACTGATTGGGTCCTGAGGTTTCTGTACCTCCTGTCCGATGGTAGTACTGATTGGGTCCTGAGGTTTCTGTACCTCCTGTCCGATGGTAGTACTGAGTGGGTCCTGAGGTTTCTGTACCTCCTGACCGATGGTAGTACTGATTGGGTCCTGAGGTTTCTGTACCTCCTGTCCGATGGTAGTACTGAGTGGTTCCTGAGGATTCTGTACCTCCTGTCCGATGGTAGTACTGATTGGGTCCTGAGGTTTCTGTACCTCCTGTCCGATGGTAGTACTGATTGTGTCCTGAGGTTTCTGTACCGCCTGTCCGATGGTAGTACTGAGTGGGTCCTGAGGTTTCTGTACTTCCTGTCCGATGGTAGTACTGATTGGAACCTGAGGTTTCCGTACCTCCTGTCCGATGGTAGCACTGATTGGGTCCTGAGGTTTCTGTACCTCCTGTCCGATGGTAGTACTGATTGGGTCCTGAGGTTTCTGTACCTCCTGTCCGATGGTAGTACTGAATGGGTCCTGAGGTTTCTGTACCTCCTGTCCGATGGTAGTACTGATTGGGTCCTGAGGTTTCTGTACCTCCTGTCCGATGGTAGTACTGATTGGGTCCTGAGGTTTCTGTACCTCCTGTCCGATGGTAGTACTGAGTGGGTCCTGAGGTTTCTGTACCTCCTGTCCGATGGTAGTACTGATTGGGTCCTGAGGTCTCTGTACCTCCTGTCCGATGGTAGTACTGAGTGGGTCCTGAGGTTTCCGTACTTCCTGTCCGATGGTAGTACTGATTGGGTCCTGAGGTTTCTGTACCTCCTGTCCGATGGTAGTACTGATTGGGTCCTGAGGTTTCTGTACCTCCTGTCCGATGGTAGTACTGAGTGGGTCCTGAGGTTTCTGTACTTCCTGTCCGATGGTAGTACTGATTGGAACCTGAGGTTTCCGTACCTCCTGTCCGATGGTAGTACTGATTGGGTCCTGAGGTTTCTGTACCTCCTGTCCGATGGTAGTACTGATTGGGTCCTGAGGTTTCTGTACCTCCTGTCCGATGGTAGTACTGATTGGGTACTGAGGTTTCTGTACCTCCTGTCCGATGGTAGTACTGAGTGGGTCCTGAGGTTTCTGTACTTCCTGTCCGATGGTAGTACTGATTGGAACCTGAGGTTTCCGTACCTCCTGTCCGATGGTAGTACTGATTGGGTCCTGAGGTTTCTGTACCTCCTGTCCGATGGTAGTACTGATTGGGTCCTGAGGTTTCTGTACCTCCTGTCCGATGGTAGTACTGATTGGGTCCTGAGGTTTCTGTACCTCCTGTCCGATGGTAGTACTGGTTGGGTCCTGAGGTTTCTGTACCTCCTGTCCGATGGTAGTACTGATTGGAACCTGAGGTTTCCGTACCTCTTGTCCGATGGTAGTACTGATTGGGGCTGAGGTTACTGTACCTCCTGTCCGATGGTAGTACTGAGAGGGTCCTGAGTTTTCTGTACCTCCTGTCCGATGGTAGTACTGAGTGGTTCCTGACGTTACTCTACCTACTGTCCGATGGTAGTACTGATTGGGTCCTGAGGTTTCTGTACCTCCTGTCCGATGGTAGTACTGAGAGGGTCCTGAGGTTTCTGTACCTCCTGTCCGATGGTAGTACTGAGTGGGTCCTGACGTTTCTCTACCTACTGTCCGATGGTAGTACTGATTGGGTCCTGAGGTTTCTGTACCTCCTGTCTGATGGTAGTGTCGAGTGGCTCCTGAGGTTTCTGTACCTCCTGTCCGATGGTAGTACTGAGAGGGTCCTGAGGTTTCTGTACCTCCTGTCCGATGGTAGTACTGATTGGGTCCTGAGGTTTCTGTACCTCCTGTCCGATGGTAGTACTGAATGGGTCCTGAGGTTTCTGTACCTCCTGTCCGATGGTAGTACTGATTGGGTCCTGAGGTTTCTGTACCTCCTGTCCGATGGTAGTACTGATTGGGTCCTGAGGTTTCTGTACCTCCTGTCCGATGGTAGTACTGAGTGGGTCCTGAGGTTTCTGTACCTCCTGTCCGATGGTAGTACTGATTGGGTCCTGAGGTCTCTGTACCTCCTGTCCGATGGTAGTACTGAGTGGGTCCTGAGGTTTCCGTACTTCCTGTCCGATGGTAGTACTGATTGGGTCCTGAGGTTTCTGTACCTCCTGTCCGATGGTAGTACTGATTGGGTCCTGAGGTTTCTGTACCTCCTGTCCGATGGTAGTACTGAGTGGGTCCTGAGGTTTCTGTACTTCCTGTCCGATGGTAGTACTGATTGGAACCTGAGGTTTCCGTACCTCCTGTCCGATGGTAGTACTGATTGGGTCCTGAGGTTTCTGTACCTCCTGTCCGATGGTAGTACTGATTGGGTCCTGAGGTTTCTGTACCTCCTGTCCGATGGTAGTACTGATTGGGTACTGAGGTTTCTGTACCTCCTGTCCGATGGTAGTACTGAGTGGGTCCTGAGGTTTCTGTACTTCCTGTCCGATGGTAGTACTGATTGGAACCTGAGGTTTCCGTACCTCCTGTCCGATGGTAGTACTGATTGGGTCCTGAGGTTTCTGTACCTCCTGTCCGATGGTAGTACTGATTGGGTCCTGAGGTTTCTGTACCTCCTGTCCGATGGTAGTACTGATTGGGTCCTGAGGTTTCTGTACCTCCTGTCCGATGGTAGTACTGGTTGGGTCCTGAGGTTTCTGTACCTCCTGTCCGATGGTAGTACTGATTGGAACCTGAGGTTTCCGTACCTCTTGTCCGATGGTAGTACTGATTGGGGCTGAGGTTACTGTACCTCCTGTCCGATGGTAGTACTGAGAGGGTCCTGAGTTTTCTGTACCTCCTGTCCGATGGTAGTACTGAGTGGTTCCTGACGTTACTCTACCTACTGTCCGATGGTAGTACTGATTGGGTCCTGAGGTTTCTGTACCTCCTGTCCGATGGTAGTACTGAGAGGGTCCTGAGGTTTCTGTACCTCCTGTCCGATGGTAGTACTGAGTGGGTCCTGACGTTTCTCTACCTACTGTCCGATGGTAGTACTGATTGGGTCCTGAGGTTTCTGTACCTCCTGTCTGATGGTAGTGTCGAGTGGCTCCTGAGGTTTCTGTACCTCCTGTCCGATGGTAGTACTGAGAGGGTCCTGAGGTTTCTGTACCTCCTGTCCGATGGTAGTACTGAGTGGGTCCTGACGTTTCTGTACCTACTGTCCAATGGTAGTACTGATTGGGTCCTGAGGTTTCTGTACCTCCTCTCTGATGGTAGTGTCGAGTGGGTCCTGAGGTTTCTGTACCTCCTGTCCGATGGTAGTACTGAGAGGGTCCTGAGGTTTCTGTACCTCCTGTCCGATGGTAGTACTGAGTGGGTCCTGACGTTTCTGTACCTCCTGTCCGATGGTAGTACTGATTGGGTCCTGAGGTTTCTGTACCACCTGTCCGATGGTAGTACTGATTGGGTCCTGAGGTTTCTGTACCTCCTGTCCGATGGTAGTACTGATTGGGTCCTGAGGTTTCTGTACCTCCTGTCCGATGGTAGTACTGAGTGGGTCCTGAGGTTTCTGTACTTCCTGTCCGATGGTAGTACTGATTGGAACCTGAGGTTTCCGTACCTCCTGTCCGATGGTAGTACTGATTGGGTCCTGAGGTTTCTGTACCTCCTGTCCGATGGTAGTACTGATTGGGTCCTGAGGTTTCTGTACCTCCTGTCCGATGGTAGTACTGAGTGGGTCCTGAGGTTTCTGTACTTCCTGTCCGATGGTAGTACTGATTGGAACCTGAGGTTTCCGTACCTCCTGTCCGATGGTAGTACTGATTGGGTCCTGAGGTTTCTGTACCTCCTGTCCGATGGTAGTACTGATTGGGTCCTGAGGTTTCTGTAACTCCTGTCCGATGGTAGTACTGAATGGGTCCTGAGGTTTCTGTACCACCTCTCCGATGGTAGTACTGATTGGGTCCTGAGGTTTCTGTACCTCCTGTCCGATGGTAGTACTGAGTGGGTCCTGAGGTTTCTGTACCTCCTGTCCGATGGTAGTACTGAGTGTGTCCTGAGGATTCTGTACTTCCTGTCCCATGGTAGTATCGAGTGTGTCCTGAGGTTTCTGTACCTCCTGTCCGATGGTAGTACTGAGTGTGTCCTGAGGTTTCTGTAACTCCTGTCCTATGGTAGTACTGATTGGGTCCTGAAGTTTCTGTACCTCCTGTCCGATGGTAGTACTGATTGGGTCCTGAGGTCTCTGTACCTCCTGTCCGATGGTAGTACTGAGTGGGTCCTGTGGTTTCCGTACTTCCTGTCCGATGGTAGTACTGATTGGGTCCTGAGGTTTCTGTACCTCCTGTCCGATGGTAGTACTGATTGGGTCCTGAGGTTTCTGTACCTCCTGTCCGATGGTAGCACTGAGTGGGTCCTGAGGTTTCTGTACTTCCTGTCCGATGGTAGTACTGATTGGAACCTGAGGTTTCCGTACCTCCTGTCCGATGGTAGTACTGATTGGGTCCTGAGGTTTCTGTACCTCCTGTCCGATGGTAGTACTGATTGGGTCCTGAGGTTTCTGTACCTCCTGTCCGATGGTAGTACTGAGTGGGTCCTGAGGTTTCTGTACCTCCTGTCCGATGGTAGTACTGAGTGGGTCCTGAGGTTTCTGTACTTCCTGTCCGATGGTAGTACTGATTGGAACCTGAGGTTTCCGTACCTCCTGTCCGATGGTAGTACTGATTGGGTCCTGAGGTTTCTGTACCTCCTGTCCGATGGTAGTACTGATTGGGTCCTGAGGTTTCTGTACCTCCTGTCCGATGGTAGTACTGATTGGGTCCTGAGGTTTCTGTACCTCCTGTCCGATGGTAGTACTGGTTGGGTCCTGAGGTTTCTGTACCTCCTGTCCGATGGTAGTACTGATTGGAACCTGAGGTTTCCGTACCTCTTGTCCGATGGTAGTACTGATTGGGGCTGAGGTTACTGTACCTCCTGTCCGATGGTAGTACTGAGAGGGTCCTGAGTTTTCTGTACCTCCTGTCCGATGATAGTACTGAGTGGTTCCTGACGTTACTCTACCTACTGTCCGATGGTAGTACTGATTGGGTCCTGAGGTTTCTGTACCTCCTGTCCGATGGTAGTACTGAGAGGGTCCTGAGGTTTCTGTACCTCCTGTCCGATGGTAGTACTGAGTGGGTCCTGACGTTTCTCTACCTACTGTCCGATGGTAGTACTGATTGGGTCCTGAGGTTTCTGTACCTCCTGTCTGATGGTAGTGTCGAGTGGCTCCTGAGGTTTCTGTACCTCCTGTCCGATGGTAGTACTGAGAGGGTCCTGAGGTTTCTGTACCTCCTGTCCGATGGTAGTACTGAGTGGGTCCTGACGTTTCTGTACCTACTGTCCAATGGTAGTACTGATTGGGTCCTGAGGTTTCTGTACCTCCTCTCTGATGGTAGTGTCGAGTGGGTCCTGAGGTTTCTGTACCTCCTGTCCGATGGTAGTACTGAGAGGGTCCTGAGGTTTCTGTACCTCCTGTCCGATGGTAGTACTGAGTGGGTCCTGACGTTTCTGTACCTCCTGTCCGATGGTAGTACTGATTGGGTCCTGAGGTTTCTGTACCACCTGTCCGATGGTAGTACTGATTGGGTCCTGAGGTTTCTGTACCTCCTGTCCGATGGTAGTACTGATTGGGTCCTGAGGTTTCTGTACCTCCTGTCCGATGGTAGTACTGAGTGGGTCCTGAGGTTTCTGTACTTCCTGTCCGATGGTAGTACTGATTGGAACCTGAGGTTTCCGTACCTCCTGTCCGATGGTAGTACTGATTGGGTCCTGAGGTTTCTGTACCTCCTGTCCGATGGTAGTACTGATTGGGTCCTGAGGTTTCTGTACCTCCTGTCCGATGGTAGTACTGAGTGGGTCCTGAGGTTTCTGTACTTCCTGTCCGATGGTAGTACTGATTGGAACCTGAGGTTTCCGTACCTCCTGTCCGATGGTAGTACTGATTGGGTCCTGAGGTTTCTGTACCTCCTGTCCGATGGTAGTACTGATTGGGTCCTGAGGTTTCTGTAACTCCTGTCCGATGGTAGTACTGAATGGGTCCTGAGGTTTCTGTACCTCCTCTCCGATGGTAGTACTGATTGGGTCCTGAGGTTTCTGTACCTCCTGTCCGATGGTAGTACTGATTGGAACCTGAGGTTTCCGTACCTCCTGTCCGATGGTAGTACTGATTGGGTCCTGAGGTTTCTGTACCTCCTGTCCGATGGTAGTACTGAGTGGGTCCTGAGGTTTCTGTACCTCCTGTCCGATGGTAGTACTGAGTGTGTCCTGAGGTTTCTGTACTTCCTGTCCCATGGTAGTATCGAGTGTGTCCTGAGGTTTCTGTACCTCCTGTCCGATGGTAGTACTGAGTGTGTCCTGAGGTTTCTGTAACTCCTGTCCAATGGTAGTACTGATTGGGTCCTGAAGTTTCTGTACCAACTGTCCGATGGTAGTACTGAGTGGATCCTGAGGTTTCTGTACCTCCTGTCCGATGGTAGTATCGAGTGGGTCCTGAGGTTTCTGTACCTCCTATCCGATGGTAGTACTGATTGGGTCCTGAGGTTTCTGTACCTCCTGTCCGATGGTAGTACTGATTGGGTCCTGAGGTTTCTGTACCTCCTGTCCGATGGTAGTACTGAGTGGGTCCTGAGGTTTCTGTACTTCCTGTCCGATGGTAGTACTGATTGGAACCTGAGGTTTCCGTACCTCCTGTCCGATGGTAGTACTGATTGGGTCCTGAGGTTTCTGTACCTCCTGTCCGATGGTAGTACTGATTGGGTCCTGAGGTTTCTGTACCTCCTGTCCGATGGTAGTACTGATTGGGTCCTGAGGTTTCTGTACCTCCTGTCCGATGGTAGTACTGATTGGAACCTGAGGTTTCCGTACCTCCTGTCCGATGGTAGTACTGATTGGGTCCTGAGGTTTCTGTACCTCCTGTCCGATGGTAGTACTGAGTGGGTCCTGAGGTTTCTGTACCTCCTGTCCGATGGTAGTACTGAGTGGGTCCTGAGGTTTCTGTACTTCCTGTCCGATGGTAGTATCGAGTGTGTCCTGAGGTTTCTGCACCTCCTGTCCGATGGTAGAACTGAGTGGGTCCTGAGGTTTCTGTACTTCCTGTCCGATGGTAGTACTGAGTGGGTCCTGAGGTTTCTGTACCTCCTGTCCGATGGTAGTACTGCGGGTGTTCTGAGGTTCCTGTAGCTCCTGTCCGATGGTAGTACTGAGTGGGTCCTGAGGTTTCTCTACATCCTGTCCGATGGTAGTACTGAGTGGGTCCTGAAGTTTCTGTACCTCCTGTCCGATGGTAGAACTGAGTGGGTCCTGAGGTTTCTGTACCTCCTGTCCGATGGCAGTACTGAGTGGGTCCTGAGGTTTCTGTACCCCCTGTGCGATGGTAGTACTGAGTGGGACCTGAGGTTTCTGTACCTCCTGTCCGATGGTAGTGTCGAGTGGTTCCTGAGGTTTCTGTACCTGCTGTCCGATGGTAGTACTGATTGGGTCCTGAGGTTTCTGTACCTCCTGTCCGATGGTAGTACTGAGTGGTTCCTGAGGTTTCTGTACCTCCTGTCCAATGGTAGTACTGAGTGGGTCCTGAGGTTTCTGTACCTCCTGTCCGATGGTAGTGTCAAGTGGGTCCTGAGGTTTCTGTACCTCCTGTCCGATGGTAGTGTCGAGTGGGTCCCGAGGTTTCTGTACCTCTTGTCTGATGGTAGTACCGAGTGCGTCCTGAGGTTTCTGTACCTCCTGTCTGATTGTAGTACTGAGTGGGTCCTGAGGATTCTGTACTTCCTGTCCGATGGTAGTACTGAGTGGGTCCTGAGGTTTCTGTACCACCTGTCCAATGGTAGTACTGATTGGGGCTGAGGTTACTGTACCAACTGTCCGATGGTAGTACTGATTGGGTCCTGACGTTTCTGTACCTCATGTCTGATGGTAGTACTGATTGGGTCCTGAGGTTTCTGTACTTCCTGTCCGATGGTAGTACTGAGTGGGTCCTGAGGATTCTGTACCTCCTGTCTGATGGTAGTACTGAGTGGGTCCTGAGGTTTCTGTACCTCATGTCTGATGGTAGTACTGAGTGGGTCCTGCGGTTTCTGTATCTCCTGTCCGATGGTAGTACTGATTGGGTACTGAGGTTTCTGTACCCCATGTCCGATGGTAGTATTGAGTGGGTCCTGAGGTTTCAGTACTTCCTGTCCGATGGTAGTACTGATTGGGGCTGAGGTTACTGTACCACCTGTCCGATGGTAGTACTGAGAGGGTCCTGAGTTTTCTGTACGTCCTGTCCAATGGTAGTACTGAGTGGGTCCAGACGTTTCTCTACCTACTGTCCGATGGTAGTACTGAGTGTGTCCTGAGGTTTCTGTACCTCCTGTAGATGGTAGTATCGAGTGGGTCCTGAGGTTTCTGTACCTCCTGTCCGATGGTAGTACCGAGTGCGTCCTGAGGTTTCTGTACCTCCTGTCTGATTGTAGTACTGAGTGGGTCCTGAGGATTCTGTACTTCCTGTCCGATGGTAGTACTGAGTGGGTCCTGAGGTTTCTGTACCTCCTGTCCGATGTTAGTATTGAGTTGGCCCTGAGGATTCTGTACCTCCTGTCCGATGGTAGTACTGAGTGGGTCCTGAGGTTTCTGTATCTCCTGTCCGATGGTAGTACCGAGTGCGTCCTGAGGTTTCTGTACCTCCTGTCTGATTGTAGTACTGAGTGGGTCCTGAGGATTCTGTACTTCCTGTCCGATGGTAGTACTGAGTGGGTCCTGAGGTTTCTGTACCTCCTGTCCGTTGTTAGTATTGAGTTGGCCCTGAGGATTCTGTACCTCCTGTCCGATGGTAGTAGTGAGTGGGTCCTGAGGTTTCTGTACCCCCTGTCCGATGGTAGTACTGAGTGGGTCCTGAGATTTCAGTACTTACTGTCCGATGTTAGTATTGAGTGTGTCCTGAGGTTTCTGTACCTCCTGTAGATGGTAGTATCGAGTGGGTCCTGAGGTTTCTGTACCTCCTGTCCGATGGTAGAACTGAGTGGTTCCTGAGGTTTCTGTACCTCCTGTCCGATGTTAGTATTGAGTGGGCCCTAAGGTTTCTGTACTTCCTGGCCGACGGTAGTTCTGAGTGGGCCCTGATTCTGTACCTCCTGTCCGATGGTAGTACTGAGTGGGACCTGATGTTTCTGTACCTCCTGTCCGATGGTAGTATCGAGTGGGTCCTGAGGATTCTGTACCTCCTGTCCGATGTTAGTATTGAGTGGGCCCTGAGGTTTCTGTACCTCCTGTCCGAAGGAGGTACTGAGTGTCTCCTGAGGTTTCTGTACCTCCTGTCCGATGGTAGTACTGAGTGGGTCCTGAGGTTTCTGTACCTCCTGTCCGATGGTAGTACTGAGTGCGTCCTGAGGTTTCTGTACCTCCTGTCTGATTGTAGTACTGTGTGGGTCCTGAGGATTCTGTACTTCCTGTCCGATGGTAGTACTGAGTGGGTCCTGAGGTTTCTGTACCTCCTGTCCGATGTTAGTATTGAGTTGGCCCTGAGGATTCTGTACCTCCTGTCCGATGGTAGTACTGAGTGGGTCCTGAGGTTTCTGTATCTCCTGTCCGATGGTAGTACCGAGTGCGTCCTGAGGTTTCTGTACCTCCTGTCTGATTGTAGTACTGAGTGGGTCCTGAGGATTCTGTACTTCCTGTCCGATGGTAGTACTGAGTGGGTCCTGAGGTTTCTGTACCTCCTGTCCGAAGTTAGTATTGAGTTGGCCCTGAGGATTCTGTACCTCCTGTCCGATGGTAGTAGTGAGTGGGTCCTGAGGTTTCTGTACCCCCTGTCCGATGGTAGTACTGAGTGGGTCCTGAGATTTCAGTACTTACTGTCCGATGTTAGTATTAAGTGTGTCCTGAGGTTTCTGTACCTCCTGTAGATGGTAGTATCGAGTGGGTCCTGAGGTTTCTGTACCTCCTGTCCGATGGTAGAACTGAGTGGGTCCTGAGGTTTCTGTACCTCCTGTCCGATGTTAGTATTGAGTGGGCCCTAAGGTTTCTGTACCTCCTGGCCGACGGTAGTTCTGAGTGGGCCCTGATTCTGTACCTCCTGTCCGATGGTAGTACTGAGTGGGACCTGATGTTTCTGTACCTCCTGTCCGATGGTAGTATCGAGTGGGTCCTGAGGATTCTGTACCTCCTGTCCGATGTTAGTATTGAGTGGGCCCTGATGTTTCTGTACCTCCTGTCCGATGGTAGTAGTGTTTAGGTACTGAGGATTTCGTAACTCCTGTCCGATGGTAGTACTGAACGGGTCCTGATGTTTCTCTAAATCCTGTCCAATGCTAGTCCTGATTGGGGCTGAGGTTACTGTACCACCTGTCCGATGGTAGTACTGAGAGGGTCCTGAGTATTCTGTACGTCCTGTCCAATGGTAGTACTGAGTGGGTCCAGACGTTTCTCTACCTACTGTCCGATGGTAGTACTGATTGGGTCCTGAGGTTTCTGTACCACCTGTCCGATGGTAGTACTGAGTGGGTCCTGAGGTTTCTGTAACTCCTGTCCAATGGTAGTACTGATTGGGTACTGAGGTTTCCGTACCTCCTGTCCGATGGTAGTACTGAGTGGGTCCTGAGGTTTCTGTACCTCCTGTCCGATGGTAGAACTGAGAGGGTCCTGAGGTTTCTGTACTTCCTGTCCGATGGTAGTACTGAGTGGGTCCTGAGGTTTCTGTACCTCCTGTCCGATGGTAGTACTGAGTGGTCCTGAGGTTTCAGTATCTCCCGTCCGATGGTAGTACTGATTGGGCCTGAGGTTTCTGTAGCACCTGTCCGATGGTGGTACTGGGTGGGTCCTGAGGTTTCTGATTCTCCTGTCCGATGGTAGTACTATGTGTGTCCTGAGGTTCCTGTACCTCCTGTCCGATGTTAGTATTGAGTGGGCCCTGACATTTCTGTACCTCCTGTCCTATGGTAGTAGTGTTTAGGTACTGAGGTTTTCGTACCTCCTGTCCGATGGTAGTACTGAGTGGGTCCTGAAGTTTCTGTACCACCTGTCCGATGGTAGTACTGAGTGGGTCCTGAGGTTTCTCTAAATCCTGTCCAATGGTAGTACTGATCGGGGCTGAGGTTACGGTACCACCTGTCCGATGGTAGTACTGAGAGGGTCCTGACTTTTCTGTACGTCCAGTCCAATGGTAGTACTGAGTGGGTCCAGACGTTTCTCTACCTACTGTCCGATGGTAGTACTGATCGGGGCTGAGGTTACGGTACCACCTGTCCGATGGTAGTACTGATTGGGTCCTGAGGATTCTGTACCTCCTGTCCGATGGTAGTACTGAGTGTGTCCTGAGGTTTCTGTACCTCCTGTCCGATGGTAGTATCGAGTGTGTCCTGAGGTTTCTGTACCTCCTGTCCGATGGTAGAACTGAGTGGGTCCTGAGGTTTCTGTACCTCCTGTCCGATGGTAGTACTGCGGGTGTTCTGAGGTTCCTGTAGTTCCTGTCCGATGGTAGTACTGATTGGGTTCTGAGGTTTCTGTAGCTCCTGTGCGATGGTAGTACTGAGTGGGTCCTGAGGTTTCTCTACATCCTGTCCGATGGTAGTACTGAGTGGGTCCTGAAGTTTCTGTACCTCCTGTCCGATGGTAGAACTGATTGGGTCCTGAGGTTTCTGTACCTCCTGTCCGATGGTAGTACTGAGTGGGTCCTGAGGTTTCTGTACCTCCTGTCCGATGGCAGTACTGAGTGGGTCCTGAGGTTTCTGTACCTCCTGTGCGATGGTAGTACTGAGTGGGTCCTGAGGTTTCTGTACCTCCTGTCCGATGGTAGTGTCGAGTGGTTCCTGAGGTTTCTGTCCCTCCTGTCCGATGGTAGTACTGAGTGGGTCCTGAGGTTTCTGTACCTCCTGTCTGATGGTAGTGTCGAGTGGGTCCTGAGGTTTCTGTACCTCTTGTCCGATGGTAGTACCGAGTGGGTCCTGAGGTTTCTGTACCTCCTGTCTGATTGTAGTACTGAAGGGGTCCTGAGGATTCTGTACCTCCTGTCCGATGGTAGTACTGAGTGGGTCCTGAGGTTTCTGTACCTCCTGTCCGTTGGTAGTTTCGAGTGTGTCCTGAGGTTTCTGTACCTCCTGTCCGATGGTAGTACTGAGTGTGTCTTGAGGTTTCTTTACCTCCTGTCCGATGGTAGTACTGAGTGTGTCCTGAGGTTTCTGTATCTCCTGTCCGATGGTAGTACTCATTGGGCCTGAGGTTTCTGTACCTCCTGGCCGATGGGAGAAATGAGTGGGTCCTGAGGTTTCTGTACCTCCTGTCCGATGGTAGTATCGAGTGTGTCCTGAGGTTTCTGTGCCTCCTGTCCGATGGTAGTATCGAGTGTGTCCTGAGGTTTCTGTGCCTCCTGTCAGATGGTAGTACTGTGTCGTGAAGTTTCTGTATCTTCTGTCCGATGGTAGTACTGAGTGTGTCGTCAGGTTTCTGTACCTCCTGTCAGATGGTAGTACTGATTGGGTCCTGAGGTTTCGGTACCTCCTGTCAGATGGTAGTACTGAGTGGGTCTCGAAGTTTCGGTACCTCCTGTCCGATGGTGGTATCAAGTGGGTCCTGAGATTTCCGTATCTCCTGTCCGATGTTAGTGTCAAGTGAGTTCTGAGGTTTCTGCATCTCCTGTCCGATGGTAGTACTGAGTGTATCCTGAGGTTTCTGTACCACCTGTCCGATGGTGGTATCGAGTGTGTCCTGAGGTTTCTGTACCTCCTGTCCGATGGTAGTACTGATTGGGTCCTGAGGTTTATGTACCTCCTGTCCGATGGTAGTGTCAAGTGAGTACTGAGGTTTCTGTATCTCCTGTCCGATGGTAGTACGGAGTGGGCCTGAGGTTTTAGTATCTCCTGTCTGTTTGTAGTACTGAGTGGATCCTGAGGTTTCTGTACCTCCTGTCCGATGGGAGAACTGAGTGGGTCCTGAGGTTTATGTACCTCCTGTCCGATGGTAGTACTGAGTGGGCCTTAAGGTTTCTGTGCCTCCTGTCCGAAGGTAGTGTCGAGTGGGTCCTGAGGTTTCTGTACCTCCTGTCCGATGGTAGTTTCGAGTGGGTCCTGAGGTTTCTGTACCTCCTGCCCGATTGTAGTTTCGTGTGGGTTTTGAGGTTTCTGTACCTCCTGTCCGATGGTAGTACTGAGTGGGTCCTGCGTTTTCTGTACCTCCTGTCCGATGGTAGTATCGAGTGTGTCCTGAGGTTTCTGTACCTCCTGTCCGATGGTAGTATCGAGTGTGTCCTGAGGTTTCTGTACCTCCCGTCCGATGGTAGTACTGAGTGGGTCTCGAAGTTTCGGTACCTCCTGTCCGATGGTGGTATCAAGTGGGTCCTGAGATTTCCGTATCTCCTGTCCGATGTTAGTACTGAGAGGGTCCTGAGGTTTCTGTATCTCCTGTCCGATGGTAGTACTGAGAGGGTCCTGAGGTTTCTGTACCTCCTGTCCGATGGTAGTACTGATTGGAACCTGAGGTTTCTGTACCTCCTGTCTGATGTTAGTGTCAAGTGAGTCCTGAGGTTTCTGTATCTCCTGTCCGATGGTAGTACTGAGAGGGTCCTGAGGTTTCTGTATCTCCTGTCCGATGGTAGTACTGAGAGGGTCCTGAGGTTTCTGTACCTCCTGTCCGATGGTAGTACTGATTGGAACCTGAGGTTTCCGTACCTCCTGTCCGATGGTAGTACTGAGAGGGTCCTGAGGTTTCTGTACCTCCTGTCCGATGGTAGTACTGAGAGGGTCCTGAGGTTTCTGTATCTCCTGTCCGATGGTAGTACTGAGTGTATCCTGAGGTTTCTGTATCTCCTGTCAGATGGTAGTTCTGAGTGGGTCCTGAAGTTTCTGTACCTCCAGTCCGATGGTAGTTCTGAGAGGGTCCTGAAGTTTCTGTACCTCCAGTCCGATGGTAGTACTGGGTGGGTCCTGAGGTTTCTGTATCTCCTGTCTGTTTGTAGTACTGATTGATCCTGAGTTTCTGTACCTCCTGTCCGATGTTAATATTGAGTGGGCCCTGAGGTTTCTGTACCTCCTGTCCGATGGTAGTATAGAGTGGGTCCTGAGGTTTCTGTACCTCCTGTCCGATGGTAGTATCGAGTGGGTCCTGAGGTGTCTGTACCTCCTGTCCATTGTTAGTATTGAGTTTGCCCTGAGGTTTCTGTACCTCCTGTCCGATGGTAGTACTGATTGGGCCTGAGGTTTCTGTACCTCCTGTCCGATGGTAGTACTGAGTGGGTCCTGAGGTTTCTGTACCTCCTGCCCGATTGTAGTTTCGAGTGGGTCCTGCGTTTTCTGTACCTCCTGTCCGATGGTAGTATAGAGTGGGTCCTGAGGTTTCTGTACCTCCTGTCCGATGGTAGTATAGAGTGGGTCCTGAGGTTTCTGTACCTCCTGTCCGATGGTAGTTTCGAGTGGCTCCTGAGGTTTCTGTACCTCCTGTCCGATGGTAGTACTGAGTGGGTCCTGAGGTTTCTGTACCTCCTGCCCGATTGTAGTTTCGAGTGGGTTTTGAGGTTTCTGTACCTCCTGTCCGATGGTAGTACTGAGTGGGTCCTGCGTTTTCTGTACCTCCTGTCCGATGGTAGTATCGAGTGTGTCCTGAGGTTTCTGTACCTCCTGTCCGATGGTAGTACTGAGTGTGTCGTCAGGTTTCTTTACCTCCTGTCCGATGGTAGTATTGAGTGGGTCCTGAGGTTTCTGTACCTCCTGTCCGATGGTAGTACTGAGTGGGCCTGAGGTTTTAGTATCTCCTGTCTGTTTGTAGTACTGAGTGGATCCTGAGGTTTCTGTACCTCCTGTCCGATGTTAGTACTGATTGGGCCCTGAGGTTTCTGCACCTCCTGTCCGATGGTAGTATTGAGTGGGCCCTGAAGTTCCTGCACCTCCTGTCCGATGGTAGTATTGAGTGTGTCCTGAGGTTTCCGTACCTCCTGTCCGATGTGGTACTGATTGGGTCCTGAGTGTTCTGTACCTCCTGTCTGATGGTAGTACTGAGTGTGTCCTGAGGATTCTGTACCTCCTGCCCGATGGTAGTACTGAGTGGGTCCTGAGGTTTCTGTACCTCCTGTCCTATGTTTGTACTGAGTTGGTTCTGAGGTTTCTGTACCTCCTGTCCGATGGTAGTACTGATTGGGCCTGAGGTTTCTGTACCTCCTGTCTGATGGTAGTACTGAGTGTGTCCTGAGGATTCTGTACCTCCTGTCTGATGGTAGTACTGAGTGGGTCCTGAGGTTTCTGTACCTCCTGCCCGATGGTAGTTTCGAGTGTGTCCTGAGGTTTCTGTACCTCCTGTCCGATGGTTGTACTGAGTGGGTCCTGCGTTTTCTGTACCCCCTGTCCGATGGTAGTTTCGAGTTGGTCCTGAGGTTTCTGTACCTCCTGTCCGATGGTAGTACTGAGTGGGTCCTGCTTTTTCTGTACCTCCTGTCCGATGGTAGTATCGAGTTTGTCCTGAGGTTTCTGTACCTCCTGTCTGATGGTAGTACTGAATGTGTCCTGAGGTTTCTGTACCTCCTGCCCGATGGTAGTTTTGAGTGCGTCCTGAGGTTTCTGTACCTCCTGTCTGATGGTAGTACTGAATGTGTCCTGAGGTTTCTGTACCTCCTGCCCAATGGTAGTTTTGAGTGCGTCCTGAGGTTTCTGTACCTCCTGTCCGATGGTAGTTTCGAGTGGGTCCTGAGGTTTCAGTATCTCCTGTCCGATGGTAGTATCGAGTTTGTCCTGAGGTTTCTGTACCTCCTGCCCGATGGTAGTTTTGAGAGGGTCCCGAGGTTTCTGTATCTCCTGTCCGATGGTAGTACTGAGTGGGTCCTGCTCTTTCTGTACCTCCTGTCCGATGGTAGTATCGAGTTTGTCCTGAGGTTTCTGTACCTCCTGTCCGATGGTAGTACTGAGTGTGTCGTCAGGTTTCTGTACCTCCTGTCCGATGGTAGTTCTGAGTGGGTCCTGAAGTTTCTGTACCTCCAGTCCGATGGTAGTACTGGGTGGGCCTGAGGTTTCTGTATCTCCTGTCTGTTTGTAGTACTGATTGATCCTGAGTTTCTGTACCTCCTGTCCGATGTTAATATTGAGTGGGCCCTGAGGTTTCTGTACCTCCTGTCCGATGGAAGTATAGAGTGGGTCCTGAGGTTTCTGTACCTCCTGTCCATTGTTAGTATTGAGTTTGCCCTGAGGTTTCTCTACCTCCTGTCCGATGGTAGTATTGAGTGTGTCCTGAGGTTTCTGTACCTCCTGTCCGATGGTAGAACTGAGTGAGTCCTGAGGTTTCAGTATCTCCTGTCCGATGGTAGTACTGATTGGGCCTGAGGTTTCTGTACCTCCTGTCCGATGGTAATGCTGAATGGGTCCTGAGGTTTCTCTAAATCCTGTCCAATGGTAGTACTGATTGGGGCTGAGGTTTCTGTACCACCTGTCCGATGGTAGTACTGAGAGGGTCCTGAGGTTTCTGTACGTCCTGTCCAATGGTAGTACTGAGTGGGTCCTGAGGTTTCTGTACCTCCTGTCCGATGGTAGTACTGAGAGGGTCCTGAGGTTTCTGTACCTCCTGTCCGATGGTAGTACTGAGTGTGTCCAGACGTTTCTCTACCTACTGTCCGATGGTAGTACTGATTGGGTCCTGAGGTTTCTGTACCTCCTGTCCGATGGTAGTACTGAGTGGGTCCTGAGGTTTCTGTATCTCCTGTCTGTTTGTAGTACTGATTGATCCTGAGTTTCTGTACCTCCTGTCCGATGTTAGTATTGAGTTTGCCCTGAGGTTTCTGTACCTCCTGTCCGATGGTAGTACTGATTGGGCCTGAGGTTTCCTTACCTCCTGTCCGATGGTAGTACTGAGTGGGTCCTGAGGTTTCTGTACCTCCTGCCCGATTGTAGTTTCGAGTGGGTCCTGAGGTTTCTGTACCTCCTGTCTGATGGTAGTTTCGAGTGGGTCCTGAGGTTTCTGTACCTCCTGTCCGATGGTAGTACTGATTGGGCCTGAGGTTTCTGTACCTCCTGTCCGATGGTAGTACTGAGTGGGTCCTGAGGTTTCTGTACCTCCTGCCCGATTGTAGTTTCGAGTGGGTCCTGCGTTTTCTGTACCTCCTGTCCGATGGTAGTATCGAGTGTGTCCTGAGGTTTCTGTACCTCCTGTCTGATGGTAGTACTGAGTGTGTCGTCAGGTTTCTGTACCTCCTGTCCGATGGTAGTACGGAGTGGGTTGTGAGGTTTCTTGTCCTCCTGTCCAATGGTAGTACTGAGTGGGCCTGAGGTTTTAGTATCTCCTGTCTGTTTGTAGTACTGAGTGGATCCTGTGGTTTCTGTATCTCCTGTCCGATGTTAGTACTGATTGGGCTTGAGGTTTCTGTAGCTCCTGTCCGATGGGAGAACTGAGTGGGTCCTGAGGTTTATGTATCTCCTGTCCGATGGTAGTACTGAATGGGTACTGAGGTTTCTGTACCTCCTGTCCAATGGTAGTTCTGAGTGGGTCCTGAGGTTTCTGTACCTCCTGCCCGATTGTAGTTCTGAGTGGGTCCTGAGGTTTCTGTACCTCCTGCCCGATTGTAGTTTCGAGTGGGTTTTGAGGTTTCTGTACCTCCTGTCCGATGGTAGTACTGAGTGGGTCCTGCGTTTTCTGTACCTCCTGTCCGATGGTAGTACTGAGTGTGTCCAGACGTTTCTCTACCTACTGTCCGATGGTAGTACTGATTGGGTCCTGAGGTTTCTGTACCTCCTGTCCGATGGTAGTACTGAGTGGGTCCTGAGGTTTCTGTATCTCCTGTCTGTTTGTAGTACTGATTGATCCTGAGTTTCTGTACCTCCTGTCCGATGTTAGTATTGAGTTTGCCCTGAGGTTTCTGTACCTCCTGTCCGATGGTAGTACTGATTGGGCCTGAGGTTTCTGTACCTCCTGTCCGATGGTAGTACTGAGTGGGTCCTGAGGTTTCTGTACCTCCTGCCCGATTGTAGTTTCGAGTGGGTCCTGAGGTTTCTGTACCTCCTGTCTGATGGTAGTTTCGAGTGGGTCCTGAGGTTTCTGTACCTCCTGTCCGATGGTAGTACTGATTGGGCCTGAGGTTTCTGTACCTCCTGTCCGATGGTAGTACTGAGTGGGTCCTGAGGTTTCTGTACCTCCTGCCCGATTGTAGTTTCGAGTGGGTCCTGCGTTTTCTGTACCTCCTGTCCGATGGTAGTATCGAGTGTGTCCTGAGGTTTCTGTACCTCCTGTCTGATGGTAGTACTGAGTGTGTCGTCAGGTTTCTGTACCTCCTGTCCGATGGTAGTACGGAGTGGGTTGTGAGGTTTCTTGTCCTCCTGTCCAATGGTAGTACTGAGTGGGCCTGAGGTTTTAGTATCTCCTGTCTGTTTGTAGTACTGAGTGGATCCTGTGGTTTCTGTATCTCCTGTCCGATGTTAGTACTGATTGGGCTTGAGGTTTCTGTAGCTCCTGTCCGATGGGAGAACTGAGTGGGTCCTGAGGTTTATGTATCTCCTGTCCGATGGTAGTACTGAATGGGTACTGAGGTTTCTGTACCTCCTGTCCAATGGTAGTTCTGAGTGGGTCCTGAGGTTTCTGTACCTCCTGCCCGATTGTAGTTCTGAGTGGGTCCTGAGGTTTCTGTACCTCCTGCCCGATTGTAGTTTCGAGTGGGTTTTGAGGTTTCTGTACCTCCTGTCCGATGGTAGTACTGAGTGGGTCCTGCGTTTTCTGTACCTCCTGTCCGATGGTAGTATCGAGTGTGTCCTGAGGTTTCTGTACCTCCTGTCCGATGGTAGTACTGAGTGTGTCGTCAGGTTTCTTTACCTCCTGTCCGATGGTAGTACGGAGTGGGTCCTGAGGTTTCTGTACCTCCTGTCCTTTGTTAGTATTGAGTGGGCCTTGAGGTTTCTCTACCTCCTGTCCGATGGTAGTACTGAGTGGGCCTGAGGTTTTAGTATCTCCTGTCTGTTTGTAGTACTGAGTGGATCCTGAGGTTTCTGTACCTCCTGTCCGATGTTAGTACTGATTGGGCCCTGAGGTTTCTGCACCTCCTGTCCGATGGTAGTATTGAGTGTGTCCTGAGGTTTCCGTACCTCCTGTCCGATGTGGTACTGATTGGGTCCTGAGTGTTCTGTACCTCCTGTCTGATGGTAGTACTGAGTGTGTCCTGAGGATTCTGTACCTCCTGTTCTATGTTTGTACTGAGTTGGTTCTGAGGTTTCTGTACCTCCTGTCCGATGGTAGTACTGATTGGGCCTGAGGTTTCTGTACCTCCTGTCTGATGGTAGTACTGAGTGTGTCCTGAGGATTCTGTACCTCCTGTCTGATGGTAGTACTGAGTGGGTCCTGAGGTTTCTGTACCTCCTGCCCGATGGTAGTTTCGAGTGTGTCCTGAGGTTTCTGTACCTCCTGTCCGATGGTTGTACTGAGTGGGTCCTGCGTTTTCTGTACCCCCTGTCCGATGGTAGTTTCGAGTTGGTCCTGAGGTTTCTGTACCTCCTGTCCGATGGTAGTACTGAGTGGGTCCTGCTTTTTCTGTACCTCCTGTCCGATGGTAGTACTGATTGGGTCCTGAGGTTTCCGTACCTCCTGTCCGATGGTAGTATCGAGTTTGTCCTGAGGTTTCTGTACCTCCTGTCTGATGGTAGTACTGAATGTGTCCTGAGGTTTCTGTACCTCCTGCCCGATGGTAGTTTTGAGTGCTTCCTGAGGTTTCTGTACCTCCTGTCTGATGGTAGTACTGAATGTGTCCTGAGGTTTCTGTACCTCCTGCCCGATGGTAGTTTTGAGTGCGTCCTGAGGTTTCTGTACCTCCTGTCCGATGGTAGTTTCGAGTGGGTCCTGAGGTTTCAGTATCTCCTGTCCGATGGTAGTATCGAGTTTGTCCTGAGGTTTCTGTACCTCCTGCCCGATGGTAGTTTTGAGAGGGTCCCGAGGTTTCTGTATCTCCTGTCCGATGGTAGTACTGAGTGGGTCCTGCTCTTTCTGTACCTCCTGTCCGATGGTAGTATCGAGTTTGTCCTGAGGTTTCTGTACCTCCTGTCCGATGGTAGTACTGAGTGTGTCGTCAGGTTTCTGTACCTCCTGTCCGATGGTAGTTCTGAGTGGGTCCTGAAGTTTCTGTACCTCCAGTCCGATGGTAGTACTGGGTGGGCCTGAGGTTTCTGTATCTCCTGTCTGTTTGTAGTACTGATTGATCCTGAGTTTCTGTACCTCCTGTCCGATGTTAATATTGAGTGGGCCCTGAGGTTTCTGTACCTCCTGTCCGATGGTAGTATAGAGTGGGTCCTGAGGTTTCTGTACCTCCTGTCCATTGTTAGTATTGAGTTTGCCCTGAGGTTTCTCTACCTCCTGTCCGATGGTAGTATTGAGTGTGTCCTGAGGTTTCTGTACCTCCTGTCCGATGGTAGTACTGATTGGGCCTGAGGTTTCTGTTCCTCCTGTCCGATGGTAGAACTGAGTGAGTCCTGAGGTTTCCGTATCTCCTGTCCGATGGTAGTACTGAGTGGGCCCTGAGGTTTCTGTACCTCCTGTCCGATGGTAGTACTGAGTGTGTCTTGAGGTTTCCTTACCTCCTGTCCGATGGTAGTACTGATTGGGCCTGAGGTTTCTGTACCTCCTGTCCGATGGTAGTACTGAGTGGGCCCTGAGGTTTCTATACCTCCTGTCAGATGGTAGTACTGAGTGGGTCCAGAGGCTTCTGTACCACCTGTCCGATGGTGGTATCGAGTGTGTCCTGAGGTTTCTGTGCCTCCTGTCAGATGGTAGTTCTGAGTGTGTCGTGAGGTTTCTGTATCTTCTGTCCGATGGTAGTACTGAGTGTGTCGTCAGGTTTCTGTACCTCCTGTCCGATGGTAGTACTGAGTGGGTCTCGAAGTTTCGGTACCTCCTGTCCGATCGTGGTATCAAGTGGGTCCTGAGATTTCCGTATCTCCTGTCCGATGTTAGTGTCAAGTGAGTCCTGAGATTTCTGTATCTCCTGTCCGATGGTAGTACTGAGTGTATCCTGAGGTTTCTGTATCTCCTGTCCGATGGTAGTATCGAGTGTGTCCTGAGGATTCTGTACCTCCTGTCCGATGGTAGTACTGAGTGGGTCCTGAGGTTCCTGTACCTCCTGTCCGATGGTCGCAATGAGTGGGCCTGAGGTTTCTGTACCTCCTGTCCGATGTTGGTATTGATTGGGCCTGAGGTTTCTGTACCTCCTGTCCGAATGTAGTACTGATTGGGCCTGAGGTTTCTGTACCTCCTGACCGATGGTAGTACTGAGTGGGTCCTGAGGTTTCCGCATCTCCTGTCCAATGGTAGTACTGTTTGGGCCTGAGGTTTCTGTACCTCCTGTCCGATGGTAGTACTGAGTGGGTCCTGAGGTTTCTGTATCTCCTGTCCGATGGTAGTTCTGAGCGGGTCCTGAGGTTTGTGTTCCTCCTGTGCGATGGTAGTACCGAGTGGGCCCTAAGGTTTCTGTACCTCCTGTCCGATGGTAGTATTGAGTGTGTCCTGATATTTCTCTACCTCCTGTCCGATGGTAGTACTGAGTGGGTCCTGTGGTTTCTGTACCTCCTGTCCGATGGTAGTACTGATTGGGCCTGAGGTTTCTGTACCACCTGTCCGATGGTAGTACTGAGTGGGTCCTGAGGTTTCTGTAACTCCTGTCCGATGGTAGTACTGAGTGGGTCCTGAGGTTTCTGTACCTCCTGTCCGATGGTAGTACTGATTGGGCCTGAGGTTTCTGTACCAACTGTCCGATGGTAGCACTGGGTGGGTCCTGAGTTTTCTGTATCTCCTGATCGTTGGTAGTATTGAGTGTGTTCTGAGGATTCTGTACCTCCTGTCCGATGGTAGTACTGAGTGGGTCCTGTGGTTTCTGTAACTCCTGTCCGATGGTAGTACTGATTGGGCCTGAGGTTTCTGTACCTCTTGTCCGATTGTAGCACTCAGTGTGTCCTGAGGTTTCTGTACCTCCTGTCTGATGGTAATGGTAGCTTTGTTGGTATGTCCTCATGATCCATAATGCTTTCTTCTGGCAGCACTCCATGTAAATGTTCCCAATCGTCGGGAGAGTTTTATCTATGACGGACTGTACTGTGTCCATTGTTGTCTGTAGACTTGTCTATTCATGGGCTTTGGTGGTTCTATAACAGTGTTGGAAAAAAAACGGAGTTTTCAAAAATGATAGACTGTTGACATAGAAACTCTAGACTTATCCCTATGAAAACTAACCAAAACTACTGGACCTGAGTTCCAAAAAGGTTCAAAGCTTTCAGCAGACAGGTAAGAATATTTGGCACTAAAGGCAATAGACTGAGTTAAGTGGACTTGAGTTGAGAAATCTTCCTGCTGCCTGCAGTAATAGATAGTGAAGAAGGAAAAGGTGTGAAGATATTTTGGTATTCAATTCAGCTACACAGCGGTATTGTGTATTGAATGACTGATAACAAATAAAAGCAAACTTTGCTCTGGAGGACCCAAATCCAATTCTATACTCCAGTAATAACTTGCCTTTATAAGACCATCTGACATACAGTAGGAACAGCCCATCAGCCCATCAATTCTGCTCCACCATTCCATCATGGCTGATTTATTTTCCTTCTCAAGCCCATTCTCCTGGTATTCACCCCATTATCTTTGATGTCCTTACTAACCAAAAACCTATCAAGCTCCACTTTAAATTTACCCAATGACTTTTCCTCCACAGTTGTCTGTGTCGATGAATTCCACAGAATCTTTATCCCTTTGGATAAAGAATTTCCCTTTTACCTCTGTTTTAAAGTTCTATCTCTGTTATATTGCCCCTTTTACATTTCAGGAATTTGACACGGAACTGTATAAGGAGATTTTAGACAGGTGAACAAAACTTGGCCAAAGTAGGCTTAAAGAAAACCTGTAGAGCAAAGGAAGGAGCTTCTCAGAACATTTTGTGGCAGGGTTGTGACAATTGTCTTCAAGCCTGCTCTGTCATCCAATGTTCCTGGCTGTTGTTCCATCTCCATCCTCTTTCCTGCACTGCCCTAATATCCTTAATTTTCTTTGTTTTCAGGAGTAGAGATGTGGAGACTTTAAAAAAAGACTCCATTGCTGAGGAACCTGGCGCCCCCGCTCAGTGGCCGCTTATTCGGTACGCCTGTACACCTGATCGTTAATGCAAATATCTAATCAAACAATCAGGTGCAGCAACTCAGCGCATAAAAGCATGCTGATAGAGTCAAGAGGTTTTGTTGCTGTTCAGACCAAACATCAGAAAGGGGAAGAAATGAGTGACTTTGACTGTTGGTGCCAGATGGTATGATTTGAACATCTCAGAATCTGCTGTTCTCCTGGGACACACAACAGTCTCTAGAGTTTGTAGAGAATCATGCAAAAAAAAACCAAAAAAGAAATCATCGTGAGTGGTAGTTCTGTGGGCAAAAACGCTTTGTAAATGTGAAACATTTGGAGGGAACTGAAGTTTCATCAGGGGATCAGATGAGGAAAGGGTCAGCAACTTTAAATTCCTTGGTATTATTTCAGAGGACCTGTTCCAGGCCCAGCAAGTAAGTGCAATTATGAAGAAAGCACAGTGGTGCCTCTCTTTTCTTAGAAATTTGTGTAATTTCGGCATGACACCCGAGCTTCTATAGATGTGCGGTGGAGAGCTTATTGACTGGCTGCATCACAGCCTGGTATGGAAAAGCTCTCAAAAAGAGGTAGATATTGCACAGTGCATCAGTGGTAAAGCCCTCCCCATCATTGAGCACATCTACATGGAGCGCTGTCACAAGAAAGCAGCATCCATCATCAAGGACCCCCACCATCCAGGACATTCTCTCTTGTCATGGCTTTCATCAGGAAGAAGGTACAGCAGCCTCAGGACCCACACCAGCAGGGTCAAGAACAGTTGTTGTCCCTCAACAATTAGGCTCTTAAACCAGCCTGGTATCTTCACTCAGCTCAACACTGAACTCATTTCACAACCTACAGACTCACTTTCAACTCATCTTCTCAAGGTTAATAATTTATTATTATAGTTTTGTTTCCTCGTTTGTATCTGTACAGTTTGTTGCCTTATTGGTTGCTTGTCTGCCTTTGTTGTGTGCAGTTTTTCACTGATCCCATTGTGTTTCTTTGTGTTTACTGTGAGTGTCCAAAAGAAAATGAATATCTGACACGTATGTATTTCAATATTAAATTTACTTTGAACTTTTAGATGAGAGGGGGATGCTGATAGACAGCAACAGTCACTCAAATAACCTCATGGTACAACAGTGGTGTGCGGGAAGAGCACCCCTGAACGCACACTGTCAAACCTTGAAGTGGATGGGCTACAGCAGTCTAAGATGTACAGGCGGTAACTAATAAAGTGGCCATTGAGAGTAGGAGTAATGTGGAGGAGTTTAAAATGGTAAGAATTGGGCCACACACAGTTAATCGCCCATTCTGAGTCTGGCCTGCACTTACAGCCCCGCGAGCTGCCTGCTGAGCTGCGTATACCTTGTCAGCCAAGGCAGCAATTAAGATCAGGAAGCCAAAATTCTTTAAGAATCAACCTGATTGTGCTTAGTGAGGCAGAGAAAGAAGCCCCCAAGGGAAGCCAGTACCAAAATGACAATGTAAAATTGCAGTAGATGATGAAATTAGTATGCAGTCAATTGCTCCATTACGCCGTAGTTTGATTATCTGGTTACGTGACAGTTAGAGCAGCAGTCCTTGTGCGGCATAATTCACCATGCCTTATCTAACAAAAGGTGTGCTGACATTGGAAAGCATCCAGAGGAGGTTCACCTCAATGATCCGGGCAATGAGGAGTGTTTGCTGGCTCTGGGCCTGTACTCAATGGAATTTAGAAAAACGAGGGGGTGGGGTGGTTCTCATTGAAACCTATTGAATATTGAAAGGCCTAGATAGAGTGGATGTTTCCTACAGTGAGGGAGTCTAGGACCAGAGGACACAGATAGAGTGAATGTGGAGAGGATGTCTCCTATAGTGGGGGAGTCTAGGTTCAGAGGACACAGATAGAGTGGATGTGGAGAGGATGTTTCCTGTAGTGAGGGATTCTAGGACCTGAGGACACAGATAGAGTGGAAGTGGAGAGGATGTCTCCTATAGTGAGGGAGTCTAGGACCCAAGGACACAGATAGACTGGGTGTGGAGAGGATGTCTCCTATAGTGAGGAAGTCTAGGACCAGAGGACACAGATAGAGTGGATGTGGAGAGGATGTTTCCTGTAGTGGGGGATTCTAGGACCTGAGGACACAGATAGAGTGGAAGTGGAGAGGATGTCTCCTATAGTGGGGGAGTCTAGGACCAGAGGACACAGATAGAGTGGATGTGGAGAGGATGTTTCCTATAGTGAGGGAGTCTAGGACCAGAGGACACAGATAGAGTGGATGTGGAGAGGATGTTTCCTGTAGTGGGGGAGTCTAGGACCCGAGGACACAGATAGAGTGGATGTTGAGAGGATGTCTCCTATAGTGGGGGAGTCTAGGACCCGAGGACACAGACAGAGTGGATGTGGAGAGGATGTTTCCTATAGTGGGGGAGTCTAGGACCCGGGGACACAGATAGAGTGGATGTGGAGAGGATTTCCTATAGTGGGGGAGTCTAGGACCAGAGGACACAGATAGAGTGGATGTGGAGAGGATGTTTCCAATAGTCGGGGAGTCTAGGACCTGAGGTCACAGACAGAGTGGATGTGGAGAGGATGTTTCCTATAGTGAGGGAGTCTAGGACCTGAGGACACAGACAGAGTGGATGTGGAGAGGATGTTTCCTATAGTGGGGGAGTCTAGGACCCGAGGTCACAGATAGAATGGATGTGGAGAGGATGTTTCCTGTAGTTGGGGAGTCTCGGACCTGAGGGTACAGAATTTAGAATGAGATGAGAAATTTCTTTAGCCAGAGAGTGGTGAATCTGTGGAATTCATTGGGTGCACTTAAAGCAGAGTAGATTATTCAGGACGTGAAAGGTTATGGGGAGAAGGCAGGAGAATGGAGTTGATGGGCCGAGTGGCCTAATTCTGCTCCTCTGTCTTATGGTCTTAATACAGACAGTATTTCCCAGTGACCACCCATTCTAATTGTGCTTCCATTCCCATTCCAATTTGTTAACAAATTTCGGTGATAATAAACCTGATTTCATTTCTGATTTTGAATCTGATTGGCCTTTGGCCTCTCCTCTGCTGCCGTGATGTGGCCACTTAGACCGAAGGAGCAACAGCTCAAGATCCACTTGGGTAGTCTTCAACCTGGTGGTATGAGCATTGATTTCTCTAACTTCTGGTAATTTCTCTGCCTCTCCCTTCTCTCTTTTTCCATTCCCCATTCTGCCCCCCTTCTTAACCCTTCTCTTCTCCTCCCATATTATTACCTCCCCGGTGGCTCTTCTCCTTCACTTTCTTTCATGGTCTAACTTCCTCTTCTATGAAATCCCTTCTTCAACCCTTTTCCTCTTTCACTTATCACCTGACAGCTTCTAAATTCATCCACTTTATCCCTCATCTGGTTTCACCTATCACGTACCAGCCTGTAGTCCTTCCCTTCCTGCTCATCTTCTTATTCTGGCTTCTACCTCCTTCCTTTCCAATTCCAATGAAGGCTCTCAGCCCAAAACGTTGACTTCCACTCCGTCAATACTACCTGACCTGCTGAGTTCCTCCAGCATTTTGTGTGTGTTGCTCAGTGATTCTAGCATCTGCAGAATCTCTTGTGTTTACCATGCATGGCAAGTTTGACCAGATTAACTCTTACCGTAGAGAGAGTACACATTTTAAATTCTGACAATAGCTAATTCTGCCCCCACGCTCCCCAGCTGAGAGCCCAATGAGAAATCTTTGGCTAGTACTGAGCCTGAAGCTGTAATGGTTTGTGCTGACCAGATTTCTGCCCGGTTAGTGATGAGTATTTGACCAGTGGAGACCAGCCCACCCCCAAACCTCTCCGCCTGCCCATTTCTTTCTCCTTCAAAATGCTTCTTGCTGGTTGTCCATCATGTCCAATGATGACAAGGAAACCTCTGCTGGGGAGCTTTTAAAGCGGAAAAGCCATTGCACTGGGGCATTCCCACTCTCTCGACCTCAAAGGTCAGGGCCCAGTAGAATGGACAAGTGTCGAAAACTGGGGTCTTCCTTGGCTGCAGTGGAGGACCGTGATGACCTCTAAGCTCTTCGCTCTCTGTGGAGCATTGCACAACCACATTCCTCGTCACTGGGTCTTACTGTGGCTCCTAACTACCCGGTCCACCAGAGCTGACTTTGCATGCTGGGACAGGCATCTCCCTATTTCACTGGGGTGTGTGGCCATTGGCAATCCTCAGCTGGCTTAGCCTGTGGTGTACCAGGGTGTGCCACTGTCACATACAAACACAGGTAAGAGCTGAGTGTCTGGTGGGGACCAAAGGTGAGTGAGGTACCCTGGAATGGATACAACAAGCATCTTCACCACAGGTCATGCCACAAACCCCCAAAAAATACTTAAAACAAAGCAACACACACAAATTGCAGGAGGAACTCAGCAGATCAGGCAGTATGTATGGAGGGGACTGCACAGCTGATGTTTCAAGCCGAGACCCTTCATCAGGACTAGAAAGGAAGGGGGAGATGAGGGAAGGGAAAGGAGAACTATCTAGAAGTCTAGTCCTGATGAAGGGTCTTGTCTGGAAACACCAACTGTTTATTCATTTCTGTCATTACAGCCCAAGCTGCTGAGTTCCTCCAGCATTTTGTGTGTGTTGCTCTAGAGTCACTGGAGAAGGTCAGGCAACACCTTTGGAGGAGAATAAACGGTCAGTGTTTCGGGCCAAGAGCCTTCTTCAGAAATGGAAAGGAAAGGGGAGAACACCAGAATTAAAAGGTGGGGTGGGGGTCGGAGGAGAAGGAGAGTAGCTAGAAGGTGATAGGTTAAGCCTGGTGAGGGGAAAGGTTGGTGGGTGGGGGAGGAGGATGAAATCAGAAGCTGGGAGTTGATTGGTGGAAAAGGTAAAAGGCTAAAGAAGAAGGCATCTGTCAGGAAAGAATAGCAGACCCTCGGAGAAAGGGGAAGAAAGAGGGGCACCACAGGGAAATCATGGGCAGGTGAAGAGAGGAACGGGGAATGAAAGACCATAAGACATAGGAGCAGAATTAGATCATTTGGCCCATCAAATCTGCTCCACAATTCAATCATGGCTGATTTATTATTTTTCTCAAACCCCATTCTCTAGCCTTCTCCCCTGTTACCTTTAATACCCTGACTTATCAAGAACCTATCAACCTCTGATTTAAATCAGTGACTTGGCCTCAATAGCCGACTGTGGCAATGAATTCCACAGATTCACCATGCTCCGGCTAAAGAAATTCCTCCTCATCTCTGTTCTAGAGATGACTCCTTCTATTCTGAGGTTATGCCACCGGTCTGAGATTCACCCACTATTGGAAATATCCTCTCCACATCCACTTTATCTAGGCCTTTCAATATGTTTCAATGAGATCCCCCCTCATTCTTCTAAACTGTAGTGAATACAGGCCCAAAGAGAGAAGGTGTTTATGATTTGTGTTTCCTTGCACAGGGACTGAGCTTTGAAATGAAACAGCTGGAATGACATCACCAAATTGTAATTATAAAACTGAGACTGTAATGTGTAACTAATAACCAAGGTAATCAAATTATCTGGCCTTGTCAGCCTCTTAGGTTTGGACATATTATGTAAGCCAGGGATGATGATTATTTGTCTTTCATGTAAGCTGGACAGGGCAGATGGGAACTAGAAAACTCAATCATGACACTTCAGCCTTGTCTTTAATGAGTGAGTTCAAAGCTACCATTTATCTTGTGTCTGCAGCCGACCATAGTTGATTCAGAAATACGTGAAATGATATGACTTAGGTCCAAAAGAATCAAAGCGAGCCAAAGATCATAGGGAATTTTATTTTATTGTAAGGTCAAGTCAAGCTACAGGCGTTTGTAACACCCCGAGTTGGATTTCTGCAGGATCATGGTTATATCAAAAATTTGGATTTGAGATAAGGATTTTTTCTAATGACAACCCTCAAACGTAATCCACAAGCACACACACTCTCACACTCACACACACACTCACACTCTCACACTCACACTCTCACACACACACGCACACTCTCACACTCACACACACACTCACACTCTCACACTCACATTCCCACACTCACACGCACATGCACACACACACTCACACACACACACTCACACACACACACTCTCACACTCACACTCCCACACTCACACGCACACTCACACTGACACTCTCATGCACACACACACACACTCACTCACACTCTCACTCTCACGCTCACACACACACACACACACTCACACTCTCACTCTCATGCTCACACACACACACACACGCACACACACACTCACTCACACTCTCACTCTCACGCTCACACACACACACACTCTCACACTCACACTCCCACACTCACACGCACACACTCACTCACACTCTCACTCTCACGCTCACACACACACACACACACACTCACACTCTCACTCTCACACTCACACACACACACACACACACACACACACACACACACACACACACACACACACACACACACACACACACACACACACACACACACACACACACACACCCTTTATTTTTATTATATACTGTTGCAGGAAAGCAGCATCCATCATCAGGGACCCCCACCACCCAGGCCAAGCTCTCTTCTCACTGCTGCCATCAGGAAGAATCTCAGACTCCACACCAGAAAAGACTCCAGAAAAGTTGCTATCCATCAACTTTCAGGCTCTTGAACCAGACGGAACACTTCACTCAACTTCACTTGCCCCATCTTTGAAATGTTCTCAGAGCCTATGGACTCACTATCAAGGACTCCTCATCTTGCGTTCTTGAGTTATTGCTCATTTATTATTATTTGTATTTGCACAGTTTGTTGTCTTTTGCACACTGGTTGAGTGTCCTAGTGGGGCAGTCTTTCATCGTTATGGTTATTATTCTATAGATTTACTGAGTATGCCCACAAGGAAATGAATCCCAGGGTTGTATATGGTGATGAATATGAACTTCGAGAATAAATTTACTTTTAATTTATTTGAGTGCTAGTTAAATTACACATGGACAAAGCATTAGTATGTGTGTAATGTCTGGGCATTAAATGTCATGTCTTTTAAATACACACAGATACCAAAGGATAAATGGACTATGAGTTGATATGGGATTATTCATATCTTGGTTGCCCGATAAATGAGAAGAATTCAATTAATAATCCTCTGAGCCTATTTCAACATGAAACTGTAGATAGACGTTAAGTTTTATATTATTATCTTTGTTCTTCTTTCTTATCACAGAGAGAAGAATCAAAGGTAATCTTTTTGAAATATTTAGGATCCCTTGGGAACAGTCGTGCCGGTGGAGATATCAGGGTGTTTTCACTATTGACAGCATTTCAACAGAGGCACGGAGGGCTGTCATTTAAATTTGAGGTGTGTATGTCATGGTAGGGTAACAATTAGCACGATTCATTTGCAGCTTGGAGTGTTGGAGTTCAGAGTCTGGTTTCGACGTGCTCTGTGAGAAAGTTTGTAAGCTCTTCCCGTGTGTGCGTGGGTTCCCTCCGGGTGCTCCAGTTTTCTCCCACAGACCAAAGATGTACCGGTTAGTCATTGCAGATTGTCCTGTGATTAGGTCAGGGTCAAATCATTGGGTTGCTGGGTGGCATGGCTCATTGCATCGGAAGGGCCTGTTCTCAAAATAAAATAAAATAAGATAAAATCCTCACAGAGAACACAGCGTCTGGTCCCTGTTACCTTGCCGATCTTAGAGTTCTAGAGTCAGAGAGAAATACAGCACAGGATCAGGCCCTTTGGCCCATCTAGTCCATGCCGAATCATTTACACTGCCTATGCCCGTCGACCTGCTCCTGGATCATAGCCCTCCGTACCCCTACCACCCATGTACCTATCCAAACTTCTCTTAAGCATTGAAATTGATCTTGCGTACACCAATTAGTTCCACACTCTCACAACCCTCTGAGTGAAGAAGTTTCCCCTCATGTTCCCCTTAAACTTCTCACCTTTCACACTTAACCCATGATCTCTGTTTGTAGCCCCACCCAACCTCAGTGGAAAAAGCCTGCTTACATTTACCTTATCAATACCCTTCATAATTTTGTATACCTCCATCAAATTACTCTCAATCTCCTACATTTTAAGGAATAAAGACTCAATCTATTCAATCTTTCCTTACAACTCAGGTCCTCCAGACCTGGCATCATCCTTGTAGATTTTCTCTGTACTCTTTCAACCTTATTTACATCTTTCCTGTACAGGTAGGTGACTAAAACTGCACACAATACTCCAAATTAGGCTCACCTATAACTTAGATTCTTTGAGTTCTTTGAGGAGGTGACTAGGTATTTAGATGAGGGTAGTGCAGTGGATGTGATCTACATGGATTTTAGTGAGGCATTTGACAAGGTTCCACATGATCGGCTTATTCAGAAAGTCAGAAGGCATGGGATCCAGGGAAGTTTGGCCAGGTGGATTCAGAATTGGCTTGTCTGCAGAAGGCAGAGGGTCGTGGTGGAGGGAGTACATTCAGATTGGAGGGTTGTGACTCGTGTCCCACAAGGATCTGTTCTGGGACCTCTACTTTTCGTGATTTTTATTAACAACCTGGATGTGGGGGTAGAAGGGTGGGTTGGCAAGTTTGCAGATGACACAAAGGTTGGTGGTGTTATAGATAGTGTAGAGGATTGTGGAAGATTGCAGAGAGACATTGATAGGATGCAGAAGTGGGCTGAGAAGTGGCAGATGGAGTTCAACCCAGAGAAGTGTGAGGTGGTACAGTTTGGAAGGACAAACTCCAAGGCAGAGTACAAAGTAAATGGCAGGATACTTGGTAGTGTGGAGGAGCAGAGGGATCTGGGGGTACATGTCCACAGATCCCTGAAAGTTGCCTCACAGGTAGATAGGGTAGTTAAGAAAGCTTATGGGGTGTTAGCTTTCATCTCGAGGAATAGAGTTTAAGAGTCACGATGTAATGATGCAGCTCTATAAAACTCTAGTTAGGCCACACTTGGAGTACTGTGTCCAGTTCTGGTCACCTCACTATAGGAAGGATGTGGAAGTAATGGAAAGGGTACAGAGGAGATTTACCAGGATGTTGCCTGGTTTAGAGAGTATGGATTATGATCAGAGATTAAGGGAGCTAGGGCTTTACTCTTTGGAGAGAAGGAGGATGAGAGGAGACATGATAGAGGTGTACAAGATATTAAGAGGAATAGACAGAGTGGACAGCCAGCGCCTGTTCCCCAGGGCACCACTGCTCAGTACAAGAGGACATGGCTTTAAGGTAAGGGGAGGGAAGTTCAAGGGGGATATTAGAGGAAGGTTTTTCACTCAGAGAGTGGTTGGTGCGTGGAATGCACTACCTGAGTCAGAGGTGGAGGCAGATACACAAGTGAAGTTTAAAAGATGACTAGACAGGTATATGGAGGAATTTAAGGTGTGGGGTTATATGCTGAAGCGGGGTTTGAGGGTCAGCACAACATTGTGGACCAAAGGGCCTGTAATGTGCTGTACTATTCTATGTTATGTTTCTTATACAACTTCAACATAACATCCCATCTCCTGTACTCAGTACATTGATTTATGAAGGTCAATGTGCCAAAAACTTTCTTACAATCCTATCTATCTGTGACCCCACTTTCAATGAATTATGGACTTGTCTTCCCAGATCCCTTTGTCCGAGCACACTCCTCAGTACTCTACCATTCCCTGTGGAAGACCTGCTCTGGTTGGTCCTACCGAAGTGTATCACATCGTGATGACAGTGGAACCCTCAGGTTCTGTCAGCTGCGTAAGTCTAGGGAAGACAGTCTCTGGCCCCACGAAACATATGGTGCAAAAACCCCTGTTTGTATGGAATCTGTGTGATGTGTTCCCCTGTTACAAATCAGTACCACCAAATAACAGACAGTACCAGATATGCAATTAAACGATTTAGCTTTATAATTCTTAATTTGCCTTGAGGGTTAATGAAGAAAAACAAAAGAAAAGAGCCTGTTTTAATGAAACCATCTAAATGCACAAGTTGGATCTCATGGTTTTGGTTCCGCTGGTCCTCCATTGATTTCCCCGGGCTTTGTCGACCCCCGGCCCCATTCCAAGTCCACTCTGTCTTGGTGTCTATGATCTCTCCTTGCTTGCATCTTCTCTCTCCATCTTCCACTGAGCAGAAGACCCAGATCACCTCAGTCTCAGGCACACAAGAAAAAACACTCCCTTCATTGGACAGCGCAAATTCCAAAGCCCCCGTTATCTCCAGCCATAACCCAAACACTGCTGCTACAGATAAACCATCACATCAGCAGTGAAACCTTTCCCAGGGTGTTACACTCTCTGCCCCACCAAATTTAGCCATGTCCTCATGACATTGAGATGATTTGCCAACCCTTCCTGCAAAGCACAAAGTCCACCCCAGGTGTAAAAAGCAGTGAACAGCTCCCCAAAGCAGTAGGGGCCACACTCTGTTCCCCCTGAGCTATATAGAACAGTCTATCTGGGGGTCTCCTGATTCTTTGAGACCTCCTTACCCTGTCATCTACTTCTTCAGATTCAGACACTCCTTGGGATATTCCGTGCCTACCTGGCGAGGTCTGACCCGGTCTACCACTCATGCCCTCCTGCAACTCAGAATCCCTCTGTCCCTGGGTTGATCCCCGCTACATCCCCTTCATGGTCCCGCTGAACCCGTCTGTCCACGAATACACCCCCGGTTTCACCTGACTCAGCGTGAGAAGGGTTGGGAATCTCTTCCTTGTTCAGTGAGGAGTTAGCAAAAGGCAGCATATTCCACACCCCATTTCCTCATCCTCTGAGTCAGTATCCCACTCGGGCTACGGCCGGTCTAATCTCTCCTGCTTTTGGTCGTTCAGTCGCTCCATGTTGCCACAGTCCTCTCACTAGGTGTAGACTCCGGGTCGGGCTCCGGGTCAACCTGCACCTCTTGTCCCAGAGGCAGAAGGTGGTTCCGATGGATAATATTGACAGGCCCATTCCTATCCTCTCATTTTACCCGGACAACTGGTACGTTTGGCATCTGAATCTCCACCACATAAGGCGTAGCTGCCCAGCGGTCAGCCAACTTATGCTTCCCAGGTAGCCACAAACTCCGTATGAGGACTCAGTCTCCCAGCATGAGTTGGGAGAACCTCCTCTTGTTTCCTTGATTCTGCTTGGCAGCCGTGACCTCAGCTGATTCATAAGCCTTTTTCAGCTCCCTTCTCAGATCAGACACATACTTCAAACACTTCTTCCGTGGTGGGTCTTCTTCGCCAGTCCCAAAACAAAGGTCAATGGGCAACCTCGCTTCGTGCCCAAACATCAGATCATCTGGTGAGTACCCAGTAGCTTCATTTCGGGTACAGTTGTAGTAGTGGATCAGATGTCCAATATGTTGACTCCACTTGTTCTTCTTGCTGATTTCTAATGTTCTGAGCATGTCTAACAAGGTCCGGTTAAACCTCTCGGGCTGGGGATCACCCTGCGGGTGATAAGACACGGTCCTTGACTTCTCAACTCTGAGCATGGCCAGTAACTCCTGTATGAGCCTGCCCTTGAAATCCCGTCCCTGATCACTATGTATCTGCCTGGGGAGGCCATAATAAATGAAATACTTTCCCATAAGACTTTGATCACCGTAGATGCCCTCTGGTCCTTGGTAGGGAAAGCCTGCGCATATCTGGTGTCGTGGTCCAAGATGACTGAGACATTCGCCGGGTTGCTGGCATCTGGCTCTATATGGAAATTCATACACACCAAGTCCAGGGCTCCCGCACTCTGCAAGTGGGTCAAGGGGGCTGTCGGCAGTGTCTTCCTCCGTATGTATCAAATGCACGACTTGCAGTATTCTTCAACATCCGGCTTCATTCGGGGCCACTGAAAACCATCTCTGAGCAATCCACAGGTCTTTTCAACCCCCAGAATCACCATGGAGTGATTTCAACGCCACCCTCCGATACTTCTCAGGTAGGGCCAGCCGGGAACACCGAGGTTGGCCGGAGGTGACGTGACCCAGCATAGGATCTGGTTCCTCGACTCCATTCGGGGCCATTCTCTCAGTAACGGAGGCACCACCGCGTGTTTCGTCTTCTCCGCTTGGGCCGGGTCTCCCTTTCTGACCGCTGACCAAATGGTACCGATGCTCGGGTCATCTCGCTGAGCAGCTGCCACTTCCCCAGGACTCAATTCTGGTAACTGGTTTGTCTTCAGAATAGTCAGGTGACAGTAAGCCTGTGGAATGGCGTCATCAGAGTTCACCTACCACTCGATCCTGCCCTTGCCTTCCCTCTGCCTTCACCGTGATGGCAAGTGGCTTTCACTCCCGGGGCAGGAACACTCTCCCACTCTTTGGCCCTGTGCAGTCCGTCATGCACACGTTGGGACAAAGCGTCAGCGTCAATGTTCCTGCTTCCCGGCCGGTACTTCAGACTGAAATCATCGGCAGGCAACGCCGACAATGACCGATGGCCTGGGTCAGCATCTCCTTCAGTAACTGAAAGGCTTCTTCACATTTCGCATCCCACCTCGGTCCAAAAGGCTTCCAGGGGCTAAGATACTCTTTACCCTCCTCTCCTTTTGTCCTCCTCCCGTTCTTCCCCGAGGGAGTGTAACTGCACAGAAGCTGATTTAAAGGGGACACTTTCATGTCATCCTTCATGAACCTCCAATAGAAACCACAGAACCCAAGGAACGAGCACAAAGCACTGACAGTCTGGGGCCTTGGCCAAGTGGTCACCACCTCAGTCTTAGAGGGATCGTAGCTACTCCATCCTATGTACCCAACATAGCTGACAGATGTCCTGCAGATCTAGCACTTGACCAGGGTAAGTTTTAACCCTTCAGCTTTCAGGCAGCCCAGCACCTTCAGTAGCCTCACTTCATGTTCCTCCAAGGTGGTCCCAAACACTGTGAAGTCATCCAGATACACCAATACCTCAAGCAAGTTCATATCCCCCACCATTTTCTCCATGACCTGCTGGAAGATTGCAGGGACTCCCGATATGTTCTGGACATCCTCTTTGTTGGCCTCACTCATGGGGTTCTGGTAATGTCCACTCCTCAAGTCCAGCACACTGAACCACTCAGACAGGCCAACGCGTCTTCGATCCTCGGGACAGTACACTGGTCCGGGACAGTATGCCTGTTCAGAGTCCTATAATCCTATAGGCCACACACATCCATACCTTCCCATTCAGCTTTCTGGCCACTAATATTGGGATGCATAGGGGCTTCAGGACTCAGTGATGATCCCAACTTCCTTCAACTTACACAAGTGTTGCCGATCGGCTTTCACCTCTGCAGGGGTCAGTCGCTGTGACCTCTCTCTGTCCTTGGTCACTCGGATAGTGTGACGAGTGCTTCTGGAACAACCCACATCAAACTCGTCACTTGAAAAGACATCTTCCAGTTTCAACATCTTCTCTATCAACCTCCTCTTCCAACCAGCAGGTACTGGGGAGTCCCCAAAATTGAATGACTTGGTGGTCAACTTTCCCCCTTTTTCAGATCGTTTCTCCCCAGCTTGTCTCACAGGGACTCTAGACATTACTGTCACCAGGAACAAATGCGCCGGGGCATCCCCCACCTGATAGTGACCTTCCTCTTCATAGTGTTCCTGATAATCTCTGCCACCCTGTTTGCCTCTATATCCAAGGGTTTTCTGCAGTTCAGGCCTCACCAGTACCCCAGCAGGCATGCCCGACTCCTCTTCGTGGTCTTCAGGAGCGTCCACCAAGAGAGCCTCGGTCTCCGGCATTCCGGGAAATTCGGGGTTTCCCATTACTCTCGCTACTTCCCCGGGCCGTAACACGATGGCTTGGACTGGGTGAACAACACAGTCCCTTGTCTAAACTTGTCATCCAGCCCAATGCAACCATGCACTTCTTCAAAAGCAGCTCGAAACACCGGGTGAGTGGATAATGTTCCCAGAAAGCTCTCTCCAGCTTTCTCGGTGCAGGTTCCCGTGAGCCTCCTCACAAGAGGGGTGTTGGTCCCCACAAGAATTGAAATTCCGTCCCTCTCAAAGGGGTGCAGTCAAACCAGCACTAATGTATCAAGGGTCTCGGCCACTCCCACATCAGCCTCTGAAAACTCCAGCTTCACTGACAAATAACCTTCATACGGATAGTCACCCGCACGAAGACCCCAGATCTCTAGCGCACTGAGTGGCGTCAAAGGTAAATGCATCCAACACTGGTTGTAAAATGAACGGTACAGCAAAGTCACCTGTGACCCTGTGTCAAGTATGGCTCTACAATAAATACCCTCTAACCATAGTGATACACGGGAGCTTGACCCCACTAAGTCTTCAAGAATAGGGTTTTTCGCTTTAGAGTGTTCCTTGATATGTTGCGGAGACACCATGCTGTCCCCTCACTGGGCCTCCTGTAAGTTTTCCCAAAGTCTCTCTTTGCTTAGGTACCTGGGGGCTCACTCTGAGGGGTTTCCCATCACTCACACTCCCGCTGAAATGTCCCTCGTCACCACAGTTACTACAGACAATACCGGCGCTCCCCTTCTCATGTGACACCGGCTGCACAGTCCGTCCCCTTAGAGGGTCCACCTCTGACTATCCACACGATCAATGCCTCTCATCATCTTGTACACCTCTATCAGGTCAGCTCTCATCCTCCATCGCTCCAAGGAGAAAAGGCCGAGTTCACTCAACCTATTCTCATAAGGCATGCTCCCCAATTCCAGTAACATCCTTGTAAATCTCCTCTGCACCCTTTCTGCACTGCCACCAACCTCATAGTTCCCACAACCCGCACTTCCCGTTTCTACCTCCTACCCAAGATCCACAAACCTGCCTGTCCAGGTAGACCTATTGTCTCAGCTTGCTCCTGCCCCACTGAACTCATTTCTGCATACCTTGACACTGTCTTATCCCCCTTTGTTCAATCTCTTCCCACCTATGTTCGTGACACTTCTCATACTTTGAATTTTTTCAATGATTTTAAGTTCCCTGGCCCCCACCGTTTTATTTTCACCATGGACGTCCAGTCCCTATATATCTCCATCCCCCACCGAGATGGTCTCGAAGCTCTTCGTTTTTTTTTGGATTCCAGACCTAACCAATTCCCCTCTACCACCACTCTCCTCCGTCTAGCGGAATTAGTTCTTACTCTCAATAATTTCTCCTTTGGCTCCTCCCACTTCCTCCAAACCAAGAGTGTAGCCATGGGCACCCGTATGGGTCCCAGTTATGCCTGACTTTTTGTTGGCTTTGTGGAACAGTCCATGTTCCAAGGCTGTACCGGTATCCATCCCCCTCTTTTCCTTCGCTACATCGACGACTGCTTTGGTGCTGCCTCTTGCACGGGTGCTGAGCTTGTCGACTTCATTAACTTTGCCTCCAACTTTCACACTGCCCTCAAATTTACTTGGTCCATTTCTGACACCTCCCTCCTCTTTCTTGATCTTTCTGTCTCCATCTCTGGAGATGGCTTATCTACTGATATCTACTATAAGCCTACAGACTCTCACAGCTACCTGGACTATTCCTCTTCCCACCCTGTCTCTTGCAAAAATGCCATCCCCTTCTCACAATTCCTCTGTCTCCGCCGCATCTGCTCTCAGGATGAGGCTTTTCATTCCAAGACGAAGGAGATGTTTTCCTTTTTTAAACGAAGGGGCTTCCCTTCTTCCACCATCAACTCTGCTCTCAAACGCATCTCTCCCATTTCCCGCACATCTGCCCTCACCCCATCCACCCGCCACCCCACTCGGGATAGAGTTCCCCTTGTCCTCACCTACCAGCCTACCAGCCTCCAGGTCCAATGTATAATTCTCTGTAACTTCCGCCACCTCCAACGGGATCCCATTACCAAACACATTTTTCCCTCCCCCCACTTCTGCTTTTCACAGGGATCGCTCCCTATGCAACTCCCTTGTCTACTCGTCCTCCCATCCCTTCCCACCGATCTCCCTCTTGGCACTTATCCTTGTAAACGGAACAAGTGCTACACCTGCCCTTACACTTCACCACCATTCAGGGCCCCAGACAGTCCTTCCAGGTGAGGCGACACTTCACCTGTGAGTCGGCTGGTGTGGTATACTGCGTCCGGTGCTCCCGGTGTGGCCTTTTATATATTGGTGAGACCCAACGCAGACTGGGAGACCGTTTCGCTGAACACCTACGCTCGGTCCGCCAGAAAAAGCAGGGTCTCCCAGTGGCCACACATTTTAATTCCACGTCCCATTCCCATTCTGATATGTCTATCCATGGCCTCCTCTACTGTCAAAATGAATCCAAACTCAGGTTGGAGGAACAACACCTTATATACTGGCTGGGTAGCCTCCAACCTGATGGCATGAACATTGACTTCTCTAACTTCCGTTAATGCCCCTCCTCCACTTCTTACCCCATCCCTGACATATTTAGTTGATTGTTTTTTTATCTCTCTCTGCCCATCACTCTGCCTGTTCTCCATCTCCCTCTGGTGCTCCCCTCCCCCTTTCTTTCTCCTGAGGCCTCCCGTCCCATGATCCTTTCCCTTCTCCAGCTCTGTATCACTTTCCCCAATCACCTTTCCAGCTCTTAGCTTCATCCCACCCCCTCCGGTCTTCTCCTATCATTTCGCATTTCCCTCTTCCCCCACTACTTTCAAATCTCTTACTATCTTTCCTTTCAGTTAGTCCTGACGAAGGGTCTTGGCCCGAAACGTCGACAGCGCTTCTCCCTATAGATGCTGCCTGGCCTGCTGAGTTCCACCAGCATTTTGTGTGTGTTGTTGTTTGAATTTCCAGCATCTGCAGATTTCCTCATGTCTGCACCCTTTCTATGGTTTTTAAATCCTTCCTGTAGTGAGGCGACCAGAACTGAGCACAGTACTCCAAGTGGGGTCTGACCAGGGTCCTATATAGCTGCACCGTTACCTCTCAGCTCCTAAACTCAATCCCATGATTGATGAACGCCAATGCACCGTATACCTTCTTAGCCACATAGTCAATCTGTGCACCAGATTTAAGTGTCCTATGGAGTTGGACCCCAAGATCCCTCTGATCATCCACACTGCCGAGAGTCTTACCATTAATACTATATTTTGCCATCATATTTAACCTACCAAAATGAACCACCTCACACCTCATCTGCCACTTCTCAGCCCAGTTTTGCATCGTATTGATGTCCCACTGTAACCTCTGACAGCCCTCCACACTATCCACAACATCACCAACCTTTGTGTCATCAGCAAATTTACTAACCCATCCCACAACTTCCTCATCCAGGTCATTTATAAAAATCACAAAGAGTAAGGGTCCCAGAACAAATCCTTGAGGCACACCACTGGTGACCGACCTCCATGTAGAATGTGACCCGTCTACAACCACTCTTTGCCTTCTGTGGGCAAGCCAGTTCTGGATCCACAAAGCAACGTCCCTCTTGATCCCATGCCTCTTTACTTTCTCAATAAGCCTTTCATGAGGTACCTTATCAAATGCCTTGCTGAAATCCATAAACACTACATCTACGGCTCTACCTTCATCAATCTGTTTAGTCACATCCTCAAAAAATATTCAATCAGTCTTGTAAGGCATGACCTGCTGTTAATAAAGCCATGCTGACTATTCCTAATCATACTATGCCTCTCCAAATGTTCATAAATCCTGCCTCTCAAGATCTGCTCCATCAACTTACTAACCACTGAAGTCAGACTCACTGGTCTATAATTTACTGGGCTATCTCTACTCCCTTTCTTGAATAGGGGAACAACATCTGCAACCCTTCAATCCTCCGGAACCTCTCCTGGCCCCATTTATGATGCAAAGATCATTGCCAGAGGCTCTGTAATCTCCTCCCTCGCCTCCCGCAGTAACCTGGGGTACATCTTGTCCAGTCCCGGTGACTTATCCAACTTGCTGCTTTCCAAAAGCTCCAGCACATCCTCTTCCTTAATATCTACATACTCAAGCTTTACAGTCCACTATGGGTCATCCCTACAATCACTAAGATCCTTTCCCGTAGTGAATACTGAAGCAAAGTATTCATTAAGTACCTCTGCCATCTCTTATGGTTCCATACACACTTTTCCACTGTCACACTTGATTGGTCCTATTCTCTCACATCTTATCCTCTTGCTCTTCATACTTGTAGAATGCCTTGAGGTTTTACTGAACCATGTCCACCAAGGCCTTCTCATGACCTCTTCTGGCTCTCCTGCTTTCATTCTTAATCATCTTCCTGCTACCCTACCATCCTTTCCCAGTCTCATTGGAACGTACCTATGCAGAACTCAATACAAATATCTCCTGAACATTTGCCACCTTTCTTCCTGTACATTTCCCTGGGAACATCTGTTTCCAATTTATGCTTCCAAGTTCCTGCCTGATAGCCTCATATTTCCCCTTACTCCAATTAAACACTTTCCTAACTTGTCTGTTCCTATCCCTCTCCAAAGCTATGGTAAAGGAGATAGAATTATGATCACTATCTCCAAAATACTCTCCCACTGAGAGATCTGACACCTGACCAGATTCATTTCCCAATACCAAATCAAGTACAGCCTCTCCTCTTGTAGGCTTATTTACATATTGTGTCAAGAAACCTTCCTGAACACACCTAATAAACTCTACCTCATCTAAACCCCTCGCTCTAGGGAGATGCCAATCGATATTTGGGAAATTAAAATCTCCCACCACGACAACCCCGTTATTATTACACCTTTTCAGAATCGTCTCCATATCTGCTCCTCGATGTCCCTGTTTCTATTGGGTGGTCTATAAAAACACCCAGTAGAGTTATTGACCCCTTCCTATTCCTAACTTCCACCCACAGAGACTCCGTAGACAATCCCTCCATGTCTTCCTCCTTTTCTGCGGCTGTGACACAATCTCTGATCACAGTGCCATGCCCTCAACTTTTTTGGCTCCCTCCCTGTCCTTTCTGAAACATCTAAACCCTAGCACTCGAAGTAATCATTCCTGCCCCTGAGCCACCCAAGTCTCTGTAATGGCCACAACTTCATAGCTCCAAGTACTGAGCCACGGTCTAAGCTCATCCGCCTTGTTCATTATACGTCTGAGCTAAAACAAAATCTTTGACCGCCATTTTATCAAACCTCCGCCCCACAATCGTAACTTTGCCTACAGCTTTAACAGTACTTAAAAGTTGAATTAAGAACTTGTCAAGAGTATGAATATGTACCCCACCCAAAATGCACCTATTTATTACCAGTAACCCCGTGTATGCACACTGCCGCTCAACCCTGGCAGCGTCCGTACCCATGTATCATGGTCATTTCACTATTTAGCACAGGCTTAAACACACAACCCTCTGGTTCCATGCTCAGCGCAGTCACACAGCATCCAACAAAATCAATCCTGAACGATACCCCCACAATTGTAACCCCTAGGGAAGACAGTCTCTGGCCCCACCAAACACATGAGATTGAGGTGCAAAACCTCCTGTTTGTGTGGATGCTGTGCGATGTGTTTCCTTGTTACAAATCAGTACCATGAAATAACAGGCAGAACACCATATGCAATTAAACAATTTAGCTTTATAATTCTTAATTTGAATAAAGGGTTAGTAAAGTAAAACAAAAAGAAGAGGCTCATTTTAATTAAACGGTCTAACATGCACAAGTTGTGCTCCCAGTTTCCCTTCCGCTGGTCCTCCATCAACTTCCCCAGGCTTCGTCGACCCCTGGCCCCACTCCAAGTCCACTCCTTTCCGGTGTCTACAACCTTTCCTTTCTGGCATCTTCTCTCTCCATCTTCCACTGAACAGAAGACCCAGATCACCTCAGTCTCAGGCACACAACAAGAAAAAACACCCCCTTCATTGGACGGCGCACATTCCAAAGCCCCCGTTATCTCCAGCCATAACCCAAACACTGCTGCTACAGAGAAACCATTACATCAGCAGTGCTTCTACAGACAAGCTATTACATTAGCAGTGAACCCTTTCCCAGGGTTTATACTGAAAGTCCTGCTCCTGTGTGTCATCTGTACCCCTCTATTAACTTCACAGTCGCGTGTCTATCTAAGACCCCCTAAACTGCAGCAAGCCGCTGGCTTGCACTACTGCCCTGTGTAACCAGTTCTAGGTGCCTATGCTCTGTAAGATGCTTGCCCTTTGTGTCACCTTTAAACGTCCTCCTCTAACTTTGAAAGTATGCCCTATAGTGTTTGACATTTCCACCCTGGGGAAAAGTCCTATTCCACAGGATCCTCTTCACTAGCTTCTCTACCACTGATGTGAGGCACTCTGCCCTATAATTACCTGGATTACCCCTATTCCCTTTCTTGAACAAAAACACAATATTTGCGACTCTCCAGTCCTCTGGGATCTCACCTACTGCTAGTGCAGACACAAAGATCTTTGTCAAAGCATTAACAACCGCCTCACTTGCTTCTTTCAATATTCTGAGATAGATTTGCCTTGAGGCCCTGGGGATTTATCGTCTTTAATGTTTTTCAGAAGAGCCAATTTTTTTCTTACTCATGACTGTCTTAAAACATAATGGGTTGTGGATGAAATTCACAAAATGTTCACTCGTTATCAGGTTTGTCACCTGGTCTGGTGCAGTCCCCAAAACTCCACGCAATATTTTTCTCCCCTGGTTGGACTCTCTCGGATCACTGAAGGAGTCCCGCTTCAACTTAGTCTCTTGAATTAGGGAAGTTCCAATCAGTACCGGAGATGTTAAACTCCTGCACTATGACAACACTATCCATCACATCTAGAACAACAAAACCCAGGGACACTGAGCAGCTAGTCCTGTCCCTCCCACAACCGTGCTGCTGGAAAGGTGCGTGAAGCTGATGAATCTTTGCACCTATCAAACTCGATCATTGGTGCTAGTTAAGGAGGTGGTTCATGAAGTTTTGAAAGATTAAGGAATTGTGGGCTATGGGGACTTGGCATGGCATGGAACATAGAACATAGAAATCTCCAGCACATTCCAGGCCCTTTGGCCCACAAAGTTGTACCAACCATGTAACCTACTCTAGAAACGGCCCAGAATTTCCCTACCGCATAACCCTCTATTTTTCTAAGCTCCATGTACCTATCTAAGAGTCTCTTGAAGGACCCTATTGTATCCGTCTCTACCACCTTCGCTGGCAGTGCATTCCACACACCCTCCACTCTCTATGTGAGAAACTTACCTCTGATGTTCCCCTTGTACCTAGGGCCAAGCACTTTAAAACAATGCCTCTCATGTTAGCCATTTCTGCCCTGGGAAAAAGCCTCTGGCTATCCACATGGTTAATGCCTCTCATCATCTTATACACCTCTATCAGGTCACCTCTCATCCTCTGACGCTCCAAAGAGAAAAAGGCAAAGTTCATGCAACCTATTCTCATAAGGCATGCTCTCCAATCCAGGCAACATCTTGTAAATCTCCTCTGCACTCTCTCTATAGTATCCACATCCTTCCTGTAGTGAGGTGACCAGAACTGAACACAGTTCTCCAAGTGGGGTCTGACTAAGGTCTTGTATACCTGTAGCATTACCTCACAGCTCTTGAACTCAATGCCATGATTGATGGATGCCAACACACCATATGCCTTCTTAACAACATCGTCAACCTACGCTTTGAATGTCCTATAGATATGGACCCCAAGATCTCACTGATCCTCCACATTGCCAAGAGTCTTACCATTACATTAATACTACGTTCTGTCTTCAGATTTGACCTACCGAAATGAGCCACTTCACACTTATCTGGGTTGAACTCCATCTGCCACTTTTCAGTCCAGTTCTGTATCCTATCAATGTCCCGCTGAAACCTCTGACAGCCCTCCTGACTATCCACAACACCCCCAGCACCCCAGAGGAGATGAGACCTGGAAGGGGCAGGCTACAGCATTAAGGTAGGTGACCTATTCTTGCTTCTGTTTTCTTGTGTCCTCATGTTCTAACCAGTTGACTGTTGGGTAAGGTTGGCTCCAGGTCACAACTAACATCAGACTGTACAAATATATGAAGATCAACAGAGAACTTAATCAAGTTCTTAACTATTTGTTTATAGTTCTTCTCATTGCTATGAGCAAAGAGGAGGTATAGCACACACACATTCAGCATTTTAGAAAGAGGTTCCTCACATGGCCAATAGATTTCTGAATGGACATTGAACCAATTAATGAACTACTCAAACCAAATCTACTGAAAGGGAAGTGATGGACCAGAGGAGGTCTCCAATTAGGCAGGTGTACACAGAATGGAGTGCTACAAACATTGTAGAAAACTAAATAGGAAACAAAAAAATATATTGGAGCCAAAATCAGCCACTCTGTCTCTCGAGCCTGCATTGCTAATTTAAACTGGCCAGCTGTCTTTATTCATGTTTTATCCCCAAATCATTAACTCTCAATAGGCTAAAGGTCAACCTTTCTCACTCATGAACATACTTAGTGACAACAATTCACAACCCTCTGACAGAAGAAATTCCTCCTCAGCTTATTGGGAAGAAGAGGGTACAGAAGAGGTTCATGTGAATGAAAGGGTTAACATGTGAGGATGGCTTTCAGCCTGTTCTCACTGGAGTTTAGAAGAATGAAAGAGATCATATTAAAACCTATCAAACATCGAAAGGCCTAGGTAGAGCTGTTGGGGAGAGGATGTTTCCAATAGAGGGTGAGTCTAGGATCAGAGGGCACAGCCTCAGAATACCCCTTTAGAATAGAGATGAGGACAATTTCTTTAGTTGTAAGTCCGTGGAATTCAAGTGAATCTGTGGGGGCCAAGTTTCTGGGTATATTTAAACCAGAGGTTGATAGGTTCTTGACTAGTCAGGGCATCAAAGGTTACAGGGAGAAGGCAGGAGAATGGAGTTGAGATGGAAAATAGATCAGCCATGATAGAACGGCAGAGTAGATTCGATGGGCCAAATGGTCAGATTATACTCCTATGACTTGTGGTCCTATTCTTGGTGAATCTCTGCTGCCCTGCTTCTGAACTAAATATACCTTTGCTTAAATGAAACCAGACTGAAAAAGGTAAGTCCTCTGACCAAAAGCTGCTTGGAGGCTAATCAGAGGACTTCAGTCAAGTAGGGATAGTGAGCATATTGCAACAGGACCAGCAGTGTATGATATGTCTACAGGAAAGTCCAGACCTCAGGCATGTGTTCCCGAGCCTTCCTCCGATCTTAGTACATTCAATGAATACCAGCTTAAGCTTTGGCTAACAATGAACATTAGATGTTTTTCCTTAATTAAGAAATAATCAAAAATAAGGAAAGATCTGAATTTTTATTAGTTGTTAGAGGATTAGTTTTTCAAAGTCAAAGTCAGAGTCAAAGTAAATTTATTATCAAAATATATATGCATCTGCATATACTCGAGACTCATTTTCTTGTGGGCATTTACAGGAAAACAAAGACATACAATAGAATTTATGAAAAACTATACCGAAGTAAAGACTGATACAGAAACAATTTTCAAAAGCAGACAAACAACACACACAAAATGCTGGTGGAACTCAGCAGGCCAGGCAGCATCTATAGGGAGAAGCACTGTCAATGTTTCGGGCCGAGACCCTTCGTCAGGACTAACTGAATGGAAAGATAGTAAGAGATTTGAAAGTAGTGGGGGGAGGGGGAAATGCAAAATGATAGGAGACCGGAGGGGGTGGGATGAAGCTAAGAGCTGGAAAGGTGATTGGCGAAAGTGATACAGAGCTGGAGAAGGGAAAGGATCATAGGACGGGAGGCCTTGGGAGAAAGAAAGGGGGAGGGGAGCACCAGAGGGAGATGGAGAACAGGCAAACAACTAAATATGTCAGGGATGGGGTAAGAAGGGGAGGAGGGGCATTAACGGAAGTTAGAGAAGTCAATTTCCTCGTGTTTGATATTTAGTTGTTTGTCTGTTCTCCATCTCCCTCTAGTGCTCCCCCTCCCCTTCTTTATCCCAAGGCTTCCCATCCCATGAATCTTTCCCTTCTCCAGCTCTGTATCACTTTCGCCAATCACCTTTCCAGCTCTTAGCTTCATCCCACCCCCTCTGGTCTTCTCCTATAATTTCACATTTCCCCCTCCCCCCACTACTTTCAAATCTCACTATCTTTCCTTTCAGTTAGTCCTGACGAAGGGTCTCGGCCCGAAACGTCGACAGCGCTTCTCCCTATAGATGCTGCCTGGCCTGCTGTGTTCCACTAGCATTTTGTGTGTGTTGTTGTTTGAATTTCCAGCATCTGCAGATTTCCTCGTGTTTGCTCTTCAAAAGCAGACAAGTTGTGTTTCTATATTTAATACTGAGAACATGACTTGTAGTGGAGAACACTACAAGAGAGTGAGTCTGTAGATTGTGGAATGAGTTCAGATTGAGGTGAGTGAACTGTTCCACACTGGTTCAGGAGCCTGATGGCTGTAGGGTAATAACTGTTCCTGAACCTGGTGCTTTGGAACTGAACGCTTCCGCATCTCCTGCCCGACGGAGAGAGCGCAGCCTGGACGCGAGGTCCTTGACGATGGATGTGGCTTCCTATTTTACTAGGAGGGTTCTGAAAGGTTATCTTCATTGACCACAGAGCAGTACAGCAGAGGAACAAGCCTGTCACATCTGTGCTGTTGCTGATGCCAATCCAATCTAATCCCATCTGCTTGACGTGGTGGATCTCCTTCTATCCGTTGTCTAAAACATCACATTGTATCTGTTTCCACCAGTTCTCCTGCCAGTGAATAGATAAAAATAACTTGCCTCCTAAATTTCCTTTAGGCTTTCCCTCACCTTAAAGCAATGTCCTCTAGGCATGGAGTTTTATGCTACTCCCATAGAGTACTGTGGGTTCAACAATCTGCACATGTTATAAAATGCCCAGAGAGACGTTGTACGTGGGCAAGTTGTTCAATCAGTATTGTGTGCTCTCTCAATATTGATAACATATTTCTGACTGAGCGGGACTCCAGGGCCGCTGTGGGCGTGTGATACTCCCAGTGCTGCTACATTGCAGCCAGTACAGTGATGTTCCATGGGTGCAGGGCCAAAGGGGGTAGTTTCACGGGCGCAGTTCCATGAGGTGCAGTTCTTGTGTAGCTCCACGGAACAGTGAGCTGGCTGTACTGAAAGGAGTTGGGTTCTGATGATTCAGAGGTCCGTGAGGCAGCCCTCATCGGAGGATCAGAGGTGGAGAGGGTCAGCAACAGTAAATTCCTTGGTGTTACTGTTTTGGAGGATCTGTCCTGGGCCCTGTGCAATGACAAAGAATGCAGAGCAGCGCCTCTAGTTCCTTAGGAGTCTGCATGACACCTAAAGCTTTGACAATTCCTCCAAAAAATAATGGATGCAGCACATTCTGGCACGGGGAAAGAGTCCACCACCTGTGATGTGCCGCAGGGAAGCTGCATCCATCAGCAGGGACCCCCACCAACCTGGGCACGCTCTCCCCTCACTGCTGCCATCAGGAAGAAGGTACAGGAGCCTCAGGGACCCCCACCACCCCGGGCACGCACTCCCCTCACTGCTGCCATCAGGAAGAAGGTACAGCAACCTCAGGGTCCCCCACCACCCCGGGCACGCTCTCCCCTCACTGCTGCCATCAGGAAGAAGGTACAGGAGCCTCAGGGACCCCCACCACCCCGGGCACGCTCTCCCCTCACTGCTGCCATCAGGAAGGTGGTACAGGAGCCTCAGGGACCCCCACCACCCAGGTCACGACTCTCCCCTCACTGCTGCCATCAGGAAGGTGGTACAGGAGCCTCAGGGACCCCCACCACCCCGGGCACGCTCTCCCCTCACTGCTGCCATCAGGAAGGTGGTACAGGACCCTCAGGGACCCCCACCACCCCGGGCACGCTCTCCCCTCACTGCTGCCAACAGGAAGGTGGTACAGGAGCCTCAGGGACCCCCACCACCCCGGGCACGCTCTCCCCTCACTGCTGCCAGCAAGAAGGTGGTACAGGAGCCTCAGGGACCCCCACCAACCCGGGCACGCTCTCCCCTCACTGCTGCCATCAGGAAGGTGGTACAGGAGCCTCAGATACCCCCACCACCCCGGGCACGCTCTCCCCTCACTGCTGCCATCAGGAAGGTGGTACAGGAGCCTCAGGGACCCCCACCACCCCGGGCACGCTCTCCCCTCACTGCTGTCATCAGGAAGAAGGTACAGGAGCCTCAGGGACCCCCACCACCCAGGTCACGCTCTCCCCTCACTGCTGCCATCAGGAAGGTGGTACAGGAGCCTCAGGGACCCCCACCACCCTCGGCACGCTCTCCCCTCACTGCTGCCATCAGGAAGGTGGTACAGGAGCCTCAGGGACCCCCACCACCCCGGGCACGCTCTCCCCTCACTGCTGCCATCAGGAAGGTGGTACAGGAGCCTCAGGGACCCCCACCACCCAGGTCATGCTCTCTTCTCACTGCTGCCATCAGGAAGGTGGTACAGGAGCCTCAGGGACCCCCACCACCCCGGGCACGCTCTCCCCTCACTGCTGCCATCAGGAAGATGGTACAGGAGCCTCAGGGACCCCCACCACCCCGGGCACGCTCTCCTCTCACTGCTGCCATCAGGAAGGTGGTACAGGAGCCTCAGGGACCCCCATCACCCCGGGCACGCTCTCCCCTCACTGCTGCCATCAGGAAGGTGGTACAGGAGCCTCAGGGACCCCCACCACCCCGGGCACGCTCTCCTCTCACTGCTGCCATCAGGAAGAAGGTACAGGAGCCTCAGGGACACCCACCACCCCGGGCACGCTCTCCCCTCACTGCTGCCATCAGGAAGGTGGTACAGGAGCCTCAGGGACCCCCACCACCCAGGTCACGCTCTCCCCTCACTGCTGCCTTCAGGAAGGTGGTACAGGAGCCTCAGGGACCCCCACCACCCCGGGCACGCTCTCCCCTCACTGCTGCCATCAGGAAGAAGGTACAGGAGCCTCAGGGACCCCCACCACCCCGGGCACGCTCTCCCCTCACTGCTGCCATCAGGAAGAAGGTACAGGAGCCTCAGGGACCCCCACCACCCCGGGCACGCTCTCCCCTCACTGCTGCCATCAGGAAGGAGGTACAGGAGCCTCAGGGACCCCCACCACACCGGGCACGCTCTCCCCTCACTGCTGCCATCAGGAAGGTGGTACAGGAGCCTCAGGGACCCCCACCACCCCGGGCACGCTCTCCCCTCACTGCTGCCATCAGGAAGGTGGTACAGGAGCCTCAGGGACCCCCACCACCCTGGGCACGCTCTCCCCTCACTGCTGCCATCAGGAAGGTGGTACAGGAGCCTCAGGGACCCCCACCACCCCGGGCACGCTCTCCCCTCACTGCTGCCATCAGGAAGGTGGTACAGGAGCCTCAGGGACCCCCACCACCCCGGGCACGCTCTCCTCTCACTGCTGCCATCAGGAAGAAGGTACAGGAGCCTCAGGGACCCCCACCACCCCGGGCAAGCTCTCCTCTCACTGCTGCCATCAGGAAGAAGGTACAGGAGACTCAGGGACCCCCACCACCCCGGGCACGCTCTCCCCTCACTGCTGCCATCAGGAAGAAGGTACAGGAGCCTCAGGGACCCCCACCACCCCGGGCACGCTCTCCTCTCACTGCAGCCATCAGGAAGGTGGTACAGGAGCCTCAGGGACCCCCATCACCCCGGGCACGCTCTCCCCTCACTGCTGCCATCAGGAAGGTGGTACAGGAGCCTCAGGGACCCCCACCACCCCGGACACGCTCTCCTCTCACTGCTGCCATCAGGAAGGTGGTACAGGAGCCTCAGGGACCCCCACCACCCTGGGCACGCTCTCCCCTCACTGCTGCCATCAGGAAGAAGGTACAGGAGCCTCAGGGACCCCCACCACCCTGGGCATGCTCTCCCCTCACTGCTGCCATCAGGAAGGTGGTACAGGAGCCTCAGGGACCCTCACCACCCCGGGCAAGCTCTCCCCTCACTGCTGCCATCAGGAAGGTGGTACAGGAGCCTCAGGGACCCCCACCACCCCGGGCACGCTCTCCCCTCACTGCTGCCATCAGGAAGAAGGTACAGGAGCCTCAGGGACCCCCACCACCCCGGGCACGCTCTCCCCTCACTGCTGCCATCAGGAAGGTGGTACAGGAGCCTCAGGGACCCCCACCACCCCGGGCACGCTCTCCCCTCACTGCTGCCATCGGGAAGAAGGTACAGGAGCCTCAGGGACCCCCACCACCCCGGGCACGCTCTCCCCTCACTGCTGCCATCAGGAAGAAGGTACAGGAGCCTCAGGGACCCCCACCACCCCGGGCACGCTCTCCTCTCACTGCTGCCATCAGGAAGGTGGTACAGGACCCTCAGGGACCCCCACCACCCCGGGCACGCTCTCCTCTCACTGGTGCCATCAGGAAGGTGGTACAGGAGCCTCAGGGACCCCCACCACCCCGGGCACTCTCTCCTCTCACTGCTGCCATCAGGAAGGTGGTACAGGAGCCTCAGGGACCCCCACCACCCCGGGCACGCTCTCCTCTCACTGGTGCCATCAGGAAGGTGGTACAGGAGCCTCAGGGACCCCCACCACCCCGGGCACGCTCTCCCCTCACTGCTGCCATCAGGAAGAAGGTACAGGAGCCTCAGGGACCCCCACCACCCCGGGCACGCTCTCCTCTCACTGCTGCCATCAGGAAGGTGGTACAGGAGCCTCAGGGACCCCCATCACCCCGGGCACGCTCTCCCCTCACTGCTGCCATCAGGAAGGTGGTACAGGAGCCTCAGGGACCCCCACCACCCCGGGCACGCTCTCCTCTCACTGCTGCCATCAGGAAGAAGGTACAGGAGCCTCAGGGACCCCCACCACCCCGGGCACGCTCTCCCCTCACTGCTGCCATCAGGAAGGTGGTACAGGAGCCTCAGGGACCCCCACCACCCAGGTCACGCTCTCCCCTCACTGCTGCCTTCAGGAAGGTGGTACAGGAGCCTCAGGGACCCCCACCACCCCGGGCACGCTCTCCCCTCACTGCTGCCATCAGGAAGAAGGTACAGGAGCCTCAGGGACCCCCAACACCCCGGGCACGCTCTCCCCTCACTGCTGCCATCAGGAAGAAGGTACAGGAGCCTCAGGGACCCCCACCACCCCGGGCACGCTCTCCCCTCACTGCTGCCATCAGGAAGGAGGTACAGGAGCCTCAGGGACCCCCACCACCCCGGGCACGCTCTCCCCTCACTGCTGCCATCAGGAAGGTGGTACAGGAGCCTCAGGGACCCCCACCACCCTGGGCACGCTCTCCCCTCACTGCTGCCATCAGGAAGGTGGTACAGGAGCCTCAGGGACCCCCACCACCCCGGGCACGCTCTCCCCTCACTGCTGCCATCAGGAAGGTGGTACAGGAGCCTCAGGGACCCCCACCACCACGGGCACGCTCTCCTCTCACTGCTGCCATCAGGAAGGTGGTACAGGAGCCTCAGGGACCCCCACCACCCTGGGCACGCTCTCCCCTCACTGCTGCCATCAGGAAGGTGGTACAGGAGCCTCAGGGACCCCCACCACCCCGGGCACGCTCTCCCCTCACTGCTGCCATCAGGAAGGTGGTACAGGAGCCTCAGGGACCCCCACCACCCCGGGCACGCTCTCCTCTCACTGCTGCCATCAGGAAGAAGGTACAGGAGCCTCAGGGACCCCCACCACCCCGGGCAAGCTCTCCTCTCACTGCTGCCATCAGGAAGAAGGTACAGGAGACTCAGGGACCCCCACCACCCCGGGCACGCTCTCCCCTCACTGCTGCCATCAGGAAGAAGGTACAGGAGCCTCAGGGACCCCCACCACCCCGGGCACGCTCTCCTCTCACTGCTGCCATCAGGAAGGTGGTACAGGAGCCTCAGGGACCCCCATCACCCCGGGCACGCTCTCCCCTCACTGCTGCCATCAGGAAGGTGGTACAGGAGCCTCAGGGACCCCCACCACCACGGGCACGCTCTCCTCTCACTGCTGCCATCAGGAAGGTGGTACAGGAGCCTCAGGGACCCCCACCACCCTGGGCACGCTCTCCCCTCACTGCTGCCATCAGGAAGAAGGTACAGGAGCCTCAGGGACCCCCACCACCCTGGGCATGCTCTCCCCTCACTGCTGCCATCAGGAAGGAGGTACAGGAGCCTCAGGGACCCTCACCACCCCGGGCACGCTCTCCCCTCACTGCTGCCATCAGGAAGGTGGTACAGGAGCCTCAGGGACCCCCACCACCCCGGGCACGCTCTCCCCTCACTGCTGCCATCAGGAAGAAGGTACAGGAGCCTCAGGGACCCCCACCACCCCGGGCACGCTCTCCCCTCACTGCTGCCATCAGGAAGGTGGTACAGGAGCCTCAGGGACCCCCACCACCCCGGGCACGCTCTCCCCTCACTGCTGCCATCAGGAAGAAGGTACAGGAGCCTCAGGGACCCCCACCACCCCGGGCACGCTCTCCCCTCACTGCTGCCATCAGGAAGAAGGTACAGGAGCCTCAGGGACCCCCACCACCCCGGGCACGCTCTCCTCTCACTGCTGCCATCAGGAAGGTGGTACAGGACCCTCAGGGACCCCCACCACCCCGGGCACGCTCTCCTCTCACTGGTGCCATCAGGAAGGTGGTACAGGAGCCTCAGGGACCCCCACCACCCCGGGCACTCTCTCCTCTCACTGCTGCCATCAGGAAGGTGGTACAGGAGCCTCAGGGACCCCCACCACCCCGGGCACGCTCTCCTCTCACTGGTGCCATCAGGAAGGTGGTACAGGAGCCTCAGGGACCCCCACCACCCTGGGCACGCTCTCCCCTCACTGCTGCCATCAGGAAGAAGGTACAGGAGCCTCAGGGACCCCCACCACCCCGGGCACGCTCTCCCCTCACTGCTGCCATCAGGAAGGTGGTACAGGAGCCTCAGGGACCCCCACCACCCCGGGCACGCTCTCCTCTCACTGGTGCCATCAGGAAGGTGGTACAGGAGCCTCAGGGACCCCCACCACCCTGGGCACGCTCTCCCCTCACTGCTGCCATCAGGAAGAAGGTACAGGAGCCTTAGGGACCCCCACCACCCCGGGCACGCTCTCCCCTCACTGCTGCCATCAGGAAGGTGGTACAGGAGCCTCAGGGACCCCCACCACCCCGGGCACGCTCTCCCCTCACTGCTGCCATCAGGAAGGTGGTACAGGAGCCTCAGGGACCCCCACCACCCCGGGCAAGCTCTCCTCTCACTGCTGCCATCAGGAAGAAGGTACAGGAGCCTCAGGGACCCCCACCACCCCGGGCACGCTCTCCCCTCACTGCTGCCATCAGGAAGGTGGTACAGGAGCCTCAGGGACCCCCACCACCCCGGGCACGCTCTCCTCTCACTGCTGCCATCAGGAAGAAGGTACAGGAGCCTCAGGGACCCCCACCACCCCGGGCACGCTCTCCCCTCACTGCTGCCATCAGGAAGAAGGTACAGGAGCCTCAGGGACCCCCACCACCCCGGGCACGCTCTCCTCTCACTGCTGCCATCAGGAAGGTGGTACAGGAGCCTCAGGGACCCCCATCACCCCGGGCACGCTCTCCCCTCACTGCTGCCATCAGGAAGGTGGTACAGGAGCCTCAGGGACCCCCACCACCCCGGGCACGCTCTCCTCTCACTGCTGCCATCAGGAAGAAGGTACAGGAGCCTCAGGGACCCCCACCACCCCGGGCACGCTCTCCCCTCACTGCTGCCATCAGGAAGGTGGTACAGGAGCCTCAGGGACCCCCACCACCCAGGTCACGCTCTCCCCTCACTGCTGCCTTCAGGAAGGTGGTACAGGAGCCTCAGGGACCCCCACCACCCCGGGCACGCTCTCCCCTCACTGCTGCCATCAGGAAGAAGGTACAGGAGCCTCAGGGACCCCCAACACCCCGGGCACGCTCTCCCCTCACTGCTGCCATCAGGAAGAAGGTACAGGAGCCTCAGGGACCCCCACCACCCCGGGCACGCTCTCCCCTCACTGCTGCCATCAGGAAGGAGGTACAGGAGCCTCAGGGACCCCCACCACCCCGGGCACGCTCTCCCCTCACTGCTGCCATCAGGAAGGTGGTACAGGAGCCTCAGGGACCCCCACCACCCTGGGCACGCTCTCCCCTCACTGCTGCCATCAGGAAGGTGGTACAGGAGCCTCAGGGACCCCCACCACCCCGGGCACGCTCTCCCCTCACTGCTGCCATCAGGAAGGTGGTACAGGAGCCTCAGGGACCCCCACCTCCACGGGCACGCTCTCCTCTCACTGCTGCCATCAGGAAGGTGGTACAGGAGCCTCAGGGACCCCCACCACCCTGGGCACGCTCTCCCCTCACTGCTGCCATCAGGAAGGTGGTACAGGAGCCTCAGGGACCCCCACCACCCCGGGCACGCTCTCCCCTCACTGCTGCCATCAGGAAGGTGGTACAGGAGCCTCAGGGACCCCCACCACCCCGGGCACGCTCTCCTCTCACTGCTGCCATCAGGAAGAAGGTACAGGAGCCTCAGGGACCCCCACCACCCCGGGCAAGCTCTCCTCTCACTGCTGCCATCAGGAAGAAGGTACAGGAGACTCAGGGACCCCCACCACCCCGGGCACGCTCTCCCCTCACTGCTGCCATCAGGAAGAAGGTACAGGAGCCTCAGGGACCCCCACCACCCCGGGCACGCTCTCCTCTCACTGCTGCCATCAGGAAGGTGGTACAGGAGCCTCAGGGACCCCCATCACCCCGGGCACGCTCTCCCCTCACTGCTGCCATCAGGAAGGTGGTACAGGAGCCTCAGGGACCCCCACCACCACGGGCACGCTCTCCTCTCACTGCTGCCATCAGGAAGGTGGTACAGGAGCCTCAGGGACCCCCACCACCCTGGGCACGCTCTCCCCTCACTGCTGCCATCAGGAAGAAGGTACAGGAGCCTCAGGGACCCCCACCACCCTGGGCATGCTCTCCCCTCACTGCTGCCATCAGGAAGGTGGTACAGGAGCCTCAGGGACCCTCACCACCCCGGGCACGCTCTCCCCTCACTGCTGCCATCAGGAAGGTGGTACAGGAGCCTCAGGGACCCCCACCACCCCGGGCACGCTCTCCCCTCACTGCTGCCATCAGGAAGAAGGTACAGGAGCCTCAGGGACCCCCACCACCCCGGGCACGCTCTCCCCTCACTGCTGCCATCAGGAAGGTGGTACAGGAGCCTCAGGGACCCCCACCACCCCGGGCACGCTCTCCCCTCACTGCTGCCATCAGGAAGAAGGTACAGGAGCCTCAGGGACCCCCACCACCCCGGGCACGCTCTCCCCTCACTGCTGCCATCAGGAAGAAGGTACAGGAGCCTCAGGGACCCCCACCACCCCGGGCACGCTCTCCTCTCACTGCTGCCATCAGGAAGGTGGTACAGGACCCTCAGGGACCCCCACCACCCCGGGCACGCTCTCCTCTCACTGGTGCCATCAGGAAGGTGGTACAGGAGCCTCAGGGACCCCCACCACCCCGGGCACTCTCTCCTCTCACTGCTGCCATCAGGAAGGTGGTACAGGAGCCTCAGGGACCCCCACCACCCCGGGCACGCTCTCCTCTCACTGGTGCCATCAGGAAGGTGGTACAGGAGCCTCAGGGACCCCCACCACCCTGGGCACGCTCTCCCCTCACTGCTGCCATCAGGAAGAAGGTACAGGAGCCTCAGGGACCCCCACCACCCCGGGCACGCTCTCCCCTCACTGCTGCCATCAGGAAGGTGGTACAGGAGCCTCAGGGACCCCCACCACCCCGGGCACGCTCTCCTCTCACTGGTGCCATCAGGAAGGTGGTACAGGAGCCTCAGGGACCCCCACCACCCTGGGCACGCTCTCCCCTCACTGCTGCCATCAGGAAGAAGGTACAGGAGCCTTAGGGACCCCCACCACCCCGGGCACGCTCTCCCCTCACTGCTGCCATCAGGAAGGTGGTACAGGAGCCTCAGGGACCCCCACCACCCCGGGCACGCTCTCCCCTCACTGCTGCCATCAGGAAGGTGGTACAGGAGCCTCAGGGACCCCCACCACCCCGGGCAAGCTCTCCTCTCACTGCTGCCATCAGGAAGAAGGTACAGGAGCCTCAGGGACCCCCACCACCCCGGGCACGCTCTCCCCTCACTGCTGCCATCAGGAAGGTGGTACAGGAGCCTCAGGGACCCCCACCACCCCGGGCACGCTCTCCTCTCACTGCTGCCATCAGGAAGAAGGTACAGGAGCCTCAGGGACCCCCACCACCCCGGGCAAGCTCTCCTCTCACTGCTGCCATCAGGAAGAAGGTACAGGAGACTCAGGGACCCCCACCACCCCGGGCACGCTCTCCCCTCACTGCTGCCATCAGGAAGAAGGTACAGGAGCCTCAGGGACCCCCACCACCCCGGGCACGCTCTCCTCTCACTGCTGCCATCAGGAAGGTGGTACAGGAGCCTCAGGGACCCCCATCACCCCGGGCACGCTCTCCCCTCACTGCTGCCATCAGGAAGGTGGTACAGGAGCCTCAGGGACCCCCACCACCCCGGGCACGCTCTCCTCTCACTGCTGCCATCAGGAAGGTGGTACAGGAGCCTCAGGGACCCCCACCACCCTGGGCACGCTCTCCCCTCACTGCTGCCATCAGGAAGAAGGTACAGGAGCCTCAGGGACCCCCACCACCCTGGGCATGCTCTCCCCTCACTGCTGCCATCAGGAAGGTGGTACAGGAGCCTCAGGGACCCTCACCACCCCGGGCACGCTCTCCCCTCACTGCTGCCATCAGGAAGGTGGTACAGGAGCCTCAGGGACCCCCACCACCCCGGGCACGCTCTCCCCTCACTGCTGCCATCAGGAAGAAGGTACAGGAGCCTCAGGGACCCCCACCACCCCGGGCACGCTCTCCCCTCACTGCTGCCATCAGGAAGGTGGTACAGGAGCCTCAGGGACCCCCACCACCCCGGGCACGCTCTCCCCTCACTGCTGCCATCAGGAAGAAGGTACAGGAGCCTCAGGGACCCCCACCACCCCGGGCACGCTCTCCCCTCACTGCTGCCATCAGGAAGAAGGTACAGGAGCCTCAGGGACCCCCACCACCCCGGGCACGCTCTCCTCTCACTGCTGCCATCAGGAAGGTGGTACAGGACCCTCAGGGACCCCCACCACCCCGGGCACGCTCTCCTCTCACTGGTGCCATCAGGAAGGTGGTACAGGAGCCTCAGGGACCCCCACCACCCCGGGCACTCTCTCCTCTCACTGCTGCCATCAGGAAGGTGGTACAGGAGCCTCAGGGACCCCCACCACCCCGGGCACGCTCTCCTCTCACTGGTGCCATCAGGAAGGTGGTACAGGAGCCTCAGGGACCCCCACCACCCCGGGCACGCTCTCCCCTCACTGCTGCCATCAGGAAGAAGGTACAGGAGCCTCAGGGACCCCCACCACCCCGGGCACGCTCTCCTCTCACTGCTGCCATCAGGAAGGTGGTACAGGAGCCTCAGGGACCCCCATCACCCCGGGCACGCTCTCCCCTCACTGCTGCCATCAGGAAGGTGGTACAGGAGCCTCAGGGACCCCCACCACCCCGGGCACGCTCTCCTCTCACTGCTGCCATCAGGAAGAAGGTACTGGAGCCTCAGGGACCCCCACCACCCCGGGCACGCTCTCCCCTCACTGCTGCCATCAGGAAGGTGGTACAGGAGCCTCAGGGACCCCCACCACCCAGGTCACGCTCTCCCCTCACTGCTGCCTTCAGGAAGGTGGTACAGGAGCCTCAGGGACCCCCACCACCCCGGGCACGCTCTCCCCTCACTGCTGCCATCAGGAAGAAGGTACAGGAGCCTCAGGGACCCCCACCACCCCGGGCACGCTCTCCCCTCACTGCTGCCATCAGGAAGAAGGTACAGGAGCCTCAGGGACCCCCACCACCCCGGGCACGCTCTCCCCTCACTGCTGCCATCAGGAAGGAGGTAGAGGAGCCTCAGGGACCCCCACCACCCCGGGCACGCTCTCCCCTCACTGCTGCCATCAGGAAGGTGGTACAGGAGCCTCAGGGACCCCCACCACCCCGGGCACGCTCTCCCCTCACTGCTGCCATCAGGAAGGTGGTACAGGAGCCTCAGGGACCCCCACCACCCTGGGCACGCTCTCCCCTCACTGCTGCCATCAGGAAGGTGGTACAGGAGCCTCAGGGACCCCCACCACCCCGGGCACGCTCTCCCCTCACTGCTGCCATCAGGAAGGTGGTACAGGAGCCTCAGGGACCCCCACCACCCCGGGCACGCTCTCCTCTCACTGCTGCCATCAGGAAGAAGGTACAGGAGCCTCAGGGACCCCCACCACCCCGGGCAAGCTCTCCTCTCACTGCTGCCATCAGGAAGAAGGTACAGGAGACTCAGGGACCCCCACCACCCCGGGCACGCTCTCCCCTCACTGCTGCCATCAGGAAGAAGGTACAGGAGCCTCAGGGACCCCCACCACCCCGGGCACGCTCTCCTCTCACTGCTGCCATCAGGAAAGTGGTACAGGAGCCTCAGGGACCCCCATCACCCCGGGCACGCTCTCCCCTCACTGCTGCCATCAGGAAGGTGGTACAGGAGCCTCAGGGACCCCCACCACCCCGGGCACGCTCTCCTCTCACTGCTGCCATCAGGAAGGTGGTACAGGAGCCTCAGGGACCCCCACCACCCTGGGCACGCTCTCCCCTCACTGCTGCCATCAGGAAGAAGGTACAGGAGCCTCAGGGACCCCCACCACCCTGGGCATGCTCTCCCCTCACTGCTGCCATCAGGAAGGTGGTACAGGAGCCTCAGGGACCCTCACCACCCCGGGCACGCTCTCCCCTCACTGCTGCCATCAGGAAGGTGGTACAGGAGCCTCAGGGACCCCCACCACCCCGGGCACGCTCTCCCCTCACTGCTGCCATCAGGAAGAAGGTACAGGAGCCTCAGGGACCCCCACCACCCCGGGCACGCTCTCCCCTCACTGCTGCCATCAGGAAGGTGGTACAGGAGCCTCAGGGACCCCCACCACCCCGGGCACGCTCTCCCCTCACTGCTGCCATCAGGAAGAAGGTACAGGAGCCTCAGGGACCCCCACCACCCCGGGCACGCTCTCCCCTCACTGCTGCCATCAGGAAGAAGGTACAGGAGCCTCAGGGACCCCCACCACCCCGGGCACGCTCTCCTCTCACTGCTGCCATCAGGAAGGTGGTACAGGACCCTCAGGGACCCCCACCACCCCGGGCACGCTCTCCTCTCACTGGTGCCATCAGGAAGGTGGTACAGGAGCCTCAGGGACCCCCACCACCCCGGGCACTCTCTCCTCTCACTGCTGCCATCAGGAAGGTGGTACAGGAGCCTCAGGGACCCCCACCACCCCGGGCACGCTCTCCTCTCACTGGTGCCATCAGGAAGGTGGTACAGGAGCCTCAGGGACCCCCACCACCCTGGGCACGCTCTCCCCTCACTGCTGCCATCAGGAAGAAGGTACAGGAGCCTCAGGGACCCCCACCACCCCGGGCACGCTCTCCCCTCACTGCTGCCATCAGGAAGGTGGTACAGGAGCCTCAGGGACCCCCACCACCCCGGGCACGCTCTCCTCTCACTGGTGCCATCAGGAAGGTGGTACAGGAGCCTCAGGGACCCCCACCACCCTGGGCACGCTCTCCCCTCACTGCTGCCATCAGGAAGAAGGTACAGGAGCCTCAGGGACCCCCACCACCCCGGGCACGCTCTCCCCTCACTGGTGCCATCAGGAAGGTGGTACAGGAGCCTCAGGGACCCCCACCACCCCGGGCACGCTCTCCCCTCACTGCTGCCATCAGGAAGGTGGTACAGGAGCCTCAGGGACCCCCACCACCCTGGGCACGCTCTCCCCTCACTGCTGCCGTCAGGAAGGTGGTACAGGAGCCTCAGGGACCCCCACCACCCCGGGCACGCTCTCCCCTCACTGCTGCCATCAGGAAGAAGGTACAGGAGCCTCAGGGACCCCCACCACCCAGGTCACGCTCTCCCCTCACTGCTGCCATCAGGAAGGTGGTACAGGAGCCTCAGGGACCCCCACCACCCTCGGCACGCTCTCCCCTCACTGCTGCCATCAGGAAGGTGGTACAGGAGCCTCAGGGACCCCCACCACCCCGGGCACGCTCTCTTCTCACTGCTGCCATCAGGAAGGTGGTACAGGAGCCTCAGGGACCCCCACCACCCCGGGCACGCTCTCCCCTCACTGCTGCCATCAGGAAGGTGGTACAGGAGCCTCAGGGACCCCCACCACCCTGGGCACGCTCTCCCCTCACTGCTGCCATCAGGAAGGTGGTACAGGAGCCTCAGGGACCCCCACCACCCCGGGCACGCTCTCCCCTCACTGCTGCCATCAGGAAGGTGGTACAGGAGCCTCAGGGACCCCCACCACCCCGGGCACGCTCTCCTCTCACTGCTGCCATCAGGAAGAAGGTACAGGAGCCTCAGGGACCCCCACCACCCCGGGCAAGCTCTCCTCTCACTGCTGCCATCAGGAAGAAGGTACAGGAGACTCAGGGACCCCCACCACCCCGGGCACGCTCTCCCCTCACTGCTGCCATCAGGAAGAAGGTACAGGAGCCTCAGGGACCCCCACCACCCCGGGCACGCTCTCCTCTCACTGCTGCCATCAGGAAGGTGGTACAGGAGCCTCAGGGACCCCCATCACCCCGGGCACGCTCTCCCCTCACTGCTGCCATCAGGAAGGTGGTACAGGAGCCTCAGGGACCCCCACCACCCCGGGCACGCACTCCTCTCACTGCTGCCATCAGGAAGGTGGTACAGGAGCCTCAGGGACCCCCACCACCCTGGGCACGCTCTCCCCTCACTGCTGCCATCAGGAAGAAGGTACAGGAGCCTCAGGGACCCCCACCACCCTGGGCATGCTCTCCCCTCACTGCTGCCATCAGGAAGGTGGTACAGGAGCCTCAGGGACCCTCACCACCCCGGGCACGCTCTCCCCTCACTGCTGCCATCAGGAAGGTGGTACAGGAGCCTCAGGGACCCCCACCACCCCGGGCACGCTCTCCCCTCACTGCTGCCATCAGGAAGAAGGTACAGGAGCCTCAGGGACCCCCACCACCCCGGGCACGCTCTCCCCTCACTGCTGACATCAGGAAGGTGGTACAGGAGCCTCAGGGACCCCCACCACCCCGGGCACGCTCTCCCCTCACTGCTGCCATCAGGAAGAAGGTACAGGAGCCTCAGGGACCCCCACCACCCCGGGCACGCTCTCCCCTCACTGCTGCCATCAGGAAGAAGGTACAGGAGCCTCAGGGACCCCCACCACCCCGGGCACGCTCTCCTCTCACTGCTGCCATCAGGAAGGTGGTACAGGACCCTCAGGGACCCCCACCACCCCGGGCACGCTCTCCTCTCACTGGTGCCATCAGGAAGGTGGTACAGGAGCCTCAGGGACCCCCACCACCCCGGGCACTCTCTCCTCTCACTGCTGCCATCAGGAAGGTGGTACAGGAGCCTCAGGGACCCCCACCACCCTGGGCACGCTCTCCCCTCACTGCTGCCATCAGGAAGAAGGTACAGGTGCCTCAGGGACCCCCACCACCCCGGGCACGCTCTCCCCTCACTGCTGCCATCAGGAAGGTGGTACAGGAGCCTCAGGGACCCCCACCACCCCGGGCACGCTCTCCCCTCACTGCTGCCATCAGGAAGGTGGTACAGGAGCCTCAGGGACCCCCACCACCCTGGGCACGCTCTCCCCTCACTGCTGCCATCAGGAAGGTGGTACAGGAGCCTCAGGGACCCCCACCACCCCGGGCACGCTCTCCCCTCACTGCTGCCATCAGGAAGAAGGTACAGGAGCCTCAGGGACCCCCACCACCCAGGTCACGCTCTCCCCTCACTGCTGCCATCAGGAAGGTGGTACAGGAGCCTCAGGGACCCCCACCACCCCGGGCACGCTCTCCCCTCACTGCTGCCATCAGGAAGAAGGTACAGGAGCCTCAGGGACCCCCACCACCCCGGGCACGCTCTCCCCTCACTGCTGCCATCAGGAAGAAGGTACAGGAGCCTCAGGGACCCCCACCACCCCGGGCACGCTCTCCTCTCACTGCTGCCATCAGGAAGGTGGTACAGGACCCTCAGGGACCCCCACCACCCCGGGCACGCTCTCCTCTCACTGGTGCCATCAGGAAGGTGGTACAGGAGCCTCAGGGACCCCCACCACCCCGGGCACTCTCTCCTCTCACTGCTGCCATCAGGAAGGTGGTACAGGAGCCTCAGGGACCCCCACCACCCCGGGCACGCTCTCCTCTCACTGGTGCCATCAGGAAGGTGGTACAGGAGCCTCAGGGACCCCCACCACCCCGGGCACGCTCTCCCCTCACTGCTGCCATCAGGAAGAAGGTACAGGAGCCTCAGGGACCCCCACCACCCCGGGCACGCTCTCCTCTCACTGCTGCCATCAGGAAGGTGGTACAGGAGCCTCAGGGACCCCCATCACCCCGGGCACGCTCTCCCCTCACTGCTGCCATCAGGAAGGTGGTACAGGAGCCTCAGGGACCCCCACCACCCCGGGCACGCTCTCCTCTCACTGCTGCCATCAGGAAGAAGGTACAGGAGCCTCAGGGACCCCCACCACCCCGGGCACGCTCTCCCCTCACTGCTGCCATCAGGAAGGTGGTACAGGAGCCTCAGGGACCCCCACCACCCAGGTCACGCTCTCCCCTCACTGCTGCCTTCAGGAAGGTGGTACAGGAGCCTCAGGGACCCCCACCACCCCGGGCACGCTCTCCCCTCACTGCTGCCATCAGGAAGAAGGTACAGGAGCCTCAGGGACCCCCACCACCCCGGGCACGCTCTCCCCTCACTGCTGCCATCAGGAAGAAGGTACAGGAGCCTCAGGGACCCCCACCACCCCGGGCACGCTCTCCCCTCACTGCTGCCATCAGGAAGGAGGTACAGGAGCCTCAGGGACCCCCACCACCCCGGGCACGCTCTCCCCTCACTGCTGCCATCAGGAAGGTGGTACAGGAGCCTCAGGGACCCCCACCACCCCGGGCACGCTCTCCCCTCACTGCTGCCATCAGGAAGGTGGTACAGGAGCCTCAGGGACCCCCACCACCCCGGGCACGCTCTCCCCTCACTGCTGCCATCAGGAAGGTGGTACAGGAGCCTCAGGGACCCCCACCACCCCGGGCACGCTCTCCCCTCACTGCTGCCATCAGGAAGGTGGTACAGGAGCCTCAGGGACCCCCACCACCCCGGGCACGCTCTCCTCTCACTGCTGCCATCAGGAAGAAGGTACAGGAGCCTCAGGGACCCCCACCACCCCGGGCAAGCTCTCCTCTCACTGCTGCCATCAGGAAGAAGGTACAGGAGACTCAGGGACCCCCACCACCCCGGGCACGCTCTCCCCTCACTGCTGCCATCAGGAAGAAGGTACAGGAGCCTCAGGGACCCCCACCACCCCGGGCACGCTCTCCTCTCACTGCTGCCATCAGGAAGGTGGTACAGGAGCCTCAGGGACCCCCATCACCCCGGGCACGCTCTCCCCTCACTGCTGCCATCAGGAAGGTGGTACAGGAGCCTCAGGGACCCCCACCACCCCGGGCACGCTCTCCTCTCACTGCTGCCATCAGGAAGGTGGTACAGGAGCCTCAGGGACCCCCACCACCCTGGGCACGCTCTCCCCTCACTGCTGCCATCAGGAAGAAGGTACAGGAGCCTCAGGGACCCCCACCACCCTGGGCATGCTCTCCCCTCACTGCTGCCATCAGGAAGGTGGTACAGGAGCCTCAGGGACCCTCACCACCCCGGGCACGCTCTCCCCTCACTGCTGCCATCAGGAAGGTGGTACAGGAGCCTCAGGGACCCCCACCACCCCGGGCACGCTCTCCCCTCACTGCTGCCATCAGGAAGAAGGTACAGGAGCCTCAGGGACCCCCACCACCCCGGGCACGCTCTCCCCTCACTGCTGCCATCAGGAAGGTGGTACAGGAGCCTCAGGGACCCCCACCACCCCGGGCACGCTCTCCCCTCACTGCTGCCATCAGGAAGAAGGTACAGGAGCCTCAGGGACCCCCACCACCCCGGGCACGCTCTCCCCTCACTGCTGCCATCAGGAAGAAGGTACAGGAGCCTCAGGGACCCCCACCACCCCGGGCACGCTCTCCTCTCACTGCTGCCATCAGGAAGGTGGTACAGGACCCTCAGGGACCCCCACCACCCCGGGCACGCTCTCCTCTCACTGGTGCCATCAGGAAGGTGGTACAGGAGCCTCAGGGACCCCCACCACCCCGGGCACTCTCTCCTCTCACTGCTGCCATCAGGAAGGTGGTACAGGAGCCTCAGGGACCCCCACCACCCCGGGCACGCTCTCCTCTCACTGGTGCCATCAGGAAGGTGGTACAGGAGCCTCAGGGACCCCCACCACCCTGGGCACGCTCTCCCCTCACTGCTGCCATCAGGAAGAAGGTACAGGAGCCTCAGGGACCCCCACCACCCCGGGCACGCTCTCCCCTCACTGCTGCCATCAGGAAGGTGGTACAGGAGCCTCAGGGACCCCCACCACCCCGGGCACGCTCTCCTCTCACTGGTGCCATCAGGAAGGTGGTACAGGAGCCTCAGGGACCCCCACCACCCTGGGCACGCTCTCCCCTCACTGCTGCCATCAGGAAGAAGGTACAGGAGCCTCAGGGACCCCCACCACCCCGGGCACGCTCTCCCCTCACTGCTGCCATCAGGAAGGTGGTACAGGAGCCTCAGGGACCCCCACCACCCCGGGCACGCTCTCCCCTCACTGCTGCCATCAGGAAGGTGGTACAGGAGCCTCAGGGACCCCCACCACCCTGGGCACGCTCTCCCCTCACTGCTGCCATCAGGAAGGTGGTACAGGAGCCTCAGGGACCCCCACCACCCCGGGCACGCTCTCCCCTCACTGCTGCCATCAGGAAGAAGGTACAGGAGCCTCAGGGACCCCCACCACCCAGGTCACGCTCTCCCCTCACTGCTGCCATCAGGAAGGTGGTACAGGAGCCTCAGGGACCCCCACCACCCTCGGCACGCTCTCCCCTCACTGCTGCCATCAGGAAGGTGGTACAGGAGCCTCAGGGACCCCCACCACCCCGGGCACGCTCTCTTCTCACTGCTGCCATCAGGAAGGTGGTACAGGAGCCTCAGGGACCCCCACCACCCCGGGCACGCTCTCCCCTCACTGCTGCCATCAGGAAGGTGGTACAGGAGCCTCAGTGACCCCCACCACCCTGGGCACGCTCTCCCCTCACTGCTGCCATCAGGAAGGTGGTACAGGAGCCTCAGGGACCCCCACCACCCCGGGCACGCTCTCCCCTCACTGCTGCCATCAGGAAGGTGGTACAGGAGCCTCAGGGACCCCCACCACCCCGGGCACGCTCTCCTCTCACTGCTGCCATCAGGAAGAAGGTACAGGAGCCTCAGGGACCCCCACCACCCCGGGCAAGCTCTCCTCTCACTGCTGCCATCAGGAAGAAGGTACAGGAGACTCAGGGACCCCCACCACCCCGGGCACGCTCTCCCCTCACTGCTGCCATCAGGAAGAAGGTACAGGAGCCTCAGGGACCCCCACCACCCCGGGCACGCTCTCCTCTCACTGCTGCCATCAGGAAGGTGGTACAGGAGCCTCAGGGACCCCCATCACCCCGGGCACGCTCTCCCCTCACTGCTGCCATCAGGAAGGTGGTACAGGAGCCTCAGGGACCCCCACCACCCCGGGCACGCTCTCCTCTCACTGCTGCCATCAGGAAGGTGGTACAGGAGCCTCAGGGACCCCCACCACCCTGGGCACGCTCTCCCCTCACTGCTGCCATCAGGAAGAAGGTACAGGAGCCTCAGGGACCCCCACCACCCTGGGCATGCTCTCCCCTCACTGCTGCCATCAGGAAGGTGGTACAGGAGCCTCAGGGACCCTCACCACCCCGGGCACGCTCTCCCCTCACTGCTGCCATCAGGAAGGTGGTACAGGAGCCTCAGGGACCCCCACCACCCCGGGCACGCTCTCCCCTCACTGCTGCCATCAGGAAGAAGGTACAGGAGCCTCAGGGACCCCCACCACCCCGGGCACGCTCTCCCCTCACTGCTGCCATCAGGAAGGTGGTACAGGAGCCTCAGGGACCCCCACCACCCCGGGCACGCTCTCCCCTCACTGCTGCCATCAGGAAGAAGGTACAGGAGCCTCAGGGACCCCCACCACCCCGGGCACGCTCTCCCCTCACTGCTGCCATCAGGAAGAAGGTACAGGAGCCTCAGGGACCCCCACCACCCCGGGCACGCTCTCCTCTCACTGCTGCCATCAGGAAGGTGGTACAGGACCCTCAGGGACCCCCACCACCCCGGGCACGCTCTCCTCTCACTGGTGCCATCAGGAAGGTGGTACAGGAGCCTCAGGGACCCCCACCACCCCGGGCACTCTCTCCTCTCACTGCTGCCATCAGGAAGGTGGTACAGGAGCCTCAGGGACCCCCACCACCCCGGGCACGCTCTCCTCTCACTGGTGCCATCAGGAAGGTGGTACAGGAGCCTCAGGGACCCCCACCACCCTGGGCACGCTCTCCCCTCACTGCTGCCATCAGGAAGAAGGTACAGGAGCCTCAGGGACCCCCACCACCCCGGGCACGCTCTCCCCTCACTGCTGCCATCAGGAAGGTGGTACAGGAGCCTCAGGGACCCCCACCACCCCGGGCACGCTCTCCTCTCACTGGTCCCATCAGGAAGGTGGTACAGGAGCCTCAGGGACCCCCACCACCCTGGGCACGCTCTCCCCTCACTGCTGCCATCAGGAAGAAGGTACAGGAGCCTCAGGGACCCCCACCACCCCGGGCACGCTCTCCCCTCACTGCTGCCATCAGGAAGGTGGTACAGGAGCCTCAGGGACCCCCACCACCCCGGGCACGCTCTCCCCTCACTGCTGCCATCAGGAAGGTGGTACAGGAGCCTCAGGGACCCCCACCACCCTGGGCACGCTCTCCCCTCACTGCTGCCATCAGGAAGGTGGTACAGGAGCCTCAGGGACCCCCACCACCCCGGGCACGCTCTCCCCTCACTGCTGCCATCAGGAAGAAGGTACAGGAGCCTCAGGGACCCCCACCACCCCGGGCACGCTCTCCCCTCACTGCTGCCATCAGGAAGGTGGTACAGGAGCCTCAGGGACCCCCACCACCCTGGGCACGCTCTCCCCTCACTGCTGCCATCAGGAAGAAGGTACAGGAGCCTCAGGGACCCCCACCACCCCGGGCACGCTCTCCCCTCACTGGTGCCATCAGGAAGGTGGTACAGGAGCCTCAGGGACCCCCACCACCCCGGGCACGCTCTCCTCTCACTGGTGCCATCAGGAAGGTGGTACAGGAGCCTCAGGGACCCCCACCACCCCGGGCACGCTCTCCCCTCACTGCTGCCATCAGGAAGGTGGTACAGGAGCCTCAGGGACCCCCACCACCCCGGGCACGCTCTCCTCTCACTGCTGCCATCAGGAAGGTGTTACAGGAGCCTCAGGGACCCCCACCACCCCGGGCACGCTCTCCTCTCACTGCTGCCATCAGGAAGGTGGTACAGGAGCCTCAGGGACCCCCACCACCCCGGGCACGCTCTCTCCTCACTGCTGCCATCAGGAAGGTGGTACAGGAGCCTCAGCACTCACAGCACCAGGCTCAGGAACAAGTATTACCCCTCAACCATCAGGCTCTTGAGCCAAATTATAACTTCACTCAAATTCACTCAGCCCGTCGGTGAACTGTTCCCACTTTCAAGGACTCTTCATCTCATGTTCTGAATATTTATTGCTTATTTATCTATTTATCTATCCATCCATCCATCTATTTATCTATTTATTTATCCATTTATCTATTTATTTATCTATCTATCTATCTATCTATCTATCTATTTATTTATTTATTTATTTATTTATTTATTTATTTGTTGTTGTTGTTGTTGTTGTTGTTGTTTCTTTCTTTTGTCTATTTGCACAGTTTGTTGTCCTTTGCAAACCGGTTGAATGTATAAGTTGGAGTGGCCTTTCATTGATTCTATTCTGGTTATTATTCTATTTATTGAGTATGCATGCAAACAATGAATCTCAGGGTTGTATATGGTGACGTAGATGTGCTTTGAAAATAAATTTACTTTGAACTTTTGCTCTGAAGTTCTTTCAGAATGAGACATTAAATCTGACGCTTGACGATTGTTGGGGTTGCAAAAGGATGTTGGTGTTGGGGTTAGTCTGGTGTATCATGGTTCACTGTCCAATTCCACTGGGTACTGTTAATGATCAGAGTTGTACAACACAGAAATGGGTCATTTGGCCCATCATGTTTATGCTGACCCTTCTGCCCATTTACACCAATCATATTTGCCTACATAAAGTACACTGCAGATGCTGTTGTCAAAGCAACATGTACAACAAGCTGGAAGAACTCAGCAGGTCGGGCAGCATCCATGGAAATGAACAGTCAACGTTTTGGGCCGAGACCATTCATCAGGACTGAAGAGGGAGGGGGCAGGGGCCCTATAAAGAAGGTGGGGGAGGGTGGGAAGGAGAAGGCTGGTAGGTGCCAGGTGAAAAACCAGTAAGAGGAAAGATCAAGGGGTGGGTGAGGGGAAGCAGGGAGGGAATGGGCAGGAGAGGTGAAGAAGGAAGGTAAGGGGAAAACACTATGGGAGGCAGAAGAAGGCAGAATCATGAGAGAGGTGATAGGCAGCTGGTGGAGGAGGAGGCAGAGTGAAACCGGGATGGGGGAAGGGAGAGGGAGGGAATTACTAGAAATTGGAGAATTCAATGTTCACACCAAGGGGCTGGAGACTACCCAGACGGTATTTGAGGTGTCGCTCCTCCAACCTGAGTTTGGTCTTATCATGGCAGTTGTGATGGACGGAGCGGAGGTGCTCAACGAAGCGAGCCCCCGATCTGCATCGGGTCTCGCCGATGTAGAGGAGGCAATAGATGACCCCAACAGACTCACAAGTGAAGTGTTGCCTCACCTGGAAGGACTGTTTGGGGCCCTGAATGGTGGTAAGAGAGGAGGTGTAGGGACAGGTGTAGCACTTGCACTTGCAGGGATAAGTGCCAGGTGGGAGATCTGTGGGGAGGGACGTGTGGACCAGGCAGTCGTGAAGGGAACGATCCCTGCGAAAAGCAGAGAGGGGTAGAGAGGGAAAGATGTGCTTACTGGTGGGGTCCTGTTGAAGGTGGCGGAAGTTGCGGAGGATAATATGCTGGATCCGGAGGCTGGTGGGGTGATAGGTGAGGACAAGGGGGATACGGTCCCTGTTGTGGTGGCGGGAGGATGGGGTGAGGGCCGAAGTGCGGGAAATGGAGGAGATGCGGGTGAGGGCATCATTGATGACGGCAGAAGGGAAGCCACAATTCTTAAAGAAAGAGGACATTTGAGATGTCCTGGAACAGAAAGCCTCATTCTTGGAGCAGATGCGGCGGAGACGAAGGAACTGGGAACAGGGTGGCAGGGTGGGAAGAGGTATAGTCGAGGTAGTTATGGGAGTCAGTGGGTTTATAGAAGATGTCAGTGGACAGTCTATCTGCAGAGATGGAGACTGAGAGATCGAGAAAGTGGAGAGAAGTGTCCAAGATGGACCAAGTGAATTTAAGGGCTGGATGGAAGTTAGAGGCAAAGTTGATGAAATTGACGAGCTCAGCATGGGTGCAGGAAGCAGCACCAATGTAGTCGTCAATGTATCGAAGGAAAAGTTGGGGAGCAGTACCAGTATAGATTTAGAGCATAGACTGTTCCACATAACCCACGAAGAGGCAGGCATAGCTGGGGCCCATGCAAGTGCCCATAGCTACACCCTTGGTTTGAAGAAAGTGGGAATAGCCAAAGGAGAAGTTATTAAGTGTGAGTAGCAGTTCCGCCAACTGGAGGAGTGTGGTGGTGTTGGGGAACTGGTGAGGTCTATTGTCAAGAAAGTAGCGGAGGGCTTTGAGGCCTTCTTGATGGGGAATTGAAGTGTATAAGGATTGGACATCCACGGTGAAAATGAAGCAGTTGGGACTGGGGAACTGGAAGTTATTGAAGAGGTGGAGGGCATGGGATGTATCCCGGATGTAGGTACAGAGGGACTGAACTATGGGTGACAAAATGGAGTCCAGATAGGCAGATACAAGTTCGATGGGGCAAGAACAGGCCGAAATTTTGGGTCTTACCGGGACAGTCAGGCTTGTGGATCTTGGGGAGGAGGTAAAAGTGAGCAGTGCGGGGTGTGGGAATTATGAGTTTGTTGGCTGAGGATGGAAGGTCTCCGGAGTTGATAAGGGCAGTGATGGTACGGGAGACAATGGTTTGATGTTTTTTTGGTGGGGTCAGTTCCAGGGGTAAGTAGGAGGAGGTGTCCGAGGGCTGCTGTTTGGCCTCAGTGAGGTAGAGGTCTGTCCGCCAGACCATTACGGCACCACCTTTGTCTGCGGGTTTGATGGTGAGGTTAGGATTAGTGCGGAGAGAGTGGAGGGCAGTGCGTTTAGAGGGAGTGAGGTTGGAACAGGAGAGAGGAGTGGTGAAGTTGAGATGGTTGATGTCTCGGTGACAGTTTGAAATTAAAAGATCGAGTGCAGGTAGAAGGCCTGATGGGAGCGTCCAGGAGAAAGAGGAGGGTTGAAGACGGGAGAAGGGGTCATCAATGGGGGGAGGGGAATCCTTGTTGAAGTAGTAGGCTCGGAGATGTAGGCGACGGAAGAAGAGTTCAGCGTCATGGTGGGCACAGAACTCACTGAGGTGTGGATGGAGGGGGGGCAAAAGTGAGGCCCTTGCTAAGTACAGAACACTCTGCCTCAGAGAGGGGAAGGTCAGAGGGGATGGCGAAGTCATAGTGAGGGTTGGGGCTGGTGTCAGAGGAGGGTAAAGAGTGGGAGGTCTCAGGAGGGAGAGGGGGGTTGGGATGTTTAGGGAGAGGGGGCTGAGGGGAGGATGAGGGATCAGAGGAATGGAGGAGAGATGAGGGGTGGGGGGAGGGTTGGGAGTCGCAGGGAGAATAGGGGTGGCAGAGGAATAAGACGAACGGTAGGACCCAGCGGCAGTAATAACGGTCCTTGTCTGGAGAGGGTCAGGATCTTGGTCTGAGCTGGGGGTGTTGGAGCCTGCTTTAGATTTGTTCCTTACCCATTCACATGCTCTCTCACTGCTGCCATCAGGAAGAAGGTCAAAAAAGCTCAGGGCTCACACCACCAGCTTCAGGAACAGTCTTGAACTCGAGGGGATAAGTTCACTCAACTTTGTGTGCCCCATCATTGAACTGTTCCCACAGCCAATGGACTCACCTCATGCTCTCAATACTCATTGATTATTTATTTTCTCTTTTTGTGTTTGCAGTTTGCTGTCTTTCTGCACATTGTCTTTGGCTGTCTTGTGTGTGGCTTTTCCTCGATTCTCTGTTGTTGCTCTATGAATGCCCACAAGAAAATGTACTTTAATAATAAATTTACTTTGAACATTTGAAGTTTGAGTAACTGCTTCTGAAATATAGTGATTGTATCTGATTTAATCACCCTCTCCATTCTAGATGTCAACAAATCTCTGCATTAAAACGTCTTTCCCCTCAGATCCCCTTTAAAAATAATTCCTCTCATCTTAAACTCCTTCCCTTTTGTTTTTGATACCCCTGCCACTGGGAAAGTGATTCTGGCTATCTGCCCTTTCCTTGAACACAAGAGATTCTGCAGATCCAGTGTAACACACACAAAATGCTGGAGGGACTCAGCAGGCCAGGAAATGAATAACCAGTCAACATGTCAGCCAAGACCCATCGTTGGGAGTCTCACATGCCGGTACCAACATGACATTCCCACTATGCTCCTTCTACGCCTCTCTACAGTTCACTCAGCCTCATTCACTCCAGTGAGAACAACGCCCATTAAAAGTAATCTACGGTGGTATCTATCCACCAATGGTCTCACCTGAAGCGACTGACCATTTCAACTCCCTGACCTATTCGCAGGATTTGAGGCCCTAAGCCTCTCCTGAAGCCAAAGCTCTGATGTCTGCAAGTTTACAATCCTGGGCAGGGCCAACTGCTCCTACTCCCCCGCCAGGTTGTTATTTGCCGTGATGGGAAGCCCCTGGGATTCCAGAGTTTGGGACCAAGATGTGATCAATGAGTCCAGGGGTGTATAGCAAAGGTAGAAACCCAAAGCTCAGCGACTGAAGTCAGCTAACCCGGAAGTTGAGGCTGGGTCAGGGAATATGGAGGTCAGAGGCCTGACGTCTGCAAGTCTGGTCCAGAGACTGGAGGTTGGAAGCCTGGAGATGGCCTGTCTGGGAGTTGGAGACTTGTCTGCGTCTGTGTGTGTGAGTGGGTGGGTGGATGGATTTGTAAAGAGATTTGTTCTGTTGTTTTTTTTGTTGCTGTTGCTGTGTCATTGTTACTTGTGTCAATCTGCTGAGCATTGTGGGCGTGCTATGTTGGTGCTGGAATGTATGGTGATACTTGTGGGCTGCCCCCGGTACATCCTCAGGTTGTGCTGGTTGTTAGCACTAACAGCGCATTCTACTGTATGTTTCGGTGTAATTGTGATAAATGAATTAATTAATCTGAACCAGCCTAGACTATCCGTAAAGCATTCCTCCAGTCCTGCCAACATCCTCTTTGTTGTCAGCGTACATTTGCTTGATTTGCATTCCACGAGGTCCTGTGATGTGTGGCGCAGTTAATAGACTACTCCGAGGGTCCTGTCAAAGGCTGAGTAAGTGCTGCGACTGGGCATCTTCATGGATGCTGTTATTTTGCAATGCTAGAGCCTTGCTTATTTGGACAGTTTCCACATGAGGGACAATGTCTTATTCAAGGTTACCATTGCTGGAGAGCTCGATTCAGTTTCTGAAGGGCCAACTGGATTGCACGGAATAAGCATCCTGAGTGTTTTTGTTTCCATCTTTTTCACCCAAATCTAATGAGTCTTCAGTTAAGGTGAAGATCACCCACTCACTCCATCGAGGGATCAGCAATGATCAAGATCCTGAGTGTCAACGTCTCTGAGGGTCTATGCTGGGCAGTCATGAAGAAGGTGTACCAGTGATATGCAGGAGTTTCATTAGGAGTTTGAGGACCAAATACCCTTGTCCTGTGATTAGGCTGCTGGGTGAGGTGGCTTGTTGGGCAAGAAGGCCTGTTCCGCACCATATCTTTAAATAAATGAATAAACATTATGTATTGCAATGTACTGCTGCTGTGAGACAATGAATTTATGCCAGTGATAATAAATCTGATTCTGAAGGTGGTTAGAGAGAGTTTATTTCCCTTAGCTGACGGGAAATGTGCGTTTCCAAACCCAGCCCGTTCACTCTGGGCCGAGAGCGGAAACAATCTGAGGCTCTCTCCCCACAAAGAACGCTGCCGATGCTGAGGCTGATATGAACGTTTGGACAGCCCGGTGGCGTGTGGTTAGTGCAATGCTGTTGCAGCTCAGGCCCCTCTGCCGTTCGGAGTTCAGTTCCGGTGTTGTCTGTAAGGAGGTTGTACGTTCTCCCCGTGACTGCGTGGGTTTCCTCCCACAGTCCAAGACTTATCAGTGAGTAGATTAGAGTTAATTGTAAATTGTCCTCTGATTAGGCTAGGGTTAAACAAGTGGGTTGCTGGGAAGTACAGCACAGAAAGACTGTATGTCTAAATAAATAAAATATAATTTTGGACTGATGAGACAGACTCTATGGTTCTGTTCCATGTTACCATTATCAGCCAGCTGTGAATTATCCTTCTTGACATGAGTTGGGAGTGAATTCTGTGAAATGCTAGTCTACATGGCTCAGTTACTCAACATCTGAGCCATCAGGCAGAGAGACAAATATTCTTTTTAAGGAAATCTTGTAAATATTTTCATTTGATGTTAAATCGGTTCAGCATGCACTGAAGCAGCACGGTGAATCATGTTTTCTGAACAGATAAGGGGATGTTCCCAGCTGCAGCAGGAGTGCCTGGCTCTCCTTACTCCTCGCAAAAACAGAAGTGCCAGCGTCTGAGATGCCAGTTTCCTGGGAACTGTCTCCGAGAAACATGTCAAGTGGCAGGAAGCCGGAATAGACACTGCCACGGGGGAGGGTATGCAGACAGCTCTCAACAAACTGTATAGCACAACGTGGTGACAGAGGGGAAGAAATTGAATGGCTGAGATTAGAATCGTGGAGTGATAGACCATCGAGGCAGACCCTTTGATCATAAGATATAGGAGCAGAATTAGGCCGTTGGGCCCATCGAGTCTGCTCTGCCATTCCATCATGGCTGATTTATTTTCCCTCTCAACCTCTTTCCCCTCCCTTCTCCCTGTAAATTTTCACACCCTTACTAATTAAGTACCTATCAACTTCACCCTTAAATAAGTACATTTAATATCCGAGAATGTATACAATATACATCCTGAAATTCTTTTTCTTCACAACCATCCAGGAAAACAGAGGAGTGCCCCAAAGAATGAATGGCAGTTAAAATGTTAGAACCACAAAGCCCCCTCCCCCAGCTCCCCCCATGCATAAACAGCAGCAAGGCAATGACCCTCCCCCCACCAGCACCGGCAAAGACTACTCGTTCACCCGGCTCTCTCTCTCTCCCTAGTAAAGGAAAAGGAGGTGTCCCGTTTCAGAACGAGAGGGGAGACCGAACAGATAACTCATTGATTTACGATGTCACTTCTTCGGAGCTCTGCCACCAGACAGTTGGCACCAGAAAGGTGCAGCTCTCCAGACTCACAACCCCCGGCTGCTCTGAATGTTCTGTGTTCTCCCACGACACTTCAGTCAGGGGCACCGGCCTAGGATCAGCTCATCCCCAGACCCACAAACTTCTGGAAGCCTGAAGGTGCACTGGTCTTCCAGTCTGAGTCCTTTGGATATTACAAAAGTGGCAGGTTGTGAGGCCCTGAGAGCGGGTCCCACTCCCACAAAGAATCAGAGAGTAACTCCAGGTCAGGGTCTTCAAAAGAACCTTGAAAAGGGAAAAGAGATATCAAAGATCAAAATAGAGCTGCTTCCAAAGATGCTAGCAAAGGAGTCGCCATTTTCCGCCATCTTGACTTCACCCTGCCTCTGGAATTGGCCTTCACAGTTGTCCATGACAATAAATAACACAGATTCACCACCCTCTGACTAAAAGAATCCCTCCTCATCCTTATTCCAAAGGGAGGTCCTTGTATTTTCAGGCTGTGCCCTCTGGTCCTGGACTCACTGTGGGAAACATCCTCTCCACATCCACTCTATCTAGGCCTTTTCATATTTGATAGGTTACAAACCACCTGGGAAATGCCCTCTTCACATTATTAGCACCAGGGAGGCAGTACAGGAGCCTGGAGACACACCCGTAGTATTTTGGAAACAAACTTCTTTCCCTGTGCTATCAGAATGGGCCGTGAACCATTGTTCCACTTCTGCACTTTTCGTTCATAATTTTTTTTATGCCTTTTACTATACTACTGAACAAAGCAACAGATTTCACAACATGTGTCAGAGGCAATAAAGCCGATTCTTTTTCCTCTCACCTTAAACCGATCCCTACTAATTCTTGATTGTTTTTTCCTGGAAAAAGTCTGTGCATCCACCCTATCGATGCTCTCATGATTTGATACACCTCTATAAGGCCACCTGCTTTTTCAGCCTCCTGTTTTCCAAGTAATAAATCCTGGCATGCACAACCTCTCCCTGTAATTTGGGCTTTAGAGCACCGGCAAAATTCTTGTAAATCTTCTTTGCATTCTTTGCAGCATTGTGACCCACCTGTTCATGGAGTGTTTGCCCCACTCCCATCAGGAGGGAGGCTGCATAGCATCCACTAACCCACCCCTCCACACCCCCAGCCACCATATCATTTCCTGTCAGTCACCTTATGTACAGACACTCCTGTGCCAAGCGTCACTTTATAGACAGACAATCAATCTCAATCAATCTTCAGTATGTTGTTAAGCTATCTTACGAATTTATATTTTTTGTGCTTTCTATTATTATTGTGTTTTTTTATCTGTGTTTTTTGTGCTGTATCAGATCTGGAGTAACTATCTCCTTTACACTTGTGTGCTGGAAATGACATTAAGCAATCTTGTAAACAGGGTAACCAAAACTGTACAAGTGCAGCCTTACTACTGTCTTGTATTGCTGGAGCATAACTTTCTAACTCCTGTAGTCCCTGGCCTGGCTGACGTAGGCCAGCGTGCCACACGCATTCTTCACCACCACACCTACCTATGGCACATTTTCAGTGAAGACTGACAAAGGGAGAGGGGATGTTAGAAGGGAGCTTAGGATGAAACAGGGGAACAAAACTATGAACATTGTTTTTTTTATATTCCTCTTTAAGGTTATCTTTTAGGTGTTTAATTGCTAGTTTATTTTAATAGATCGTCGATTATATTTGGTGTTGAATTTGGTTGGAGGCCTAACAATCTGTGGGGTTGAAAGGGTTAAGAATCTACTAAAGATCATAATCAGATCAAGACTGGCAAAATTCAAGATTATTTATCACATGAGCATCAAAACATACAATGAAATGTGTTGTTTGCATTAACCACCCATTCTGGTGTCAACACCCCAGAACACAGAACAAAACAACCACTGTTTCTCCCTCCCACCCATGCACGGACACAGTCCTCTTACTCCAGGCCAACTCATCTTCTTTGGCCGTCGGCCTCCAGCAGAGTCAGAATCAACTCACAGTCTTTGGTCTTTCACTTCCCCAGGGATCTGCAGACTGGAAGCTTTGACCAACAGGCCTCGACTTCCGGACCTCCGATTCAGTTCTCGGTACCAGCCGCAAGGACTCACTGATCACGACGTTGAACTCCCGACCTGCCGATGGCAGGGCCTCGAGCTCGGGTCTCACTGATTCATCAACCCAGGAGATCATCAGAGCTCGTTCTTCCTGCCCGCAACTCTGGCTCTGGAACCTGCTGACAACTCACCGATCCTGGATGCTTTCCTCTGAACTGCGTGGGTGCGTGGCTGTGCAGTAGCAGAAATGCTCCTGTGCACGTGGCTTCTGTTGCTGTGCAGGTGGAATTTTCTTTTATACTGGACACAGCCTCAAAAACAGCACAGCAATACTGGGATTTCAAATTTGTCATTTCTGAGAAAGTTAAGACTGGTTCAATTAAGACACTCACAGCTATATTGAACTGCGTGCTTAGAAGCAAAGAATTTGACAAGCTCAATTCTTGTTGACATCATTAGGACTTTTCAATCTTTTGGTGCTGACTGCAAACGTGGATTCAGTCTTATGAGTTCAATCAGTTGTAAATCCAGAAACAGACCAGATGTTTGGATGGTCTAATGAGCATTGAGATGTATCTTTCTTCTGGATGCACAACTAATCTGGATAGTGTTTATAGACAGTGTAATAATGACAGGTAAGAAAAAGTTTATGAAACGTGGAAGATATTCTTTGTTGTACTGTATTTCATTATAAATAAAATCCAATGTATGTGATGGTTTAATTTTATTCTAAATATTCATAGTATGCATATTACCAAAAAAAAGCATTAAAGCATTTTGGCACGGACTAGAAGGGCCAAGGTGGCCTGTTTCCGTGCTGTAATTGTTTTATGATTATATGTCATAAAGTGCAGCACAGTTTTCAGACCAAGAGCATTGGCTGGTCCGTGCAACTGTAAAGAAGTGTTGCTGGAGAAGTTATGAGGAGGCGTAAGACCAGTGAGGAACAGGGTTAACGATAGACTGAGACACAGTAGGAGGGCTTTGGCTCAACAGGGTTTGGCCAATACTGGGTCGAGGCGAGGTAGATTACTGTGAAGAATAGAAGTAGGAAGTGTGTCTGTGAGGCCCGTACTCTATACTGGGTGTTGAATGTGGGAAATCCAGGAGACTCCCAGCCTCCCGGACGGCCACATTGAGCTGCAGCTCCTTAGGGACCGTGTTAGGGAACTGCAGATGCAGCTCAATGACCTTCGTCTGGTCAGGGAGAGTGAGGAGTTGATAGAGAGGAGTTACAGACAGGTGGTCACCCCAGGACCACAGGAGACAGGTAAGTGGGTAACAGTCAGGAGAGGGAAGGGGAAGAGTCAGATACTAAAGAGTACCCCCGTGGCTGTCCCCCTTAACAATAATTACTCCTGTTTCAGTACTGTTGGGGGTGGAGGGGGCAGGCAGACCTGGGGGACGCAACAGTGGCCGTGCCTCTGGCTCAGAGTCTGGCCCTGTGGCTCAGAAGGGTAGGGAATGGAAGAGGGTGGCAGTGATAATCAGGGGTCAGACTGGTGATTCCCTGGACCCAGGATGGTAGTTTGCTTCCCAGGTGCCAGGGTCCAGGATGTTTCTGATTGAATCCCTGATATCCTGAAGTGGGAAGGAGAACAGCCAGAAGTTGTGGTTCATATTGGTACCGATGACATAGGTAAGAAAAGGGAGGAGATTCTGAAAATAGACTAGAGGGAGTTAGGAAGGAAGTCGAGAAGCAGGACCTCAAAGGTAGTAATCTCGGGATTACTGCCTGTGCCACGTAACAGTGAGTATAGGAATAGAGTGAGGTGGAGGATAAATGTGTGGATGAGGGATTGGAGCAGGGATTCAGATTTCTGGATCATTGGGACCTCTTTTGGGGCAGGCATGACCTGTACCAAAAGGACGGGTTGGAATTGAATTCGAGGGGGACCAATGTCCTGGCAGGGAGGTTTGCTAAGGCTATTGTGGAAAGTTTAAACTAGAATTGTTGGGGGTGGGATTCGAACTGAAGAGATGGAGGAAGGGGCGGTTGGCTCTGATGCACCATCAATAACTCTCGGAGACGGGAGGCGAACAATAGGCTTTTATTAGCTGCAAGAGACCACAATTAGTAGCAAGAGACCACCACACAACATCCTGGAGACTGAGGGAGGAGCAGTGCCCCCAACCGCCTTTATACCGGGGTCTGTGGGAGGAGCCACAGGAGCAGTCAGCAGAGGGGCGTGTCCAGACAGGTATACATAGTTCACCCCATTCACCCCTCCTTTGTTTTAAAAGTGAGAGTCCCCATGGGGAAAAGTTTCTTACAAGTATATTTACAGGTTAAGTCTATCAGGCGGTCGAGTTTGTCGCTGCGATCTACGTAGCACCGGTGGTGATTGCACAGGTGATGGTGGTTGTGCTGGCTCCGGCCTGACTTGAGGTGTCAGCCTGTTAGGCGTCAGTGATCCCTCATGCATGTGTGAGGCGCCCGGTATGGGAGTGTCGTGAGGAGTCTGTGTAGGGCTTGGTGTGCGCGGTGTCTGGTGGGTATATACATCAGTGGGTACAGGGTTCATAGTCACCCTGGAGTGTTCGGGGTAGGGGTCTGGTGCTCCTGCAGGTGCTAGGTCGCGGATGGAGACCGTGTCCTCCCGCCCATCAGGTAAGACCACGTAGGCGTACCGGGGGTTCGTATGAAGTAGATGAACCCTCTCGACCAGCGGGGAGTATTTATTGCTCCTCGCATGTTTCCGGAGCAGCACTGGCCCTGGAGATGTCAGCCAAGCTGGTAGTATGGTCCCAGTGGCAGACTTACTGGGAAAAGAAAAGAGTCGCTCGTGAGGGGTGGCATTGGTGGACGTACATAACAGGGAGCGGATAGAGTGGAGTGCCTCGGGGAGGACCTCCTGACTACGAGAGACCGGCAACCCTTTTGACCTAAGGGCTAAGAGTGTGGCCTTCCACACAGTCACATCCTCCCTCTCCACCAGTCCATTTCCCTAGGGATTATAACTCGTGGTCCTACTAGTAGCAATGCCCCTAGCCAGCAGGTACTGGTGCAGCTCGTCACTCATAAACGAGGACCCTCTATCACTGTGGACATAGCGGGGATATCCGAACAGAGTGAAGAGCTGGCGCAGGGCTTTTATGATGGATGTGGCAGTGGTGTCGGGGCAGGGGATGGCAAAGGGGAACCGTGAGTACTCGTCAATATTGTTGAGAAAATAGACATTGCGGTCAGTGGAGGGAAGGGGGCCCTTAAAGTCGACACTCAATCGCTCAAAGGGGCGGGTGGCCTTGATAAGTTGTGCCTTTGCAGGACGGTAGAAATGCGGTTTGCACTCAGCGCAGACTTGACAGTCCTGGTCATCATCCTGATTTCCTCAAGGGAGTATGGCAGGTTCCGGGCTTTCACGAAATGGTAAAGTCGGGTGACCCCCGGATGGCAAAGATCTGCATGGAGGGCGTATAGCTGGTCAAGCTGCGCACTGGCACACGCTCCCCGGGATAGGGCATCAGGGGGCTCATTGAGCCTTCCAGGCTGGTACAGGATATCATAGTTGTAGAGTTCCATTCTCCACTGCAAAATTTTATCATTTTTGATTTTGCCCCGCTGTTGGTTGCTGAACAGGAACGCAACTGAGCGCTGGTCGGTCAGCAAGGTGAACCTTTTGCCGGCAAGATAGTGCCTCCAGTGCCTAATATCTTCCACTATGGCCTGGGCTTCTTTCTCCACCGCGGAGTGCTGAATTTCAGGGCCTTGAAGGGTACGAGAGAAGAATGCCACTGGCCTGCCTGCCTGATTGAGGGTAGCAGCCAGCGCGAAGTCGGAGGCGTCACTCTCTACTTGAAAGGGAATGGTCTCATGCATCATTGCTTTGGCAATGTCCCCTTTAATGCAGCTGAAGGCCACGCGGGCCTCGGCAGAGAGGGGAAATGCGGTGGACTTGACTAGGGGGCGGGCCTTGTCTGCGTAGTGAGGGACCCATTGGGCGTAATAGGAAAAGAAGCCCAGGCACCGTTTGAGGGCTCTGAGAGTGGTGGGAAGAGAGAGTTCCAACAGGGGGCGCATACGGTCAGGGTCAGGGCCAATGACCCCATTCTCCATGACATACCCAAGGATAGCGAGTCGGGTGGTTCCGAACACATACTTGTCCCTGTTATAGGTGAGGTTAAGAGCTTTGGCCGCTTGGAAAAATCGTTGGATGTTAGTGTCGTGATCCTGCCAGTCGTGACCACGGATGGTGATGTTATTCAGATAGGGGAATGTGGCCTTCAGTTGGCACTGGTCCACCATCCGGTCCATTTCCCTCTGGAAGACAGAGACACCATTCGTGACACCGAAGGGAACGCGCAGGAAGTGATAGAGCCTGCCGCCCGCCTCGAAGGTGGTGTAGGGGCGGTCCTCTGGGCGGATGGGGAGCTGGTGATAAGCGGATTTCAGATCTATTGTCGAGTACACCTTGTACTGAGCTATCTGGTTGACCATGTCCGCGATGCGGGGTAGGGGGTACGCGTCAAGCTGCGTGAACCTATTGATGGTTTGACTATAGTCCACGACCATCCTATTTTTCTGCCCTGTCCAAACAACGACCACCTGGGCCCTCCAAGGGCTTGAGCTTGGCTCAATGATCCCCTCCCTGAGCAGCCGCTGCATCTCTGACTTAATGAAGCCCCTGTCCCCCACGCTGTACCTCCTGCTTTTGGTTGCCACAGGTTTACAGTCGGGGGTCAGGTTGGTGAACAGCCGTGGGGGAGGGATCTTGAGGGTGGAGAAGCTGCAAGTGGTGTCAGTAGCGCGGCTGTTGGCATGGTGCTGGGTGGGATGTGCGGGTCGATGTGTGTGTGTGGGGGCAGTAGCGGGGTATATGACGAAGCCCCACAAAACTGAAGATTTCTGACAGTGATTGACGGGAGAGGCCTGTCATACTCCATTGTCACACTTTTCAGGTGGCTCTGGAAGTCGAGCCCCAATAGCACAGGGGCACACAGTTGAGGCATGACCAGTAAAACAAAGTCTCGATATTCTGTGCCCTGCACCACTAGTGTTGCTACACAACCCCCCCGGATGTCTGTGGAATGCGACCCAGAAGCCATGGTGACCCTCTGGCTTAACGGCTGTGTCACGAGTCTGCAGTGTTGCACTGTGTCCGGGTGAATAAAACTCTCAGTACTGCCCGTGTCAAACTGGCAGCTAGTCCTGTGTCCCTCCACCAGGATGTCCATCATTGACCTTGCAAGCTGGCGTGGAGCGCTTTGGTCGAGGGTCACGGAGGCCAGAGTTGAATCGTTGTCTTGGTGCCCAGTAAGCACCCGTGGGTCGGAGGCGGGGCGAGGTGGCGCCAACAAAGATGGCTGTCCCCATGCCTCGCACAAGGTGGGCAGGCAAGATGGCAGCGACCAAGATGGTGACCCCCATGCCTTGCATGCAGCGCTGCTCGACCCCGCTCATGGTTTAGACTTACAGGCCTTGGCGAAGTGGCCCTTTTTTCCGCAGCTGGAGCAGGTAGCTTCTCGGGCCGGGCAGCGTTTTCGGGGGTGCTTTTCAAGTCTGCAGAAGTAACACTGTCCGGACTTGCAACTGACAGCAGCCGTGGTCGATTGTGGGGACTTCATGGTCTCGCGACTGGCAGCAGCTGTGGTCGACTCGCTGGCGGGTGGCGGGGTCTGCAGCGTCTACGGGGCCAGCGGGAGATCGCGCAGCTGGACAGCGTCAGTGTTGTGCAGAGCAGCCTCCAGCGTGTCGGCCAGCTCGATCGCCGACTGTAAGGTAAGATCGGCGTTTTCCAGCAGCCGCTGGTGCACGTACACTGACCTGATCCCTGTAACGAAGGCGTCTCGTACCAGGAGCTCCGCATGCTGTCCTGCCATCAGCCCCCTGCAGTCGCAGACCCGCACAAGTGTCTGTAGGGCCCGACAAACTCAGTGCTCGACTCTCTGGCCCGCTGCCGCCGCGTTGCTAAGCAATGTCTTGCACAGACGGTGTTCTCCGGCCACAGGTACTGTCCTTTAGGGCGTCCAGTGCCCCTTGGTAGGTCGGCAGGTCCCTGATTAGGGAATACACCCGTGGACTGACTCTGGAGAGGAGAACTCTGTGCATGGTAGCAGGCTCAGTCACGCGAATCTCTTCCAGGTACGATTGGAAGCATGCAAGCCAGAGTTCAAAGGCAAGAGCTGTTTCGGGACCTTGAGGATCAACGTCCAATCTATCTGGTCGTAAAATGCTCTCCATGTTTTAAAATTGCAGCTAATAAAATTGATGCACCATCAATAATTCTCGGAGATGGGAGGTGAACGATAGGCTTTTATTAGCTGCAAGAGACCACGATTAGTAGCAAGAGACCACCACACAACATCCTGGAGACTGAGGGAGGAGCAGTGCCTCCAATCGCCTTTATACCGGGGTCCGTGGGAGGAGCCACAGGAGCAGTCAGCGGGGGGGGGGGGGGGGGGGCGTGTCCAGACAGGTATATTTAGTTCACCACAGGCTCACAAATGGAGAAAGCTTGGAGGCAGTGCAAGAAGGAGGATAGGCAGGTGATAGAGAAGGGATTCTCTCAGACTGATGTGTCAATTTTAATGCAAGAAACAAAGTGGATAAGCTTAGAGTGTGAATCAGTACTTGGAGCTATGATGTTGTGGCCATTACAGAGAGTTGGATAACTCAGGGGCAGGAATGGCTATTTCAAGTGCCAGACTTTAGATGTTTCAGAAAGGACAAGGAGGGAGGCAAAAGAGGTGGGGGCAAGGCACTGCTGATCAGAGATAGTGTCACAGCTGCAGGAAAGGAGGAAATCATGGAGGGTTTGCCTGCTGAGTTTCTGTGGGTAGAAGTTAGAAACAGGAAAGGGGTCAATACTACTGGGTGTTTTTTTATAGACCACCCAATAGTAACAGGGACATTGAGGAGCAGATCGGGAGACAGATTCTGGAATGGTGCAGTAATAACAGGGTTGTGGTGGTGGCAGATTTTAATTTCTCAAATATCGATTGGCATCTCCCTAGAGCGAGGGGTTTAGACGGGTGGAGTTTGTTAGGTGTGTTCAGGGAGGTTTCTTGACACAATATGTAGAAAAGCCTACAAGAGGAGAGACTGTACTTGATTTGGTATTGGGAAATGAACCTGGTCAGGTGTCAGATCTCTCAGTGGGAGAGTATCTTGGAGATAGTGATCACAATTCTATCTCCTTTACCATAGCTTTGGAGAGGGATAGGAACAGACAAGTTAGGAAAGTGTTTAATTGGAGTGAAGGGAAAAATGAAGCTATCAGGCAGGAACTTGGAAGCATAAATTGGGAACAGATATTCTCAGGGAAATGTACAGGAAGAAATGTGGCAAATGTTCAGGGAATATTTGCGTTGAGTTCTGCATAGGTACGTTCTAATGAAACAGGGAAAGAGTGGTAGGGTACAGGAACCGTGGTGTACAAAGGCTGTTGAACATCTAGTCAGGAAGAAAAGAAAAGCTTATGAAAGGTTAAAAAATCTAGGTAATGATAGAGATCTAGAAGATTATAGGCTAGCAGGAAGGAGCTTAAGAATGAAATTAGGAGAGCCAGAAGGGGCCATGAGAAGGCCATGACAGGCTGGATTAAGGAAAACCCCAAGGCATTCTACACGTTTGTGAAGAGCAAGAGGATGAAACGTGACAAGTATGAGAGTGGAAAAGTGTGTATGGAACCAGAGGTTGTATTGAAGGCATCCTGAGCAGCTGCATCACTGCCTAGTTTGGAAATTGTACCACCTCGGGTCGCAAGACCTTGCAGTGGATAGTGAGGTCAGCTGAGAAGATCATCGGGGTCTCTCTTCTCGCCATTACAGACATTTACACTACACGCTGCATCTGCAAAGCAAACAGCATTATGAAGGATCCCACACACCCCTCATACAAACTCTTCTCCCTCCTGCCGTCTGGGAAAAGGCACCAAAGCATTTGGGCTGTCATGACCGGACTATGTAACAGTTTCTTCCCCCAAGCTATCAGACTCCTCAATACCCAGAGCCTAGACCGACACCAACTTACTGCCCTTTACTGTGCCTAATGTCTTGTTTATTATTTATTGTAATGCCTGCACTGTTTTGTGTACTTTATGCAGTCCTAGGTAGGTCTGTAGTCTAGTTTAGTTTTCTTTGTGTTGTTTTTACGTAGTTCAGTGTAGTTTTTGTATTGTTTCATGTAGCACCATGGTTCTGAAAATCGTTGTCTCGTTTTTATTGTGTATTGTACCAGTAGTTATGGTCAAAATGACAATAAAAAGTGACTTGACTTGACTTGGCGAGATAGCAGAGGTACTTAATGAATACTTTGCTGCAGTATTCACTATGGAAAAGGATCTTGGTGATTGTAGGGATGACTGACAGCAGATTGAAAAGCTTGAGCATATAGACATTAAGAAAGAGTATGTGCTGGTGCTGTTGGAAAGCATCAAGTTGGATAAGTTGCCAGGACCAGATGCGATGTAGGTGAGGGAGGAGATTGCTGAGCCTTTGGCGATGATCTCTGCTTTATCAATAGGAATGGGAGAGGTTTCAGAGGACTGGAGGGTTGCAGATGTTGTTCCCTTATTCAAGAAAGGAAATTATTCAAACCCAGGAAATTATAGATCAGTGAACCTTATTTCAGTGGTTGGTAAGTTGATGGAAAAGATCCCGAGATGCAGGATTTATGAATATTTGGAGAGGCATAATATGATTAGGAATAGTCAGCATTACTTTGTCAAAGGCAAGTTGTGCCTTACGAGCCTGAATGAATTTTTTGAGGATGTGACTAAACACATTGATGAAGGAAGGGCAGTAGATGTAGTGTATATGGATTTCAGCAAGGCATTTGATAAGGTACCCCATGCCAGGCTTATTGAGAAAGTAAGGAGGCATGGGATCCAAGGGGACGTTGCTTTGTGGATCCAGAACTGGCTTGCCCACAGAAGGCAAAGAGTGGTTGTAGACGGGTCATATCCTGCATGGAGGTCGGAGACCAGTGGTGTGACTCAGGGATCTGTTCTGGGACACTTACTCTTTGTGATTTTTATAAATGATCTGGATGAGGAAGTGGAGGGATGATTTAGTAAATTTGCTAATGACACAAAGGTTGGGGGTGTTGTGGATAGTGAGGAGGACTGTCAGAGGTTACAGTGGGACATTGATAGGATGCAAAACTGGGCTGAGAAGTGGAAGATGGAGTTCAACCCAGTTAAGTGTGAGGCGGTTCATTTTGGTAGGTCAAATAGGATGGCAAAATATAGTATTAATGGTAAGAGTCTTGGCAGTGTGGAGGATCAGAGGGATCTTGGGGTCTGAGTCCATAGGACACTCAAAGCTGCTGCGCAGGTTGACTCTGTGGTTAAGAAGGCGTATGGTGCATTGGCCCTTATCCACAGTGGCATTGAGTTTGAGAACTGAGAGGTAATGTTGCAGCTATATAGGACCCTGGTCAGACCCCACTTGGAGAACTGTGCTCAGTCCTGGTCACCTCACTACAGGAAGGATGTGGAAACCATAGAATGGGTGCAGAGGAGATTTACAAGGACGTTGTCTGGATTAAGGGGCATGCCTTACGAGAATAGGTTGGGTGAACTCGCCCTTTTCTACTTGGAGTGGCGGGGGATGAGAGGTGACCTGATAGAGGTGTATAAGATGATGAGAGGCATTGATCACGTGGATAGTCAGAGGCTTTTCCCAGGGCTGAAATAGCTAGCACAAGAGGGCATGATTTTAAGGTGCTTGGAAGTAGGTACAGAGGAGATGGCAGAGGTAAATATTTTATGCAGAGAGTGGTGAGTGCATGGAATGAGCTGTCAGCGACAGTGGCGGGGGCAGATATGATAGGGTCCTATAAGAGACTCCTGGATAGGTACATGGAGCTCAGAAAAATAATCAAGTCAAGTCAAGTCAACTTTTATTGTCATTTCGACCATAACTGCTGGTACAGTACATAGTAAAAATGAGACAACGTTTTTCAGGACCATGGTTTACATGACACAGTACAAAAAACTAGACTGAACTACATAATAAAAAAAAACAAACACAGAGAAAGCTACACTAGACCACAGACCTACACTGGACTGCATAAAGTGCACAAAAACAGTGCAGACATTACAATAAATAATAAACAGGACAGTAGGGCAAGGTGTCAGTCCAGGCTTCGGGTACCCATAGAGGGCTATGGGTAAGCCTAAGTAATTTCTAAGGTAAGGACAGGTTCGGCACAGCTTTGTGGGCTCAAAGGCCTGTATTATGCTGTAAGTTTTCAATATCAGAGCAGTGTCATGAGTAAGATGAGTGGAAATAATGAGATATCAGAGAAACAGGAGGTTCCCAGATCATGGTTTTTGTGTCAAGGATCAGAGGAAAAGGACTTTTGGATGAATACATGGATATGTAGGAGGGTAAGGAGGGATATGGGCTAAATATGGAAAAACAGGACTCACTTGTTTGGCGTGGACCACTTAGGCCAGAGGTGCACTGACTCTGTGGATGTTAGCTGGACAGTGACTGAGAGGTTACTGTTGACACACAACAAATCATGAAGATAAGATGCAGGAGCAGAATTGGCTCACTGAGTCTGCTCCACCATTCCATCGTCCCTCTCTACCCCTTTCTCCTGCCTTCTCTCTGTAACCTTTGACACCCTTACTAATCAAGAACCTATCGACCTCCACTTTACCTATACCAAATGACTCGGCCTGCACAGCTGTCCGTAGCAATGAATTCCATAGATTTACCATCCTCTGGCTAGAGAAATTCCTCTTCATCTCTGTGATAAAGGGACATCTTTCTATGTTGAGGCTGTGCTGTCTGGTTCTAGACTGCCACATTACAGGAAACTTTCTCTCCACATCGACTTTACTCTGGACTTTCCAATGTTCCCCTCCACTACCACCTTCCTTCGTCTGGCAGAACTGGAGAACTGGTCTTCACCCTCTTTTGACTCTTCTCACTTTCTCCAGACTCACGAGGTAGCCATGGGTGCCAGCGATGCTTGTCTTTTCATTGGCTATGTGAAACAGTCCATGTTCTGAGCCATCCCTGGCAGTGTTCCCCAATTCCTGCTGCACATCATTGATGACTACCTTGCTGCTGCTTCATGCACGCATGTTGAGCTCATCAATTTAAATCAACTTTGTCTCCGACTTCCACCCTGGCTTTAAGTTCACTTGGTGCATTCTTGATACCTCTTTCCTCTTTCACAATCTCCCTGTCTCCATCTCTGGAGAAAACTGTCTATCAACATCCTTAATAAACCTACCGATTCCCACAGTTACCTCGTCCCACCCTGTCTCCTGTAAAAATGCTATTCCCTTTTCCTCAGTTCCTTCACCTGCACTGCATCTGTTCCCAGGATCAGGCTTGCCTTTCCAGGACATCAGAGATGTCCTCCTCTTCAAAGAATGTGGTTTCTCTTCCTCCACTATTGATGCTCCTCTCATCTGCGTCTCCTCTATTTCCTGAACGTCCATGCTCACACAATTTTCCTGCCGCCTTAACAGGGGGAGAGGTCCTCTTGTCTTTACCTAGAGCTTCCACATCCAACACATTATTCTCCATAATCTCTGCCATCTTCAAAGGGACCCTACACCAAACCCATCTTTACTCCCCCCCCCCCATTCTCTGCTTTCCACAGGGATTCCATGATTCCTTTGTTCATTATTCCCCCCCCCCCCACTAATCTCCCTCCTGGCACGTATCCCTGCAAGTGACAGAAATGCCACACCTGCCCACTCACCCCTTCCTCACCTCCATCCAGGGCCCCAACAATCTTCCAGGTGAGGCAACACTTCACCAGTGAATCTGTGGGAGTTGTCTGTTGTATCCGATGTTCCTGATGCAGCCTCCTCTGCATCGATAAGACCCGACATAAATTGGGGGACTGCTTTGTCAAGTCCTCTGCTCTGTCCGAAAAAAGGCAGAATTTGCTGGTGACCAGTCATTTTAATTCCTATCCTCACTCTCACCTGCCACTTCAGTGCATGGCCTCATCCTCTGCTACAATGAGGCCACTCTCAGGGTGGAGGAGCAACACCTCAAATTCTGTCCAGTTAGCTTCCAAACTGATGGCATGATTATCAATTTCTCCTTCCAGTAAATATTTTTTTCTTTTCCCACCCCCCTTCCCTCTTGCTTCTTCTCCTCACCTGCCCGTCACCTCCCCTGGTGCCCCTCCTTCCCTTTTTCCTGTGGCCCACTCTCCTCTGCTAACAAATTCCTTCATCTCCAGCCTTTCACCTTTCCCACACACCTGGCTTCACCTTTCCCCTCTGGTGTCTTCTTCCTTTCCAGTCCTGATGAACGGTCTCAGCCCGAAGTGTTGACGGCTTATTCATCTCCATGGATGCCGCCTGACCTGCTGAGTTCCTCCAGCATCTTGTGTGCGTTGCTCTTTCAATTTTTGATAAGTTTCAATGAGTTACCCCCTTCATTGTTTTAAATTCCTGAGAGTCTGGGCGCAGAGCCATCAAATGCTCCTCATAAGCTAAACCTTTAATTCCCAGAATCATTCTTGTGAACTTCCTCTGGACCCCTCCAACGTCAGCACATCTTTTCATTTTTAAGAGGCCCAATTCTGCTCACAAGTGTGGTCTGACCAATGCCTTGTAAATCCCTAACATCACATCTTTGCTCTTACATCCTCGTCCTCACAAAATGAATGCTAACATTGCACTTTCCTTCCTCACCACCAACTCAACCTGCAAGTTAACCTTTCGCGAATCCTGCACGAGAGCTTTTAAATCCCTCTGCACCTCTGATTTTTGAATTTTCTCTTCATTTACAAAATAGTCCAAGCCTTTATTCCTTCTGCCAAAGTGCATAACCATTCACTTCCTTACACTGCATTCCATCAGCCACTTCCTTGCTCATTTCCCCCATCCTGTCCAAGTTGTTCTCCAGTCTCCCTGCTTCCTCAACAGGCGATATCTTATAACCATATAACAATTACAGCACGGAAACAGGCTATCTCAGCCCTTCTAGTCCGTGCCGAATGCCTACTCTCACCTGGTCCCACCCACCTGCATAACCCGCCCATAACCCTCCATTCCTTTCCTGTCCATATACCGATCCAATTTTACTTTAAATGACAATATCGAACCTGCCTCTACCACTTCTACTGGAAGCTCGTTCCACACAGCAACCACTCTCTGAGTAAAGATTTCTCCCTCGAGTTATCCCTAAACTTTTGCCCCCTAACTCTCAACTCATGTCCTCTTGTTTGAATCTCCCCTACTCTCAATGGAAAAAACCTATCCACATCAAATCTATCTATCCCCCTCATTATTTTAAATACCTCTATCAAGTCCCCCCTCAACCTTCTACACTCCAAAGAATAAAGACCTAATTTGTGCTGAAACCCAGGTAACATTCTAGTAAATCTTCTGCGTACTCTTTCCATTTTGTTGACATCTTTCCTATAATTCGGTGACCAGAACTGTACACAATATTCCAAATTTGGCCTCACCACGCCTTGTACAATTTTAACATTACATCCCAACTCCTATACTCAATGCTCTGATTTATAAAGGCCAGCATATCAAAAGCTTTCTTTACCATCCTATCCACATGAGATTCCACCTTCAGGGAACTACGCACCATTATTCCTAGATTGCTCTGTTCTACTGCATTCCTCAATGCCCTACCATTTACCATTATGTCCTATTTTGATTAGTCCTACCAAAATGTAGCACCTCACACTTATCAGCATTAAACTTCATCTGCCATCGTTCAGCCCACTCTTCTAACTGGCCTAAATCTCTCTGCAAGTTTTGAAAACCTACTTCATTATCCACAACGCCACCTATCTTAGTATCATCTGCATACTTACTAATCCAATTTACCACCCCATCGTCCAGATCATTAATGTATATGACAAACAACATTGGACCCAGTACAGATCCCTGAGACACACCACTAGTCACCGGCCTCCAACCTGACAAACAGTTATCCATCACCACTCTCCGGCATCTCCCATCCAGCCACTGTTGAAACCATTTTACTACTTCAATATTAATACCTAACGATTGAACCTTCCTAACTAACCTTCTGTGTGGAACCTTGCCAAAGGCCTTACTGAAGTCCATATAGACAACATCCACTGCTTTACCCTTGTCAATTTTCCTCGTAACCTCTTCAAAAAATACAATAAAGTTTGTCAAACATGACTTTCCACGCACAAATCCATGTTGATTGTTCCTAATCAGACCCTGTCTATCCAGATAGTTATATGTAGCATCTCTAAGAATACTTTTCATTAATTTACCCACCACTGACGTCAAACTTACAGGCAGATAATTGCTAGGTTTACTCTTAGAACCCTTTTTAAACAATGGAACCACATGAGCAATACGCCAATCCTCCGGCACCATCCCCGTTTCTAACGACATTTGAAATATTTCTGTCAGAGCCCCTGCTATTTCTACACTAACTTCCCTCAAGGTCCTAGGGAATATCCTGTCAGGATCTGGAGACTTATCCACTTTTATATTCTTTAAAAGCGCCAGTACTTCCTCTTCTCTAATCATCATAGTTTCCATAAGTACCCTACTTGTTTCCCTGACCTTACACAATTCAATATCCTTCTCCTTAGTGAATACCAAAGAAAAGAAATTGTTTAAAATCTCCCTCATCTCTTTCAACTCCACACATAGCTGTGCACTTTGATTCTCTAAGGGACCAATTTTATCCCTCACTATCCTTTTGCTATTAATATAACTGTAGAAACGCTTTGGATTTATTTTCACCTTACTTCTTTTACTTCATATCTTCTTTTAGCTTTTCTAATTTCTTTCTTAAGATTCATTTTACATTCTTTATATTCCTCGAGAACCCCATTTACTCCATGCTGCCTATATTTATTGTAGATCTCTCTCTTTTTCCGAACCATGTTTCCAATTTCCCTTGAAAACCATGGCTCTCTCAAACTTTTAACCTTTCCTTTCAACCGAACAGGAACATAAAGATTCTGTACCCTCAAAATTTCACCTTTAAATGACCTCCATTTCTCTATTACATCCTTCCCATAAAACATATTGTCCCAATCCACTCCTTCTAAGTCCTTTCACATCTCCTCAAAGTTAGCCTTTCTCCAATCAAACATCTCAACCCTGGGTCCAGTCCTATCCTTCTCCATAATTATATTGAAACTAATGGCCTTGTGATCGCTGGACCCGAAGTGCTCCCCAACACATACATCTGTCACCTGACCTATTTCATTTCCTAACAGGAGATCCAACACTGCCTCTTCTCTAGTTGGTACCTCTATGTATTGCTGCAAAAAACTATCCTGCACACATTTTACAAACTCTAAACCATCCAGCCCTTTTATAGAATGGGCTTCCCAGTCTATGTGTGGAAAATTAAAATCTCCCACAATCATAACCTTGTGCTTACTGCAAATGTCTGTTAACTCCCTACAAATTTGCTCCTCCAATTCTTGCTCCCCATTAGGTGGTTTATAATACACCCCAGTAAGTGTTACTACACCTTTCCCATTCCTCATTTCCACCCAAATAGTCTCCCTAGACAAGCCCTCTAATCTATCCTGCCAGAGCACTGCTGTAATATTTTCTCTGACAAGCAACCCAACACCTCCTCCTCTTGTCCCCCCTGATTCTAACACACCTGAAGCAACAAAATCCAGGAATATTTAGTTGACAATCACACCCCTCCTGCAACCATGTTTCACTAATAGCTACAACATCATATTTCCAGGTATCAATCCATGCTCTAAGCTCATCCACCTTTCTTACAATGCTCCTAAACATTAAAATAAATGCATTTAATAAATTTTCCACCTCTTACTCTCTGTTTATCACTAACAGTGCAAACAACTTTACTATCTTCTTTTTCTTCCTTCTCCCTTACATCTGTTCCTACACTCTGGTTCCCCTCCCCCCTTGTATCTAGTTTAAATCCACTGGAGCTTCTCTAGCGAACCTACCTGCAAGAATATTTGTCACCCTCCAGTTCAGATGTAAACCATCCCGCCGGAACAGGTCCCACCCTCCCTGGAAAACTGCCCAATTATCTATAAATCTGAAGCCCTCCTTCTTGCACAATGTCTTGATCTGCGCTATCTTACTATTTCTAAACCCACCTGCACGTGGCACTGGTAGCAATCCTGAGATTGCTATCCTGGATGTCCTGTCCTTTAATTTGGCACCTAGCTCCCTAAACTCACCTTTCAGGACCTCCTCACTCTTCCTACCCACGTCATTGGTCCCTACATGGACCATGACATCCGACAGCTCACCCTCCCTCTTGAGAATACTGAGAACTTGATCCGAGATATCACGGACCCTGGCACCAGGGAGACAACAGACCATCCGGGATTCTCGATCTCTTCCACAGAACCTCCTATCTATCCCCCTAACTATCCAATCCCCTATCACTACTGCTCTCCTCTTTTCCCTCCTTCCCTTCTGAGCTGAGGGTCAAGTCTTGGTGCCAGAGACGCAACCACTGCAACTTGTCCCTGGTAGGTCGTCCCCACCAACAGTATCCAAAATGGTATACTTATTATTGATGGGAACGGCCACAGGGGTGCTCTGCTCATTCTGTCTATTCCCCTTCCCCCTCCTGACTGTCACCCACCTATCTGTCTCCTGACTCCTAGGGGTGACTATCTCCTTGTAGCTCCTGCTTATTTCTGCCTCTGCCTCCCGAATGATCCGAAGTTCATCCAGCTCCAGCTCCAGTTCCCTAGCATGGTTTGTCAGGAGCTGCAGCTGGATGCACCTTTTGTGCATCAGGGACAATTGTGCTCACCTGACTTCCCACATACTGCAAACGGAGCATTTGGCTGTCCTAACTGCTGCCTCCATTACCTACTCCTAAGCTAATTAGATCAATTAAAGGAGCTTACCCGACCTTATCTGCCTGGGAGCAAGCGTCCTCAGCCTCTTCTCGCCGAAGCCTCTCGAGCCAAAGCCTTCCTACTCTGTCTCCCACTACTCCATCGCCCGCTCCGTTAATTCTCCTGCTGCCTCACGGGCCGACTTTCACGCACTTGCACAGTCATGCCCCATTCAAACTGCCGAAGAAATATTTGTATCATCTTCGAATTTGGCCCCAAAGCTATCAATTCTATCATCCAAACCATTAACGTATAACGTGAAAAGAAGTGGACACATTTTACTTTTATAAGAGATTTAAGGATAAAATCCCTGTGAAGATTCTGCTAGGTTCTTTTGTGCAGCTGTTTGACAGGAATGCTTCATTTAACAGCTTTACTTTGCATTGGCAACCTTTTAAAATCCCAGTTTATAGTATTTTGTTAGCAGCTTTCTGTATTGTGAATGATTATATTCATGGATTGTCACTTCTCTCTTAGCATTTGTTCCATCACTGAGCATATAGCCAGGCGAGTATTGATGAAGAACACATCACCTGCAGCGGACATCCTGCTGAAGAGATGGGCTTCAAAGAGTTGAAACCATACAACTTCCACCGGGTATGTACTCATCTCTCAGCGGAGCTTTGAAATTCCTTTTGGCTATTTGTCGGTCCCTGTTCTGAATAGTCTTGTCCTTCCCTTAGCTTATGGTCAGCAAAAACAAATGAATAAACCTCAAGTCTTAGGCCTCAGTACCTCCTCGAGCAACCAGATCCTCGATTTCTTCACCTGCCGAGCCCAGTCAGTTCAGATTGGCAACAACATCTCTTCTACAATCTCCCTCAGTACAGGCGCATCACCAGACTGTGTGTCATAGTCCCTGCTCTGCTCGCTTTACGCTAATGATGGTGTGGCTAAGCACAGCTCCAATGCCATATTCAAATTTGCTGATGACTCCGCTGTTATAGGCTGAATCAAAGATGGTGACAAATCAGCATATAGTCGGGAGAATGAAAATCTGACTGAGTGGTGCCATGGCAACAACTCGACATCAGAAAGACCAAGGTGCTGATTACTGACCACAGGAAATCCATGAGCCAGTCCTCATCGGGGGATCAGAGGTGCAGAGGGTCAGCAACTTCAAATTCCTCGTTGTTATCATTTCAGAGGAACTGTCCTGGGCCCAGGATGTAAGTGCAATTACTAAGAAAATACAGCAGTGCCTCTGCTTCCTTAGGAGTTTGTGAAGATTCCACATGACATCTAAAGCTCTGAAGAACTTCTCTAGATGTGTGTTGGAGAGTATATTGACTGGCTGCATCATGGCCTGGTATGGAAGCACCAATGCCCTTGTACAGTTAAATCCTACAAAACCTAGTGGGTGCAGCTCAGTCCATCATGGGTAAAGCCCTCCCCACCACTGAACACGTCCACATGGAGCGTTGTTTCAGGAAAGCAGCATCCATCATCAAGGATCCCCACCACCCAGGTCCTGCTCGCTTCTGGCTGCTGCCATCAGGAAGCGGGTACAGGAGCCTCAGAGCCCACACCACCAGCTTCAGGAACAGTTATTACCCCTCATCTCATGTTCTCCATACTTATTTATTTTTTTATTATTGTTATTTCTCTTTTTTCTATGTCTTTGTGTTTTTGCACAGCTTGTTGATTTATTTTTGCCCGTTGGTTGCTGTCTGTCTGGTTGGAGGCGATCTTTCATTGATTCTACTGTGTTTCTTGTACTTACAGTGAATGCCTGCAAGAAAATTAATCTCAGGGTTGTATTTGATAACCTTGAACTTTGCAGTATCTCCTGGAAGGCAAGCATTGACACTGGCACTTGAAAAGGTGGTGGTGAACTCCTGCCATGGTTACAGTCAATGAGGTCCTACCACGCTGATGGCAAATGAAGCCCAGGACTCTCACCCAACACCATGTCCAACCTGAACCTCAACGGTGACTTGGAGGCAGCATCCCTTACTTCATTAAGTGGTCTTCATGGTCTTACCAGGTTTAGGGACTGGGTGCTTTTCCTGAGCAAGGTTGGATGCTGACTGATGGAACATTGAGCAGTACCTCACAGGGCAGGCCCTTCGCTCTAAGATCAACCTAACCCTCCATTTTCTTTCATCCACGTGTTTCTTAAATGTCCCTAATATAGTTGCCTCCACCACCAGGGTGTTCCACCATTCTCTATGTAGAAAAACTACCTCTGACATTACCCTAAAATTAAGGGGATTGGAGGGATGTCATAAGGTGAAAAGTTTCTGGCTATCTCCTCGATTTATACCCCTTATCATAATCTGGTACACCTCCATGGAGTCAACTCTCATTCTTCTTTGCTATAACCATATAACAATCACAGCACAGAAACAGGCCATCTCGGCCCTCCTAGTCCATGCCGAACTCTTAATCTCACCTAGTCCTACCTACCCGCACTCCTCCACTCCTTTCCTGTCCATATACCTATCCAATTTTACCTTAAATGACACAACTGAACTGGCCTCTACTACTTCTACAGGAAGCTCATTCCACACAGCTATCACTTTCTGAGTAAAGAAATACCCTCTCGTGTTTCCCTTAAACTTCTGCCCCCTAACTCTCAAATCATGTCCTCTCGTTTGAAGCTCCCCTACTCTCAATGGAAACAGCCTATTTACGTCAACTCTATCTATCCCTCTCAAAATTTTAAATACCTCGATCAAATCCCCCCCTCAACCTTCTATGCTCCAATGAATAGAGACCTAACTTGTTCAACCTTTCTCTGTAACTTAAGTGCTGAAACCCAGGTAACATCCTAGTAAATCGTCTCTGCACTCTCTCTAATTTATTGATATCTTTCCTATGATTCGGTGACCAGAACTGTACACAATATTCCAAATTTGGCCTTACCAATGCCTTGTACAATTTTAACATTACATCCCAACTTCTGTACTCAATGCTTTGATTTATAAAGGCCAGTGTTCCAAAAGCCTTCTTCACCACCCTATCTACATGAGACTCCATCTTCAGGGAATTATGCACTGTTATTCCTAGATCTCTCTGTTCCTCTGCATTCCTCAATGCCCTACCATTTACCCTGTATGTTCTATTTGGATTATTCCTGCCAAAATGTAGAACCTCACACTTCTCAGCATTAAACTCCATCTGCCAACGTTCAGCCCATTCTTCTAACCGGCATAAATCTCCCTGCAAGCTTTGAAAACCCACCTCATTATCCACAACACCTCCTACCTTAGTGTCATCGGCATACTTGCTAATCCAATTTACCACCCCATCATCCAGATCATTTATGTATATTACAAACAACATTGGGCCCAAAACAGATCCCTGAGGCACCCCGCTAGTCACCGGCCTCCATCCCGATAAACAATTATCCACCACTACTCTCTGGTATCTCCCATCTAGCCACTGTTGAATCCATTTTATTACTCCAGCATTAATACCTAACGACTGAACCTTCTTAACTAACCTTCCATGTGGAACTTTGTCAAAGGCCTTGCTGAAGTCCATATAGACTACATCCACTGCCTTACCCTCGTCAACATTCCTCGTAACTTCTTCAAAAAATTCAATAAGGTTTGTCAAACATGACCTTCCACGCACAAATCCATGCTGGCTACTCCTAATCAGATCCTGTCTATACAGATAATTATAAATACTATCTCTAAGAATACTTTCCATTAATTTACCCACCACTGATGTCAAACTGACAGGTCTATAATTGCTAGGCTTACTTCTAGAACCCTTTTTAAACAACGGAACCACATGAGCAATACTCCAATCCTCCGGCACAATCCCCGTTTCTAATGACATCTTAAAGATCTCCGTCAGAGCTCCTGCTATTTCTACACAGACTTCCCTCAAGGTCCTGGGGAATATCCTGTCAGGACCCGGAGATTTATCCACTTTTAAATTTCTTAAAAGCGCCAGTACTTCCACCTCTTTAATTGTCATAGGTTCCATAACTTCCTTACTTGTTTCCCAAAGAGAAATGCCTTGGCTCGCTCAACCCATCCTTATCCAAATCCAGGCAGAATTCTAATAATTCTCCTCTGCATCATCTGTAAATCTTCCACATCCTTCTTATAATGAGGGGAACAGAACTGAACATCATATTCCAAGTGTGGTCAAATCAGAGTTGTATAGATCTGCAACATTACCTTGCAGCTTTGGAATTTGATCCCCGACTAATGAAAACCAGCACACCGTACTCCATCTTAACCACCTCTCAACCTGCACAGCAACTTTGATGCAATGGATGATGGAAGGAATTGCCCAGGCCTTTGTTGTTCAACTTCTTAAAAGTATTAGCTGTCACTGAGGCAGTAGCTGTTTAATAACTTGAGAAGTTTTCCATTAGGCAAGAGTTCTGAAGTTTGGGATTAGCAAGTTCTGAATCAAATTACAGGGGCATCAGCTCAAAAGCAAAATACCGCAGATGGTGAAAAGCCAAAATATACCAGAGAGTACTGGAGATACATAATTGGTCAGTCAGCATCAGGAAAGAAGCAAAGTTACCCTTTCAGGTTGATGAGTGTCCCAGATCTGCTGAGTATTTCCAGCATTTTGTGTTTCTCAAAGTACTCTTGAAACTCTGTGAGCTAAAACCACTTTGATATTTCTTGAGGCACACAACCCTGCTGATGCTGGTATCTGGACAAGAGACCAGCTACTGGAGGGACTCATTGGCTTTAGCCAGACACGGGTGTACCTGTGGAGTTCATTGCCACAGACTGTGGAGGCCACTCAAAGCCGGGCTTGATAAATTCTTGATTAGTAAGGATATCAAAAGTTACAGGGAGAAGGCAGGAGAATAGGGCTGAGAGGGATAATAAATCAGATATGATGGAATGGTGGAGCAGACTCGATGGGCTAAATGGCCTTAATCTGCTCCATGTCTTATGATCTTGTGGCCTGAATAGAGGGAGATAGTAAGCTGGGATTTCCAAGAAGGGGGTGAGTTGAGTGCATTAGCTTTTCAAGTAAGGACCTGTACACAATTCAGTCATCCTTCCATTGTGAGATTGTTTATTACTAGAGATGGAAGGCCATGTACGTTTGTCCTGCTGGGAAAACATATGAAAGCTCACATCTTTAATACCGGCATGTTGAAAGCCAAGTGATCAACTATCCCTTACTTTGTGGATCATTATAATGTGCAGGCTCAGAGAACTTGTCTGACTTGCTCCACGCTCCACCTATTGAGCTTGTGTACACAGTGAACAATGTATATTGCACTGTAACACTTAATGAAGGACAACAACAGAGATACCCACAGATGCAGCAGTTGGGTTGTGTACATTACATGTAGCAGGGAGTGTCATTGCAAATAGCGAGAATCTGACTCATGAAGCTTTTGCTCTGCATTTGTCTAAGACCCATGGAAATTCCTTGTCCTATGCTGCCAAAGTTCAAAATTGACTTTAACTGGCTTCATTGCCCATAACTTGGGCACCACGGGAGTGTAGTGGTTAACATGATGTTATTGCAGCTGAAGGCATCACAGTTTGGAGTTCAGTTCTAGTACTGTCTGAAAGGAGTTTGTACTTTCTGCCCATGACCGTGTGGTTTCCCCTGGGTGCTCCAGTCCAAAGGCGTAGGTGAATTGGTCATTGTAAATTGTCCTGTGATTAGGTTAATGCTAAACTGGTGGATTGCTGGTGGTGCAGTTCTTTGGGCCAGAAGGGCCTTTTCCACACTGATATCTCCAAATAAACAAACTTCAAAGCTGGGAAAATCTGCCTTCATTGTTCTCCATTGCTTTTTGAGAAATGAGGCCATGGTATCAGGGAAAACTGCCTTGGTTCCATGATGGTGCCCACATCCTCAGTGTAACTAGCAGATTAGCGAGGTTGTGAATGGCTGTGGATTCCTGTAAAGCCATAAGATCAGGGGATTGTGTGTCTTCTGCATAGCAGGAGGCAATAGAAGGGAACAACATCTCAGACAAATCAACCTGCCCACCAAATTAGTTTAGCTTCCCTCATGACTTGTACGTGTCCAGGACAAAGAAATGGGCAGGAATAAATCATTGTAGACACTACTCACTCAGCAAATTGCTTTCTCCAAACGCCCTGTCCTGGAAAGTGCAATAGAGCCATTAAAACTAAAACTTCACACCATCTTCAAAGCTTCTTCCCCTGGCAGTTAATCTGATCACCCCCCTCAATCTTTTACCCCTGTCACTACACTGTGAACCACTTTTTATAATGCCATTTACTTTGTAGATACATGCTGGTATTTCAAAGATACATTTAATGTCAGAGAAATCTATACAATATACATCCTGAAATTCTTTTTCTTCACAACCATCCATGAAAACAGAGGAGTGACCCCAAAGAATGAACGACAGTTCAATGTTAGAACCCCAAAGCTCCCCCCCAGATCCACCAAGATGCATGTAGGCGGCAGCAAGCAACAATCCCCCTCCCCCCACCGGCAAAGAAAAGCATCGGCACCCGCCACCGAGCGCTCAAGCCTGAGCAAAGCAACAGCAAAGGCACAGACTTGCAGTACCCCAGAGACTACTCGTTCACCCAGCATTCGACATACCACAGGTTCTCCCTCTCCCTAATAAGGAAGAAAGAGATGTCCCCGTTTCACAGTGAGAGGGGAACATAACAACTTGCTGGCTTACAAAGTTAAAAGTCCGTTGTGTCACTTTGTGCCCAAAGATCTCGGGTCTCTGGACACACAGCCTTATATCTTCCATCTCCCATGACACACCAGTCTTCTGCTCGGACACCGATCTCCGATCCCCTGCCTCCAGAGCCAGGAAAGTCAGTCCACTGAAGGCAAGCAGAGTTCTTAGGCTGAGCCCTTGGTGTGCTGAACAGCAGCCAGTTATGAAATGCTGAGAGGGGGTCCCATTCCCACAAAGAACCGTAGTCAGTGTGGAATCCCAGGCCAGGGTCTTCAACAGAACCCTGAAAGGGAAAAATAGAGATATTAAAGCTGGAAATAGAGCTGTTTCTTTAGTTAACCCTCCTAAGCACCGCCTTCTTTAGTTCAAAGTTCAAAGATCAAAGTTAAGTTTACTATCAAAGTACATATATCAATCACCATATACAACGCTGAGGTTTGTGTTTTATGGGCATACTCGTGGTCGGGGGTTTGTGTATCTCAGTGACACTTTGAGCTAGAGCCACGCAACATGGACAGGTCATGGCAGCAAGGTCAGACTGAAAACAGTCCACTGGAGAAGGAAATGGCAACCACTCCAGTAATTTGCCAAGGAAACCTTCTGGATAAGAGTAACCAGAGATATCTGAGAATGACACTGGAAGATGAGCCCTGCAGGTCTGAAGGTGCCCAATACACTAACGAGGAAGAACGGAGGACAAGTATGAGTAGTACCAGAGCTGATGACCTCTTCGGGTTAGAGGCAAAAGGATGGCCACCTGCTGATGTGCCTGGAAATGAAAAGAAGGTCCGACGTTGTAGAGATCATTGGAACCTGGAATGTAAGATCCATGTATCAAGGTAAACTAGATGTGGTCAAAAACAAGATGGCGAGACTGAACATTGCCATATTGGGAATTAGCGAATGAAAGTGGACTGAAATGGGTCATTTTACATCAGACAATTACCAGATCTTCTACTGTGGGTAGAAAACCTGCAGAAAGAGTGGAGTGGCTTTAATTATCAAAAAAAGAGTACCAAAGTCAGTGATTGGATACAACCCCAAAAACGATAGAATGATCACAATACAACTTGAAAGCAAGTCCTTGAACGTCATAGTGATCCAAGTTTATGCTCCAACCACAGGTGCTAAAGAGGATGAAATTGTCCAGTGTTATGAAGAACTGCAGCACCTCCTGGATGTGACACCAAAAAAGGATTTTACATTTATCATTGGAGACTGGAATGCCAAAGTTGGAAATTAGAGAATACCTGGAGTAACGGGCAACTTTGGCCTTGGAGTGCGGAATGAAGCAAGACACCAACTGGTAGAATTTTGCTAAATTTACTTTCTGGTTATAGCAAATACCCTCTTCCAACAGCCTTAGAGGTAGCTCTATACATGGACATCACTAGACAGTCAATGCCAAAACCAGACCGACTATATACTTTGCAATCAGAGATGGAAGATTTCTATACAGTCAGCTAAAACAGGGCCAGGAGCAGATTGTGGCTCAGACTATGAGCTGCTTATTGCAATATTCAGAATGAAACTGAAGAGCATTAAGAAAACCAATGAACCAGCAAAGGTTGAAGTTGGTAGCATCCCTCAAGAATATGCCATGCAGGTGAAGAACAGATTCAATGGATTAAACCTGGTGGAGAGAAAGCCAGAACTATGGAGAGAAGTAAAGAACATTATACAAGAGGTGGCAACAAAAAATATTGCAAACAGAAAGAAGACCAGGAAGGCATAATGACTTTCTGCAGAGGCTCTGCATGTGGCTGAGCAGCGAAGAGAAGTGAAGGCCAGTGGAGATTGGAACAACTGAACGCAAAGTTCAAGAAGGCAGCAAGGAAAGATAAGGGAACTTACTTAAAGGAGAGATGCAAAGAAGCAGAAGAAGCCATCAGAATTGAAGAGACAGAGGTCTACTCAAGAAGATTAGAGAAATCAAAGGAACATTTCTTTCTAAAGTGAGTACAGTAAAAGACAAAGAAGGGTAAAACCTTACAGAAGCAGAATACATCAGAAAGCGATGGCAGGATTACAAAGAATTGTACAGTAAAGATCCCAACGGCGAAGACACCCGCAATGACTCCCTCATCGATCTAGAGCCAGACAATTCTGGAAAGTGAAGTCGAATGGGTGATAGAAAACCATGCCTATGTGACAGGATTCCAGTTGAATTGTTTAACACTCCGAAAGATGATGCTGTAAAAGTGTTGCATGCAATTTGCCAGCAGATCCGGGAAGCCCAACAATGACCTTTAGACTGGAAAAGGTCAGTTTATATCCCAATTCCCAAGAAGGGAAATGTAAAGGAATGTTCAAATTACTGAACAATTTCACTAATTTCACATGCTAAAGATCATGCAAGCAAGACTCCGGCAATACATGGAAAGAGAACTGCCAGGTGTAGAAGCTAGTTTTAGAAGAGGCAGAAGCACCAGAGACCATATTGCTAACCTACACTGGATAGTGGAGAAACTGAGGGAGTTCCAGCAAAGTATTTATCTCTGTTTTATTGATTACTCCGAAGCCTTCGACAGTGTGGACCATAGCAAACTATGGCAAAATCCTTAAAGAAATGGGGATACCTGGACATCTGATCTGCCTTATGAGAAACTTGTACAAAGATCAAGAAGCAACAGTTAGAACTGAACACGGAACAACACAGCATGAGGAATGCTGGTCTAGAGGACTCAAATGTCAGAATCAAAATTGCTGGATGAAATATTAACAGCCTCAGATATGCAGATGACACTACTCTAATGGCTGAAAGTGAGGAGGGCCTGAAGAAGTTTCTGATCAAAGTGAAAGAAAAAAGTGCAAAAGCTGGTTTGTTGCTCAATATTAAGAAAACCAAGATTATGTCGACCAGCCCTATTAACTCCGTGGTAATGAATGGAAAGGAAGTGGAAGCAGTGACAGGTTTTGTCTTCCTTGGTTCAAAGATTTCTATAGATGGTAACTGCAGCCACAAAATTAAACAGCACTTACTTCTGGGAAGGGCAGCAATGGCAAATTATCAGATTGAATACTGAAGAGCGGAGACATTACGTTGTCTATGAAGACCCGTATAGTCAAGTCTATAGTATTTCCAATTGTGATGTATGGCTGTGAGAGCTGGACTATTAGTAAGGCTGATTACTAAAGAATTGATGCCTTTGATCTTGGATGCTGGAGGAAAGTGTTAAGAGTTCGTTGGGCAGCAAGAAGATCCAACAAGTCAATCCATGAAGAAATACAGCCAGACTGCTCACTGAGAGGCTTGATTATGAGACAAAAGCTCAAATATTTTGGTCACGTCGTGAGAAGGCAGGATTCCGTGGAGAAGACTCTCATGTTAGGTCAAACAGAAGGTAAAAGAAGGAGAGGACGATGGATAGATAATATCACTCAGGCAATGCGTATGACTTTGGAGGATCTTAGAGAGGCAGTTTCCAACAAGAAAGCTTGGTGTGCAGGAGTCCATGAAGTCACAAAGACTCGGGTTCAGCTTACCGACTGAACAACCCTATAAATCTAAGAACCATAATAGGATCAATGAAAGACTGCACCCAGCAGGACAGACAAACAGCCAATTTAACAGGATGCAAGTAGAGGCACTGCCATGCTTTCTTCAAAATTGCATTGACGCGTTGGGCCCAGGACAGGTCTTCTGAAATGATAACACCGAGGAATTTAAAGTTGCTGATCCTCTCCACCTCTGATCCTCTGATGAGGACTGGCTCATGGACTTCTGGTTTCCTCCTCCTGAAGTTGATAATCAGCTCCCTGGTCTTGCTGACACTGAGTGAGAGGTTGTTGTCACGGCAGCACTCAGCCTGATTTTCATTCTCTGCCCTATATGCTGATTCGTCAGCACCTTTGGCTCCGCCTATAACAGTGGTGTTGTCAGCAAACAGATATGGCATTGGAGCTGTCCTTGGCGACACAGTTATAAGTGTAAAGCAAGCAGAGCAGGGGGCTAAGCACCCAGCCTTGTGATGACTCTTGTGATGCACCTGTGCTGATGGAGCTTGTGGAGGAGATGTTGTTGCCAATCCGAACTGACTGGGGGCATCAAGTGAGGAAATCAAGGATCCAATTACACAGGGAGTAATTGAGGCCAAGGACTTGATACTTATAGATTACTTTTCAGGGGATGATGATATTGAATGCCAAGCTGTAGTCAATAAAGAGCATCCTGATGTATACATCTTTCCTGTCCAGATGCTCCAGGGTTGAGTGAAATGGCATCTGCTGTTAACCTGTTGCACCTCTGGGCAAATTGGAGTGGTTCCAGGTCTCTTCTCAGGCAGGAGTTGACATGTTTCATCACCAATCTCTCAAAACACTTCTTCATTGTGGTTGTAGGTGGTACTGGGTGGTAGTCATTGAGACAGGTCACCAAGTTCTTCTTAGGCAATGGAAAAAAAGCCTGCTTGAAGCATGCACTGTAGGTACCTCAGACTGCCAAAGAGAGAAGTTAAAGATCTCCGTGAACACTCCAGCCAGTTGATCAGCACGGGTCTTCGTACTTGACCAGGTACCCTGTCTGGGCAAAATGCTTCTTGTTGGCTTACTGTTCTGAAAGCTGCTTGCACATCGGCATCGGAGACTGAAATCACATGATCATCAGGAGCTGTGGGAGTTCATGATGGTTCCTCTATGTTTTGACAACATTTATGGAAACAAATAAACAGTCAATTTTTCAGGCCAAGACCCTCTGCTGGGTCGGAAAAGGAAGGTAAAAGATCCAAAATAAAAAGATGGGGGGAGGGGGAGTAGTTGGAAGGTGATAGCTGAAGCCAGGTGGCTGGTAAAGTAAAGGGCTGGAGAGGAAGGAATCTGATAGGGGAGGAGAATGGACCGTGGGAGAAAGGGAAGGAGGAAGAGACCGATAGGCAGGTGAGGAGAAGAGATAAGAAGCCAGAGCAGGGAATTGAAAAAAAGGGAAGGGGGAAGGGAAAGACAAACAAAATTACCAGAAAGGAGAAATAAATATCCATGGCAACAGAAGCCAGTCTTCAGTTCTTAATGTAAATGAAAAGCGGTAATCAGCTTGCTGTTAAAAACAGACGCACTGTCTATAGGACAGGGTGTTGGTGCACAGTGTCTGGTCTGAAGAAGTGCAGTATGAGACATTATGTTACTGAATTTGGCCCGTTTAAAACTAGTCAACATTGGCTAAATTGTTTAATTCAAGGAAGCTTGCAGGCTAGATGGGTAATATCGTTTAGCATATTTATTGCTGACGTATTAATAAGTTGGAAGGTTTTTTGGACATGGGGTCAGCTTCACAAAATTTATTGTGGATACCTGGGAACTCTGTTTTCAGAAGCTTTTAGACCGTTTGTGTGAAAACGTATCTGAAAAAATATCATGTCAGCCAAGTGGCAGAAAAGCTGTATGGATTTAGAGAGAAGTTCAGGCTTTTTAAGGGTGGTTCAGGAACATCAAGAAGAATGATGCAAACACAGGGTGAGCTAGAATCCATTCCTTTGCTTTCAGTCTTTAAGACAGATTACTGGTTTGTCCGATGCTTGTAGATATGCTGTTGCAACTTATAGGAATTTGCCTTTGTTTTGGAAATCCTTTGTGTTTCAGAAATGGTTTGTTATTTGGAAGTCTTTTATAAGGCTACGTCCACACTGCACTGGATAAATCTGTAACTGAAGCTTTTTCTCTTTGATTTTACCCTTTGTCCACAGTAAAACGCCGTTTTTGTCCCCTGAAACTGGAGCTTTTCAGAAACACTGTCCAAGGTGTGTATTTTTGAAAATGCCGCTCGGGCAGATCAGTATGGATGGGGTAACCAGAGAAATCTGAAAACAGTCAGATGGCAGCGCGTCATTTCATTGTTTTCCTGAACACAATACCCCATACAATCTAACAATTTCAGAACAGACGGCAACGGAACTGAAGCCAGACGAGTTAGAAATGTACTCACCAAATACTTTGACCCATAACTTACTGAATAAATAAGTATACTCACTTTGCCCTGTTTTCTGTCCTTGCTCATATGAAGGTGGTTTACCTCTTTATGCAAGTACTTCTCTGACAATAGACGTGTAACAGCCTAATGTAACATTGTATGGAAATACAAGATAACACTGATGCAGACATGTTTTATACATTTAACAAGGTTCTTTATTAATGCAACAGAGTTAGTCAGTTTTTCAATGTTCGTCGTCAGCCGGGTCACACTGTCCATGAACTCCCTGTCGGTTGCCTCCATACGCTCCAGTATTTGTTTTTAGTTTTAAGTCCTCCTGCCCGAGAGCCAATAGCTGCCCATCGTTTAAGTTTTTCTAGTCTGTAACTGCACAAACATGCACCGTCTTTCACAGTGAGATTCGACACCAAACATGTCGCTTGTTTTGGGTAGATGTGTCCTGCGCATGCGCAGTAGCAGGAGATTCACTGAAATCTCCATAGAACCATAGAACACTACGGCACAGTACAGGCCCTTCAGCCCTCCATGTTGTGCCAACCCATATAATCCTTAAAAAAATACTAAACCCACACTACCCCATTACCCTCCATTTTTCTTTCATCCATGTGCTTGTCCAAGAGGCTCTTAAATACCCCTAATGTTTTAGCCTCCGCCACCATCGCTGGCAAGTCATTCCAGGCACTCACAACCCTCTGTGTAAAAAACTTACCCCTGATGTCTCCCCTAAACTTCCCTCCCTTAATTTTGTACCTATGCCCTCTGGTGTTTGCTATTGGTGTCCTGAGAAACAGGTACTGACTATCCACCCTATCTATGCCTCTCATAATCTTGTAGACCTCTATCAAGTCCCTTCTCATTCTTCTACGCTCCAAAGAGAAAAGTCCCAGCTCTGCTAACCTTGCTTCATATGACTTGTTCTCCAAACCAGGCAACATCCTGGTAAATCTCCTCTGCACCCTCTCCATAGCTTCCACATCCTTCCTATAATGAGATGACCAGAATTGAACATAATACTCTAAGTGCAGTCTCACCAGAGATTTGTAGAGTTGCAACATGACCTCTCTACTCTTGAACTCAATCCCCCTGTTAATGAAGCCTAGCATCCCATAGGCCTTCTTAACTACCCTAAGCACCTGCGCAGTGACCTTGAGGGATGTATGGATTTTAACCCCAAGGTCCCTTTGTTCATCCACACTCTTAAGTAACTGACCATTAATCCTGTACTCAGTCTTCTGGTTAGTCCTTCCAAAATGCATCACCTCACACTTGTCCGGATTGAACTCCATCTGCCATTTTTCTGCCCAACTCTGCAGCCTGTCTATATCCTCTTGTAACCTTCAACCACCTACAGCTCCATCCACAACTCCTCTAATCTTCGTGTCATCCATCCTTTTGCCTCTACATCCAGGTCATTTATAAAAATCACAAATAGCAGGGGTCCCAGGACAGATCCCTGCGGCACTCCACTAGTCACCGACCTCCAGGCAGAATACTTTCCTTCCACAACTACCCTCTGCTTTCTTCCTTTAAGCCAATTTTTTATCCAGACAGCCAAGGTTCCACTTATCCCATGCCTCATGACTTTCTGGATGAGTCTCTCATGAGGGTCCTTGTCAAGTGCTTTGCTAAAGTCCATGTAGACCACATCCACTGCCCTACCCTCATCAATTTCTTTTGTCACCTTTCTGTTTCAATGTGGACGGAGATATTTTTAAAACCGCGTAGTGTGGGCGCCTATCGTTTTTACACGAAACTGGCGTTTTCAAAATTATCTGGTCTAGTGTGTCTGTAACCCAAGATAGAAATCCTCTGTGAGCTTTGTGTGTTTTAAGAATATTTGAATTTAAACATCTATCACTTGTTAGCTGGAAGTATTTTCTCCTTGGTAGGAAGAGGGGATGAGCTGCTCAAGTGGTGGGCGTTGGCAGCTAAACTCAGTATGGAGAATGAACGGGGATGTGATTTAGTCTCTGATGATTAGATAGTTACAGTATAATCTCTCATTAGTGAGGGTACTCGTGCCTGTCTATATCGAAGAGGGCTTAAGACCTTCATTTGAGTTTAGAACTTTGTAGTCAGCAGACCCAAAACTTGTATTAGCAATTTGCTGTGGTGTGCTGGTCAGGGCATGATATGCAACAAAAAACAGCAATGTTCAACAAACATAAGGAATAAAGAATCATATAAAAATACAGAGAAAGAATAACGTCCTTAGAAGTTGCGAAGATTTGGCATGAAATCTAAAGCTTTGACAAATTTCTGTAGATGCGTGGTGAAGAGTATATTGACTGTCTGCATCTTGGCCTGGTATGGTAACACCAGTGGCCTTTAACTGAAAATTCAACAGAAAGTAGTGGATATGACCCATTCTCACCACCGCTGAATACATTTACTCAGAGTGCTGTTGCAGTAAAGCAGGAGAGGGAGTGAGAGAGAAAGAGAGAGAGGGGGTGGGAAATAGAGGAAGAGAGCCCACCAATGGCCTTAAGTGGAACATACTACAAAAAGTAGTGGATATGGCTCAGTCCATCACGGGTACAGTCCTCCCCACCATTGAGCACATCTACATGGAGCATTGTTGCAGGAAAGCAATATCCATCATCAGAGATCCTCACCACCCAGGACATTAGGAGTCTCAGGACCCACACTACCAGCTTCAGGAGCAGTATTACCCCTCAAACATAAAGCTCTTGACCCAAATAAAATAAAATTTCTCAAATCAGGGAATTTTCATGTCATGGTTTTGATATTTTTTTGAATACACATTTATTATTTTATTTCTTTCTTTTTATATTTGCACAGATGTCTTTTACATACTGGTTGAATGCCCAAATTGGTGCTGTCTTTCATCGATTCTATTATGGTTATTATTCTATTATGGATTTATAGAGTATGCCTGCAAGGAAATGTATCTCAGGGTTGTATGTGGTGACGTATATGTACTTTGATAATAAATTTACTTTGAACTTTGACCTGCTGAGCTCCTCAAGCACCTTGTGTGTGTTGCTTTGGATTCCCAGTACCTTCAGAGTCTCTCGTGTTTACGACTGCTATTAGTTGGAAATTTAACTTATTAAAAAAAACAATTTGATCTTTAGAAGTTCACAGCTGTTGTGCCTAAAAACTAAGCTTGGCAAAAGAAAACAAGGGGTCCCTTTGGCCTGGGACAATGAATGTCCACCACAGTAAATATAGATGAGAAATAAAGTTGATCATTGATGTGAACTGGAAAGTCCATCATCTTTCTTTGTAAGAAAAATCAGAATGAATACTCATTCTGTTCTTGAAGACTGACTGTTACAATACCTGGCACAGGCAGAGAGGAGGACTGGGGGTGAAGTCTTCCACAACAGTCGTTGTGCTGCTGACAACAACCTCTTTAAATACTGCCTGCTCATCAGCTGACACATAACACTGTTTTATTTTAATTTAGAGAAAGCAGATGGTGTCTTTAGCTCAGAGCCATCTGGGACGCCAGTAAGGGTGCTTTGAGAACATATCACTTCACAGTGGTTGCATATTCCTCCATAACCTACCTCTTCTGAGTCAGGGATTGTATGAACTGTTCATGGCAATAGGCCCACTATACTCTGCCAAAACTAAAATGGCAGGTGGGTGATATTTCATTGCTGTGAGCATTCAGAGTATGTACACACTTGATTTAAAAATAAAAGCATCAGTCAGGAGTGAGATAGTCGTGATTGATTCTTCATCTGTGCCTCACCCACAGTGCGAGGCAGGTCCAGAGAGCTGAAAGGCTTGGAGGTGTTCCCAAACACTCGCGATTTTGCAGATGATGCAAATCCACACACAAAATGCTGGAGGAACTCAGCAGGTCAGGCAGTATCTGGAAATCAACAGTCGATGTTTCGGGCTGAGTGGACTGGAAAGGAAGGGATGGGGAGGGGTGGAGGAAACAAAGTTAGAAGCTGATACACTGCCTATAAAAGTATTCACCCCTCCTTGGAAGTTTTCATGTTTTATTGTTTCACAACATTGAATCACAGTGGATTTAATTTGGCTTTTTTGACACTAATCAAGAGAAAAAACTCTTTGTGTCAAAGTGAAAACAGATCTCCACAAAATGATAGGTGGAAAAGGTGGAGGCTGGAGAAGAAGCAATCTGATAGGAGAGGACAGTGGACATCAGAAAGGGAAGAAAGAGGGGCTCCAGGGGGAGGTGACAGGCTGGTGTGGAGAAGAGTGTAGAGGCCAGAGAGGGTAACGGAAGAGGGAAGGGGGAGGGGAAAAATTACCAGGAAAGAAATTGACATTCACGCCATCAGGTTCGAGGTTACCTAGGCGGAATATAAGGTGGTAGAAGAGGAGACCATGTACCGACAATTTCAGTCAAGATGGCGCCAGTGAACAACGATTCCTCGGGTGACATCTTCCAGATAGTAATCCTTAAAAATTATTTCAGTTTTTGTCTATGCCTTCTGCTTGTTCTTTTTGTATTTCTTGTGTTACAGAAAGTGTCAGCACCTGTGGTGTACACTTGGGATTTCAGGCAAAGGATCCAGCACCATGCCATCTCCGGAGAGCAGAGACAAGAACCCAAAGAGGACTGAGAACTCAAGCTGCCTCATGGATCAAAACCAAAACGGGGCACATGGCTGTGAGGCTCAACTAGGTCAGAGGGTCAGTCATCGCTCCCAATGGGGCTAGAGAGACAGCGATTGCTCCCAATGGGGCCAGAGGGCCAGTGATCACTCGCAATGGGTCCAGAGGGTCAGTGGTCACTCGCAATGGGTCCAGAGGGTCAGCAACCACTCCCAGCTGGACCAAACGGTCAGTGATCACTCTCAACAGGGCCATAGAGACAGTGATCACTCCCACCGGGACTAGAAAGACAGTGATCACTCCCAATGGGACCAGAAAGACAATGGTTGTTCCCAATGGAGCCAGAAGAGACAGTGATCACTCCCAACTGGGCCAGAGAGACAGTGATCACTCCCAATGGGGCCAGAGGGTCAGTGATTGCTTCCAATGAGTCCAGAGGGTCAGTGGTTGCTCCCAACTGGGCCAGAGAGACAGTGATTGCTTCCAATGGGGCCAGAGGGTCAGTGATCGCTTCCAATGGGTCCAGAGGGTCAGTGGTTGCTCCCAACTTGGCCAGAGAGACAGTGATTGCTTCCAGTGGGGCCAGAGGGTCAGTGATCGCTTCCAATGGGTCCAGAGCATCAGTGGTTGCTCCCAACTGGGCCAGAGAGACAGTGATCACTCCCAATGGGGCCAGAGGGTCAGTGATCGCTTCCAATGGGTCCAGAGCATCAGTGGTTGCTCCCAACTGGGCCAGAGAGACAGTGATCACTCCCAATGGGGCCAGAGGGTCAGTGATCGCTTCCAATGCGTCCAGAGGGTCAGTGGTTGTTTCCAACTGGGCCAGAGAGACAGTGATTTCTTCCGAGATGGCCAGAGGGTCGGTGATTGCTCCCAACAGGGCCAGAGAGACAGTGATCACTCCCAATGGGGCCAGAGGGTCAGTGATTGCTCCCAACAGGGCCAGAGAGTGATTGCTTCCAATGAGTCCAGAGGGTCAGTGATTGGTCTCACAGAGCCAGAGAGACAGTGATTGCTCCCAATGGTTTCAGACAGTCAGTGATCACTCCCAATGGGACTAGAAAGACAATGGTCATTCCCAATGGAGCCAGAAGAGACAGTGATCACTCACAACGGGGCCTGAGAGACAGTGTTGGCTGTTTCTTTCTCTGTTGGGGAGGGGGTAGAGTTCGTTATTGTTGCTGCTTTTTTCTTCGGGGGAGGAGGTTGGGGATTGTTACTGTTGCTGTTTTGCTCTGCGCGAAAGGGGTGTGTGATCATTGAGTCTGTGAGCTCTGTTTCTTTTACTTCTTCATGGCTACTTGATGGCTACTGGAGAAGACAAATATCAGAGTTGTGCAGGCAGTCCCCGGGTTATGAACGTCCGACTCTCGAGCTTGCGAATGGACTGCCATAAAGCCTATTATATTAAAAATTTGAAAACATTCCGTGGTTCAGCGGTTTGTTGACTCAAGGAAGGAGAACGCCGTCCGCCATTTTAAGTCAGATCATGGTGCCGTTAACACTCTGTTGAGTGTATAACTTTGTATTTGGCTTAAAATTTTCTCTTATTTACCCTTGTAACCATGCCTCCAAAGAGTATGCTTTGCAAGTGCTGGTGATGCATCAAAGAAAAGGAGAACGATCACAATTGAAGATAAAGTGGAAATAATAAAGTGATTGGAAAGAGGTGAAAGGCCATCGGTCATTGGAAAAGCGTTAAGCTACAGTCGGTCAATGATCGGATCGATTTTAAAGGATTAAGTGAGAATAATGGAGCATGTGAAATGCCCTGCCCCGATGAAAGCTACAATTATTACTAAGCAACGAAGTGGTTTAATTATTGAAATGGAAAGTCTATTGATAACTTGGTTAGACAATCAAAATCAGCATAATATGCCTATTAGCCTTACTTTAGTGCAAGAAAGGGCTCAAAGCTTTTTCAATAATTTAAAAGTTGCATGTGCAGCACGTGAAGGGGATTGTGATGAAGAATTTGTTGCTTGTAGGAGTTGGTTGAATCGTTTCAAAGGGAGGGCAAATTAACATAATATTAAAGTGCAAGGTGAAGCAGCAAGTGCAGATTTAAGTGCTGCAAGTGATTTTCCTGAAATGTTGAAAAAAATCATTGAGGAGGGAGGTTATTTTCCAGACCAAATATTTAATGTAGATGAGACTGGCTTATTTTGGAAAAAAATGCCTGAAAGGACCTGCATTTCGAAAAAGGGAAAAAGTGCACCAGGGCATAAGGCATCGAAGGATAGGCTAACGTTATTGCTTGGGAGTAACGCATCCGGGGATTTCAAGCTCAAGCTTTTACCTGTGTATCATTCCCTAAGTCCGACGGCACTTTGCCATATCATTAAGGCATTTCTCCAATTATTTTGAACATCTGACTCACTGACGCTAAGTAAGAACCCTGAGTGCCTGTTCCAACTTACCTACAAATTCAGGCTGAAGACAGACTTAGGAACGGATCTCGTTCATAACCCAGGGGCTGCCTGTATTGGACATGCATGTTTTGACAAAATTAATGTTGAACCTTGAACTGTGACATATCAGAACGGGAATGGAGGCAGGAATTCAAATTGTTGGGCACTAGGAAACTCTGCGTTTGATGGACAGAGCAGAGATGTTCAACAATCTGACCCCCCAATCTACGATGATCTTCAGCAACGTGGAGGAGGCAGGAGCTTCGGATACAGTAGGTGAGACTTGCCCCACCAGAAGGGAGCCCGGAGTGGAGGGCAACGGAGAGGTGTAGCATTTCGGTTGATTGTGGGGAGGGGCAAATGGATAGGGGGATCAAGGAGTAAGAGTGGATTGGGTGGGGGGACATCGGATGACAGTGGCAGTGTTAAGCCTTTCCTAGCAGATTTCTACAGACGTGCCATGGAGAGCGTTCGAACATCACGACACAGGATCGGAAAAAGCTGCAGAAGGTTGTAAACTCAGCCAGCTCCATCATGGGCACCAGCCTCCCCAGCATCGAGGGCACCTTCAAAAGGTGCTGTCAATAAATGACAGTGCCTATCAATCAGGACCCCCATCACCCTCTCCTCATTGAGGAGGGGTACAGAAGCCTGAAGACACACACTCAACATTACAGGAACGGCTTCTCCCCTCCCCCATCAGATTTCTGAAAGGACGATGAACCCATGAACTACTTCACGATTCTTGCTCTCTTTTTGCACTGTTTATTTAATGTAATTTTTTAACAAAATGGAAGTTATAGTTTGTTTTTATGCATTGCATTGTGCTGCTGGAAGAAAACAATAATGTTCAAGTGCAAGTCAGTGATATCAAACCTGATTCTGTACAGGCAGGGTCAGTACTCTCAGGCAGAAGACCAGAGAACATAGGAGCAGAATGAGGCCATTCAGCCCATCGAGTCTGCTCTGCCATTCCATCATGGCTGATTCCCTCTCAGCCCCACTCTCCTGACTTCCTCCCGTAACCTTTGACTAATCAAGAACATATCGACCTCTACTTTAAAAATACCCAATGACTCGGCCTACGCAGCCATCTGTGGCAAAGAATTCCAATGTTTCACCACACTCTGCCTAAAGAAATTCTTCCTTTTCGCTGATCTAATTAATGCCTTACTATTCTGAGGCTGTGTCCTCCGACCCTAGACCCCTCCACTATCGGAAACATCCTCTCCACATTCACTCAATCTAGGCCATTCAATATTCATTAAGTTTCAATCTGATTCCTCCTCTTTCTTCTAAACTCCCGTGAGTACAGGCTAGGAGTGGGTCAGCAGATATTGAGAGAAAAGAAAGGGTTCCTCTGTATGTCTCCTCCGGGAGACAGGCATTTGAGTGGAAATCAAGCAGCCTTGGCTCCAGAAGAAATGAACAGAAATGAGTCACAATTGTACTCCTTAGCTGTGAGACCCCTCTACAGCCTGTGTGACCCTTTTACAGTCCGTTAAACCCTTCTACAGTCTGTGAGACCCCTCTACAGTCTGTGTGACCCCTTTACAGTCTGTGTGACCCCTTTACAGTCTGTGAGACCCCTCTACAGTCTGTGTGACCTCTCTACAGTCTGTGAGACCCCTCTACAGTCTGTGAGACCCCTCTACAGTCTGTGTGACCCCTCTACAGCCTGTGTGACCCCTCTATAGTCTGTGAGACCCCTCTACAGTCTGTGAGACCCCTCTACAGTCTGTGTGACCCCTTTACAGTCTGTGTGACCCCTTTACAGTCTGTGAGACCCCTCTACAGTCTGTGTGACCCCTCTACAGTCTGTGAGACCCCTCTACAGTCTGTGTGACCCCTCTACAGCCTGTGTGACCCTTTTACAGTCTGTGAAACCCCTCCTACAGTCTGTGAGACCCCTCTACAGTCTGTGTGACCCCTTTACAGTCTGTGTGACCCCTTTCCAGTCTGTGAGACCCCTCTACAGTCTGTGTGACCCCTCTACAGACTGTGAGACCCCTCTACAGTCTGTGAGACCCCTCTACAGTCTGTGTGACCCCTCTACAGTCTGTGTGACCCCTCTATAGTCTGTGAGACCCCTCTATAGTCTGTGAGACCCCTCTACAGTCTGTGAAACCCCTCTATAGTCTGTGTGACCCCTCTACAGTCTGTGAGACCCCTCTACAGTCTGTGTGACCCCTCTACAGTCTGTGAGACTCCTCTACAGTCTGTGTGACCCCTCTACAGTCTGTGTGACCCCTCTACAGTCTGTGAGACCCCTCTACAGTCTGTGAAACCCCTCTACAGTCTGTGTGACCCCTCTATAGTCTGTGAGACCCCTCTATAGTCTGTGTGACCCCTCTACAGTCTGTGAAACCCCCCTATAGTCTGTGAGACCGCTCTATAGTCTGTGAGACCCCTCTACAGTCTGTGTGACCCCTCTATAGTCTGTGAGACCCCTCTAAAGTCTGTGAGACCCCTCTACAGTCTGTGAGACCCCCCTATAGTCTGTGAAACCCCTCTATAGTCTGAGATCCCTCTATAGTCTGTGAAACCCCTTTACAGTCTGTGTGACCCCTCTACAGTCTGTGAGACCCCTCTACAGTCTGTGAGATCCCTCTATAGTCTGTGAAACCCCTCTACAGTCTGTGAGACCCCTCTATAGTCTGTGTGACCCCTCTACAGTCTGTGTGACCCCTCTACAGTCTGTGAGACCCCTCTACAGTCTGTGAAACCCCTCTACAGTCTGTGTGACCCCTCTACAGTCTGTGAGACCCCTCTACAACCTGTGTGACCCCTCTATAGCCTGTGAGACCCCTCTATAGTCTGTGAGACCGCTCTATAGTCTGTGAGACCCCTCTACAGTCTGTGTGACCCCTCTATAGTCTGTGAGACCCCTCTAAAGTCTGTGAGACCCCCCTATAGTCTGTCAAACCCCTCTATAGTCTGAGATCCCTCTATAGTCTGTGAAACCCCTTTACAGTCTGTGTGACCCCTCTATAGTCTGTGAGACCCCTCTATAGTCTGTGAGACCCCTCTACAGTCTGTGAGACCCCTCTACAGTCTGTGAGACCCCTCTACAGTCTGTGAGATCCCTCTATAGTCTGTGAAACCCCTCTACAGTCTGTGAGACCCCTCTACAGTCAGTGAGACCCCTCTATAGTCTGTGAGACCCCTCTACAGTCTGTGAGACCCCTCTACAGTCTGTGAGATCCCTCTATAGTCTGTGAAACCCCTCTATAGTCTGTGTGACCCCTCTACAGTCTGTGAGACACCTCTACAGTCTGTGAGACCCCTCTACAGTCTGTGAGATCCCTCTATAGTCTGTGAGACTACAGCCTGTGTGACCTCTCTATAGTCTGTGAGACCCCTCTATAGTCTGTGAGACCCCTCTACAGTCTGTGAGACCCCCCTATAGTCTGTGAGACCCCTCTATAGTCTGTGAGACCCCTCTACAGTCTGAGATCCCTCTATAGTCTGTGAAACCCCTTTACAGTCTGTGTGACCCCTCTATAGTCTGTGAAACCCCTCTACAGTCTGTGAGACCCCTCTATAGTCTTTGAAACCCCTCTATAGTCAGTGAGACCCCTCTATAGTCTGTGAGACCCCTCTACAGTCTGAGATCCCTCTATAGTCTGTGAAACCCCTTTACAGTCTGTGTGACCCCTCTATAGTCTGTGAAACCCCTCTACAGTCTGTGAGACCCCTCTATAGTCTGTGAAACCCCTCTATAGTCTGTGAGACCCCTCTATCGTCTGTGGGACCCCTCTATAGTCTGTGAGACCCCTCTACAGTCTGAGATCCCTCTATAGTCTGTGAAACCCCTTTACAGTCTGTGTGACCCCTCTATAGTCTGTGAAACCCCTCTATAGTCTTTGAGACCCCTCTACAGTCTGTGAGATCCCTGTATAGTCTGTGAAACCCCTCCACAGTCTGTGAGACCCCTCTATAGTCTGTGAAACCCCTCTATAGTCTGTGTGACCCCTCTACAGTCTGTGAGACCCCTCTACAGTCTGTGAGACCCCTCTACAGTCTGTGAAACCCCTCTATAGTCTGTGAGACCCCTCTATAGTCTGTGAGACCCCTCTACAGTCTGTGAGATCCCTCTACAGTCTGTGAGACGCCTCTACAGTCTGAGAAACCCCTCTACAGCCTGTGAGACCCCTCTATAGTCTGTGTGACCCCTCTAGTCTGTGAGACCCCTCTACAGTCTGTGAGACCCCTCTACAGTCTGTGAGATCCCTCTATAGTCTGTGAGACCCCTCTACAGTCTGTGTGACCCCTCTACAGTCTGTGAGACTCCTCTACAGTCTGTGTGACCCCTCTACAGTCTGTGTGACCCCTCTACAGTCTGTGAGACCCCTCTACAGTCTGTGAAACCCCTCTACAGTCTGTGTGACCCCTCTATAGTCTGTGAGACCCCTCTATAGTCTGTGTGACCCCTCTACAGTCTGTGAAACCCCCCTATAGTCTGTGAGACCGCTCTATAGTCTGTGAGACCCCTCTACAGTCTGTGTGACCCCTCTATAGTCTGTGAGACCCCTCTAAAGTCTGTGAGACCCCTCTACAGTCTGTGAGACCCCCCTATAGTCTGTGAAACCCCTCTATAGTCTGAGATCCCTCTATAGTCTGTGAAACCCCTTTACAGTCTGTGTGACCCCTCTACAGTCTGTGAGACCCCTCTACAGTCTGTGAGATCCCTCTATAGTCTGTGAAACCCCTCTACAGTCTGTGAGACCCCTCTATAGTCTGTGTGACCCCTCTACAGTCTGTGTGACCCCTCTACAGTCTGTGAGACCCCTCTACAGTCTGTGAAACCCCTCTACAGTCTGTGTGACCCCTCTACAGTCTGTGAGACCCCTCTACAACCTGTGTGACCCCTCTATAGCCTGTGAGACCCCTCTATAGTCTGTGAGACCGCTCTATAGTCTGTGAGACCCCTCTACAGTCTGTGTGACCCCTCTATAGTCTGTGAGACCCCTCTAAAGTCTGTGAGACCCCCCTATAGTCTGTCAAACCCCTCTATAGTCTGAGATCCCTCTATAGTCTGTGAAACCCCTTTACAGTCTGTGTGACCCCTCTATAGTCTGTGAGACCCCTCTATAGTCTGTGAGACCCCTCTACAGTCTGTGAGACCCCTCTACAGTCTGTGAGACCCCTCTACAGTCTGTGAGATCCCTCTATAGTCTGTGAAACCCCTCTACAGTCTGTGAGACCCCTCTACAGTCAGTGAGACCCCTCTATAGTCTGTGAGACCCCTCTACAGTCTGTGAGACCCCTCTACAGTCTGTGAGATCCCTCTATAGTCTGTGAAACCCCTCTATAGTCTGTGTGACCCCTCTACAGTCTGTGAGACACCTCTACAGTCTGTGAGACCCCTCTACAGTCTGTGAGATCCCTCTATAGTCTGTGAGACTACAGCCTGTGTGACCTCTCTATAGTCTGTGAGACCCCTCTATAGTCTGTGAGACCCCTCTACAGTCTGTGAGACCCCCCTATAGTCTGTGAGACCCCTCTATAGTCTGTGAGACCCCTCTACAGTCTGAGATCCCTCTATAGTCTGTGAAACCCCTTTACAGTCTGTGTGACCCCTCTATAGTCTGTGAAACCCCTCTACAGTCTGTGAGACCCCTCTATAGTCTTTGAAACCCCTCTATAGTCAGTGAGACCCCTCTATAGTCTGTGAGACCCCTCTACAGTCTGAGATCCCTCTATAGTCTGTGAAACCCCTTTACAGTCTGTGTGACCCCTCTATAGTCTGTGAAACCCCTCTACAGTCTGTGAGACCCCTCTATAGTCTGTGAAACCCCTCTATAGTCTGTGAGACCCCTCTATCGTCTGTGGGACCCCTCTATAGTCTGTGAGACCCCTCTACAGTCTGAGATCCCTCTATAGTCTGTGAAACCCCTTTACAGTCTGTGTGACCCCTCTATAGTCTGTGAAACCCCTCTATAGTCTTTGAGACCCCTCTACAGTCTGTGAGATCCCTGTATAGTCTGTGAAACCCCTCCACAGTCTGTGAGACCCCTCTATAGTCTGTGAAACCCCTCTATAGTCTGTGTGACCCCTCTACAGTCTGTGAGACCCCTCTACAGTCTGTGAGACCCCTCTACAGTCTGTGAAACCCCTCTATAGTCTGTGAGACCCCTCTATAGTCTGTGAGACCCCTCTACAGTCTGTGAGATCCCTCTACAGTCTGTGAGACGCCTCTACAGTCTGAGAAACCCCTCTACAGCCTGTGAGACCCCTCTATAGTCTGTGTGACCCCTCTACAGTCTGTGAGACCCCTCTACAGTCTGTGAGACCCCTCTACAGTCTGTGAGATCCCTCTATAGTCTGTGAGACCCCTCTACAGTCTGTGTGACCCCTCTACAGTCTGTGAGACCCCTCTATAGTCTGTGAGACCCCTCTATAGTCTGTGAGACCCCTCTACAGTCTGTGAGACCCCTCTACAGTCTGTGAGATCCCTCTATAGTCTGTGAAACCCCTCTATAGTCTGTGAGACCCCTCTATCGTCTGTGGGACCCCTCTATAGTCTGTGAGACCCCTCTACAGTCTGAGATCCCTCTATAGTCTGTGAAACCCCTTTACAGTCTGTGTGACCCCTCTATAGTCTGTGAAACCCCTCTATAGTCTTTGAGACCCCTCTATAGTCTGTGAAACCCCTCTACAGTCTGTGTGACCCCTCTACAGTCTGTGAGACGCCTCTACAGTCTGTGAGACCCCTCTACAGTCTGTGAGATCCCTCTATAGTCTGTGAGACTACAGCCTCTGTGACCCCTCTATAGTCTGTGAGACCCCTCTATAGTCTGTGAGACCCCTCTACAGTCTGTGAGACCCCCCTATAGTCTGTGAGACCCCTCTATAGTCTGTGAGACCCCTCTACAGTCTGTGAGATCCCTCTATAGTCTGTGAAACCCCTCTGCAGTCTGTGAGACCCCTCTATAGTCTGTGTGACCCCTCTACAGTCTGTGTGACCCCTCTACAGTCTGTGAGACCCCTCTACAGTCTGTGAAACCCCTCTACAGTCTGTGTGACCCCTCTACAGTCTGTGAGACCCCTCTACAGTCTGTGAGACCCCTCTACAACCTGTGTGACCCCTCTATAGTCTGTGAGACCCCTCTATAGTCTGTGAGACCACTCTATAGTCTGTGAGACCCCTCTACATTCTGTGTGACCCCTCTATAGTCTGTGAGACCCCTCTACAGTCTGTGAGACCCACTTATAGTCTGTCAAACCCCTCTATAGTCTGAGATCCCTCTATAGTCTGTGAAACACCTTTACAGTCTGTGTGACCCCTCTATAGTCTGTGAGACCCCTCTATAGTCTGTGAGACCCCTCTACAGTCTGTGAGACCCCTCTACAGTCTGTGAGATCCCTCTATACTCTGTGAAACCCCTCTACAGTCTGTGAGACCCCTCTATAGTCTGTGAAACCCCTCTATAGTCTCTGTGACCCCTCTACAGTCTGTGAGACGCCTCTACAGTCTGTGAGACCCCTCTACAGTCTGTGAGATCCCTCTATAGTCTGTGAGACTACAGCCTGTGTGACCCCTCTATAGTCTGTGAGACCCCTCTATAGTCTGTGAGATCCCTCTACAGTCTGTGAGACCCCCCTATAGTCTGTGAGACCCCACTGTAGTCTGTGAGACCCCTCTACAGTCTGTGTGACCCCTCTATAGTCTGTGAAACCCCTCTACAGTCTGTGAGACCCCTCTATAGTCTTTGAAACCCCTCTATAGTCTGTGAGACCCCTCTATAGTCTGTGAGACCCCTCTACAGTCTGAGATCCCTCTATAGTCTGTGAAACCCCTTTACAGTCTGTGTGACCCCTCTATAGTCTGTGAAACCCCTCTACAGTCTGTGAGACCCCTCTATAGTCTGTGAAACCCCTCTATAGTCTGTGAGACCCCTCTATAGTCTGTGAGACCCCTCTACAGTCTGAGATCCCTCTATAGTCTGTGAAACCCCTTTACAGTCTGTGTGACCCCTCTATAGTCTGTGAAACCCCTCTACAGTCTGTGAGACCCCTCTATAGTCTTTGAAACCCCTCTATAGTCTGTGAGACCCCTCTATAGTCTGTGAGACCCCTCTACAGTCTGAGATCCCTCTATAGTCTGTGAAACCCCTTTACAGTCTGTGTGACCCCTCTATAGTCTGTGAAACCCCCCTACAGTCTGTGAGACCCCTGTATAGTCTGTGAAACCCCTCCACAGTCTGTGAGACCCCTCTATAGTCTGTGAAACCCCTCTATAGTCTGTGTGACCCCTCTACAGTCTGTGAGACCCCTCTACAGTCTGTGAGACCCCTCTACAGTCTGTGAAACCCCTCTATAGTCTGTGAGACCCCTCTATAGTCTGTGAGACCCCTCTACAGTCTGTGAGATCCCTCTACAGTCTGTGAGACGCCTCTACAGTCTGAGAAACCCCTCTACAGTCTGTGAGACCCCTCTAAAGTCTGTGAGACCCCTCTACAGTCTGTGAGACCCCTCTACAGTCTGTGAGATCCCTCTATAGTCTGTGAAACCCCTCTACAGTCTGTGAGACCCCTCTATAGTCTGTGAAAGCCCTCTATAGTCTGTGTGACCCCTCTACAGTCTGTGAGACGCCTCTACAGTCTGTGAGACCCCTCTACAGTCTGTGAGATCCCTCTATAGTCTGTGAGACCCCTCTACAGTCTGTGAGACCCCCCTATAGTCTGTGAGACCCCTCTATAGTCTGTGAGACCCCTCTACAGTCTGAGATCCCTCTATAGTCTGTGAAACCCCTTTACAGTCTGTGTGACCCCTCTATAGTCTGTGAAACCCCTCTACAGTCTGTGAGACCCCTCTATAGTCTTTGAAACCCCTCTATAGTCTGTGAGACCCCTCTGTAGTCTGTGAGACCCCTCTACAGTCTGAGATCCCTCTATAGTCTGTGAAACCCCTTTACAGTCTGTGTGACCCCTCTATAGTCTGTGAAACCCCCCTACAGTCTGTGAGACCCCTCTATAGTCTGTGAAACCCCTCTATAGTCTGTGTGACCCCTCTACAGTCTGTGAGACCCCTCTACAGTCTGTGAGACCCCTCTACAGTCTGTGAAACCCCTCTATAGTCTGTGAGACCCCTCTATAGTCTGTGAGACCCCTCTGCAGTCTGTGAGATCCCTCTACAGTCTGTGAGACGCCTCTACAGTCTGAGAAACCCCTCTACAGCCTGTGAGACCCCTCTATAGTCTGTGAGAACCCTCTATAGTCTGTGAGACCCCTCTACAGTCTGTGAGACCCCTCTACAGTCTGTGAAACCCCTCTACAGTCTGTGAGACCCCTCTATAGTCTGTGAGACCCCTCTACAGTCTGTGAGATCCCTCTACAGTCTGTGAAACCCCTCTACAGCCTGTGAGACCCCTCTATAGTCTGTGAGACCCCTCTATAGTCTGTGAGACCCCTCTACAGTCTGTGAAACCCCTCTATAGTCTGTGAGACCCCTCTATAGTCTGTGAGATCCCTCTATAGTCTGTGAAACCCCTCTATAGTCTGTGAGACCCCTCTATAGCCTGTGAGACCCCTCTACAGTCTGTGAAACCTCTCTACAGTCTGTGAGACCCCTCTATAGTCTGTGAAACCCCTCTACAGCCTGTGAGACCCCTCTATAGTCTGTGAGACCCCTCTATAGTCTGTGAAACCCCTCTACAGTCTGTGAAACCCCTCTACAGTCTGTGAGACCTCTTTATAGTCTGTGAAACCCCTCTACAGCCTGTGAGACCCCTCTATAGTCTGTGAGACCCCTCTACAGTCTGTGAAACCCCTCTACAGCCTGTGAGACCCCTCTATAGTCTGTGACCCCTCTACAGCCTGTGAGACTCCTCTATAGTCTGTGAGATCCCTCTACAGTCTGTGAAACCCCTCTACAGCCTGTGAGACCCCTCTATAGTCTGTGAGACCCCTCTATAGTCTGTGAAACCCCTCTACAGCCTGTGAGACCCCTCTATAGTCTGTGAAACCCCTCTACAGTCTGTGAAACCCCTCTATAGTCTGTGAGACCCGTCTACAGTCTGTGAGACCCCTCTACAGTCTGTGAGACCCCTCTACAGTCTGTGAAACCCCTCTATAGTCTGTGAGACCCCTCTACAGTCTGTGAGACCCCTCTATAGTCTGTGAGACCCCTCTACAGTCCGTGAAACCCCTCTACAGTCTGTGAGACCCCTCTACAGTCTGTGAAACCCCTCTACCGTCTGTGAGACCCCTCTATAGTCTGTGAAACCCCTCTACAGCCTGTGAGACCCCTCTACAGTCTGTGAGACCCCTCTATAGTCTGTGAAACCCCTCTACAGTCTGTGAGACCCCTCTACAGTCTGTGAGATCCCTCTATAGTCTGTGAAACCCCTCTACAGCCTGTGAGACCCCTCTACAGCCTGAGACCCCTCTACAGCCTGTGAGACCCCTCTATAGTCTGTGAGACCCCTCTACAGTCTATGAGACCCCTCTACAGCCTGTGAGACCCCTCTATAGTCTGTGAGACCCCTCTATAGTCTGTGAGATCCCTCTACAGTCTGTGAGACCCCTCTACAGTGAAACCCCTCTATAGTCTGTGAGACCCCTCTATAGCCTGTGTGACCCCTCTACAGTCTGTCAGACGCCTCTACAGTCTGTGAAACCCCTCTATAGTCTGTGAGACCCCTCTACAGTCTGTGTGACCCCTCTACAGTCTGTGAGATGCCTCTACAGTCTGTGAAACCCCTCTACAGCCTGTGAGACCCCTCTACAGTCTGTGAGACCCCTCTATAGTCTGTGAAACCCCTCTACAGTCTGTGAGACCCCTCTACAGCCTGTGAGACCCCTCTACAGCCTGTGAAACCCCTCTACAGCCTGTGAGACCCCTCTACAGTCTCTGAAACCCCTCTATAGTCTGTGTGACCCCTCTACAGTCTGTGAGACCCCTCTACAGTCTGTGAGACCCCTCTACAGTCTGTGTGACCCCTCTACAGTCTGTGAGACCCCTCTACAGTCTGTGAGACCCCTCTACAGCCTGTGTGACCCCTCTACAGTCTGTGAGACCCCTCTACAGTCTGTGAGACCCCTCTACAGTCTGTGGGACCCCTCTACAGCCTGTGTGACCCCTCTACAGTCTGTGGGACCCCTCTACAGCCTGTGTTACCCCTCTACAGTCTGTGGGACCCCTCTACAGCCTGTGAGCTCTATTCACCTTTGCACTTTGACGAACGATGGTCTTTTGTATTTTAACTGAATAACTGCAAAGGAATATCCTTAAATGTTCAGTGAGAAAACTGATATTTGTCCCTGAAGAATTTGTTTTCTTGATTGCTTCTGGTGATGGGAAGTTGCATATTTACATTTCAGGATTGTTGAATGTACTCCAGAGTAAAGGCGACAATATCATCAGCACTCCAGCTCTAACCTGCACAAAATAGATAAAACGCACAATAATAATTAATTAACACAATTAACCTCACAAGTATTGTTTACTTTGATTACTTTGTCAATAAAATGAGGACTTACACATCTGGGATGTTTGAACAAAGGTTTAAAAGAGCAACCTGTTAGACAGGGCAGATGAAGAAACCATGGTTAGAATGGGTCCTTCCTTCTGAGTGTTTAAGAACTCTCTCATCCAATAACGCTGACTGTTCATTTCCATAGATTCTGACTGACCAGCTGAGCTCCTCCAGCATTTTGTCTGTGTGTGGCTTTGGATTTCCAACATCTGCAGAAACTCTTGTGTTTATGGTTAGAATACATCTTGTTTAGCTTTCATTGTAGGGTCTGGAGACTGACTGAAGATAGCAACGCCACAGGTTTGACGAATGAGAACGCCTCCAACAACAGGTATAATTTTTGTGGGCTCCATTACTGCAGCTGCACGTTCCAAGGAGCTCGGGCTGGTGGTGAGCTGACATAATTTGCACTAATACAAGAAATATTGGGAGAAGCATCTCCGAGCGGACAGGGAGAGTAATGGCTTTTCCATTCTGATGAGACAGTGAAGCGAAGCAGCCTACAGGACGGCTTCCTTGGAGTTCTTCAGGGTTGGAGAGCCATTAAAGGCTGTGCAAAGCACAGCTGATTTGTTGCTGCTATAATTAACCACAGCCCAGTGTGAGTGTTGTATCGCAGAGGAGAAAGCAGATGAAAGGCTGTGCTTCCAGAGGCAGCTTACTGCTTGCTCCATGCATACCAAACACCCTGGAAGAAGTGAAAAAGGATCGTTCCGCTCTGATGGTCATAGTTTGATCCACAGTCGCAAACAACCTAGAAGGAGACCGAAATACACAGAATCATTTTAAAGATGTATCTGAAATGTGTCAAGTGTAATCTTATGCTTGGCATAGAATCAACATGGGTCTGCTTGGCGTCTCAGCGGTAGTTCTGTTTTATCAGCATGAGACCTGTAACACCTTATTTCAGCTGGACAAATGGGAACTCTTAAGTTTACTGGTGATTTTCAGAAGCTCCATTAGACCGTAAGGTAGATCAGAATTAGGAATTCAGCCCATCGAGTCTGCCCTGTCATTCCATCATGGGTGATTTATTTTCCCTCTCATCCCCATTCCCCTACCTTCTGCCCTGTGACCTTTGACACCCTTGCTAACCAAGAACCTATCAAGCTCTGCTTGAAATCTCGGCCTCCACAGCCGTCTGTGGCAATGGATTCCACAGCTTCACCACCCTCTGGCTAAAGAAATTCCTCCTCATCTCTGTTCTAAAATGATGTTCATCTATTCTGAGGCAGTGCCCTCTGGCCCCAGGTAATTTTAATGTCTGATAGCAGTATGGATTTTGTCCATATATGTAGTTATGATCATTAGAACATAGAACATAGAAAACTACAGCACTTTACAGGCCCTTCAGCCCACAATGCTGTGCCAACCATGTAACCTACTCTAGAAGCTGCCTAGAATTTCCCTAGCGCATAGCCCTCTATTTTTCTAAGCTCCATGTACCTATCCAAGAGTCTCTTAAAAGAACCTATTGTATCCACTTCCACCACCGCTGCTGGCAGTGCATTCCATGCACCCTTTTAATGTCTGAATCTTTACCACACAATGCCAGAGAAATTTGGGGTGGCGTGGTAGTTAGCGTCACAGCACCGGTGACGTAGGTTCAATTCCATTGCAGCAATGAGTTTGTATGTTTTCTCCGTCACTGTCTGGTTTCCTCCCACTTTCTATTGATGTGTGGGTTAGTCGGTTAGTTGGCCACATTGGTGTAATTGGGCAGCTCAGACTAGTTGGGCCAGAAAAGACTGTTGTCCTGTTGTACGTCTAAATAAATTCAGGGAGAGCCACCGGCCACTATGTACAGCATTTTGCACTGAAGTCTTTGATTTGATTGGTCAAGATGGACAATGGAACACCCTCCCCAGTTCATTACTCACTGAAGTTCACTTCTGTCTTACATTGGTATCGTGATGGCAGGAAAGCACCATTGCCCACCAATCCCCTGTGTAGAGATTTAAACCAAGGTAGGACTTCCACAGTGAACAGAGAACAGCACAACACAACAGAGGCCCTTCAGCCCACCCTTTAAACTACTCCAAGATCAATCTACTCTGACCCTTCCCTCCCACACAACTCTCCATTTTTTCATCCATGTGTCACTCTTCAATGTTCTGAATGTATCTGCCTCCGGTAATGTGCTGATACACTTACCACTCTCTGTGTAAGAAACCTACCTTCATGCTTTTCTCTAATCAACTTGAAAGTATGCACTCTTGCATTAGACCATAAGACCATAGATACAGGACCAGAATTAGACCAGCTGGCCCATTGAGTCTGCTCTGCTATTTCATCATATCCAATATCCTCTCAGCCCCAATTTCCTGCCTTCTTCCCATATCCCTCATGCCCTGACCAATCAAGAGTCTATCAAACTCTGCCTTAAATACATATAAAGACTTGGCCTCCATGGCTACCTGCAGCAAAGAATTCCATAGATTCACCACTCTCTGGCTAAAGAAATTCCTCCTTATCTCCATTCTAAAAGGACACCCCTCTACTCTGAAGCAGTGTCCTCTTGGTCTTAGACTCTCCCACCACAGAAAACATCATCTCCACATCCACTATCAAGACCTTTCACCATTTGATAGGTTTCAATGAGGTCACCCCTTATTCCACTGAACTCTAGTGAATACAGGCCCAGAGCCAACAAACACTTCATATGTCAAGCTATTCAATCCTAGAATCATTTTCATGAACCTTCTTTGAATCCTCTCCAATTTCAACACATCCTTTCTAAGAGAAGGGGCCCAAAACTGCTCACAATACTCCAAGTGAGGCCTCACCTGTGTTTTATTAAGCCTTAACATTGCATCCTTGCTTCTATATTCTAGTCCTCTTGAAATGAACGCAAACATCTCATTTGCCTTCCTCACCAGAGGCTCAACCCGCAAATTAACCTTTAGGGAATCCTGCACAAGGACTCCTAAACCTGTTTTTTTTTTGTATTTCCTCTCCATTTAGAAAATAGTCAACACTTTCAATTATTCTACCAAATTGCATGACCATGCACTTCACGACGCTGTGTTCTCCTAATCTGCCTTAAGTCCTTCTGTAGCCTCTCTACTTCCTCAAAACTACCTGCCCCTCCACCCATCTTTATATTGTCTGCAAACTTTGTAACAAAGCCACCAATTCCATCATCCAAATCATTGACATAATGTAAAAAGAATCGGTCCCAACACAGACCTCTGTGGAACACCACTAATCTCCGGCAGTCAGTCAGAAAAGGCTCCCTTTATTCCCACGATTTGCCTCCTGAAAATCAGCTACTGCTTTATCCATGCTAGAATCTTTCCTGTAATATCATGAGCTCATTGCTTGTAAGCAGCCTCATGTGTGACACGTTGTCAAAGTTCTTTTGAAAATCAAAGTACACAACATCAACCGATTTTCCTTCATCTATCCTGCTTTTCACTTCCTCAAAGAATTCCAACAAATTTGTCAGGCAAGATTTTCTCCTGTGGAAACCATGCTGACTACAAACTATTTTATCATGTGCATCCAAGTACCCTGAGACCTCGTCCTTAATAATTGGCTTCAACATCTTCCCCACCACTGAGGTCAGACTAACTTGTGTATAGTTTCATTTCTTCCTTCTTGAAGAGTGGAGTGACATTTTCAGTTTTCCAGTCTTCCAGAACCATTCCAGAATTTAGTGATTATTGAAAGATCATTACTAACGCCTCCACGATCTCTTCAGCCACCTCTTTCAGAACTCCGGGTGTATACCATCTGGTCCAGAAGGTCTTATTTACCTTCAGACTTTTTAGGTTCCCAAGAACCTTCTTTCTATTTATGATAATTTCATACACTTCATGCCCCTGACACCTGGAACTTCTACCATACTACAAGAGTTTTCCACAGTGAAGGCTGATGCAAAATACTTATTCAGTTCATCCACTGTATCCTTGTCTCTCATTACTACCTCTCCAGTATCATTTTCCAATGGTCCAATATCCACTCTCGCCTCTCTTTTACACTTTATAAATCTGAAGAAACTTTTGGTATCCTCTTTAATATTATTGACTAGCTCATATTCCATCTTTACCTTCTTAATGTTTGTTTTTTTAGTTGCCTTCTGTTGGTTTTTTAAAAGCTTCCCAATCCTCTAACTTTCCACTAATTTTTGCACTATTATATGCCCTTTCTTTGGTTTTTATGCTGGCTTTGACTTCTCTTGTCTGCCACCATTGTGTCATCTTGCTTAAGAATACTTCTTACTCTTTGGGATGTATATACTGTATCCTGTGCTTTCCGAATTGCTTCCAGAAATTTTAGCCATTGCTGCTCTGCCATTATCCCTGCCAGTGTTCTTTTCCAGTTAATTCTGGCCAACTCCTCTCTCATGCCTCTGTAATTCCCTTTACACCACTGTAATACTGATACATCTGACATTAGCTTCTCCTTCTCAAATTTCAGGGTGAATTTGATCATATTATGATCACATGCACCTAAATGTTCTTTTATCTTAAGCTCTCTAATCAATTAGCCATTTTTGCCCTGGGAAAATGGTAATGGCTGTCCACTCTATCTATGCCTCTTACCATCTTATACACCTTTGTCAAGTCACCTCTCATCCTCCTTCCCTCCAGAGAGAAAAACCTGAGCTCACTCAACCTATCCTCATAGGACATGCCCTCCAATCCAGGCAGCATCCTGGCAAATCTTGTCTGCACCTTCTCTCTAAAGCTTCCACATTTTTCCTATAATAAGGCACACAGAACTGGACATTATACTCCAAATGTGCTCCAACTAAAGTTTTAAAGAGTTGCAATATTCCCTTGCAACTCTTGAGCTGAATCCTCAATCCGTGGACTAATGAAAGCCAACATACCATATGCCATCTTAGCCACTCCCATGATATATCTGGGGGATCTATGCGCTGGGAACCCAGGATCCTGCTATTCCTCCATACTGCTAAGGGTCCTGACATTAACCTTACAGCCTGCCTTCGAGCTTGGCCTTCCAAAGTGAATCACTTCACACTTTTCTGGATTGAACTCCACCTGCTACATCTCAGCCCAGCTCTGCATCCTGTCACTATCCTGTTGTAACCAACAACAAACTTCCACACGGTCCACAACACCACCATCCTCCACGTCATCTGCAAACATATCATCCTTCCTTCCATTTCTTCATTTTATAAAAACCACAAAGAGCAGGACTCACAGAGCAGGTTCCTCTGGGACACCACTAGTCCTAGTGCAAGCAGTAGGGCCCTGGGGAATGTTGCAGAACAGAGAGGCCAAGGAGCACAATTACATATTTCCCTTGTGCCGTTGTGGCAACACAGGTAATTGGATGGTATCTGGCATGCTGGCTTTCATCATTCAGAACACTTGAACATAGGAGCTGAGATGTTATATTGCAACTGTACAGGAAGTTGATGAATCTGTCCTGGAGATGTCACCCTGTCATAGGAAAGGCATCATTAGGCTGGAAGGAGTGCAAAGGAGGTTTCTGAGAATGTTTCCAGGACTTGAGGGCTTGAGTTACAGGGACAGGCCAGGCAGTTTTGCACTTCATTTCTCGGAGTGTAGGAGAATGAGAGATAACTACTGTATATAGAGGTGTACAAAGTCACGAGGAGCACAGACAGGGGGAAAGGGAAAACTGGAGGGCACAGGTTTAAAGAGCATAAGACATTGGAGATGAATTAGGCCATTCAGCCCATCGAGTCTGCTTTGCCATTCCGTCAGGGCTGATTTAGTATCACTCTCAAAACCATTCTCCGCCTTCTCCTCTTAACCTTTGATACCTAATCAAGAACCTATTAAAATGAGTTGGAGAAGATTCAAAGGGTGCTTGAGGGTGAATCCTCCTTGGTTGTGCTGCCATGGAACAAGCTGCCAAGAGCAAGTTGTAGAGGCAGATACAATAACAGAATTTAAAAGACATTTTGATAGGTCTGTGGATGGGAAATTCTTAGTGGGATATGGGCCAAAAATGGGCCAATAGTCATCTTGGTTGGCATAGACAACAGGCATCTTGGTCAGTATACCATTGGGCATCTTGGTTGGCATAGACAACAGGCATCTTGGTCAGTATACCATTGGGCATCTTGGTTGGCATAGACAAGAGACATCTTGGTCAGTATACCATTGGGCATCTTGGTTGGCATAGACAAGAGACATCTTGGTCAGTATACTATTGGGCATCTTGGTTGGCATAGACAACAGGCATCTTGGTCAGTATACTATTGGGCATAGACAACAGTCATCTTGGTCGACATTGACTAGGGACAGTATTGTACTTTCCTGCCATCCCTGCTGCCTGTCAACAGCAACAAGACAGAGATCTACATATTGCTTGCATGGTAGTGCGATCACTGGAGTTGAGTAAGATGTTCTCTGAAGTGGGTCCAAATGTAGCTGTAGAGGCTGATCTGGGCAGTGTGGGTAAGAGTAAGTTGTGGTTGGGTCTTCAGGTTGTTCAGTTTCGCCTTTCCCTGTGGCACAGCGGAGATCATTCTCACGTAGTGCAGCTCCTTCTCGAACAGGTTTCCACTAGGTACATCTACTGAACGCAAGGTCTTCCCAGATTTTAGATGTAATGTTCCATTTCTTCAGCCTGATTCTGTCGTCACCTTTGAAGTATTTCCTTTGCCTACCAGGCCCACTGGAAGGAAGGAGTTTGTTTGGGGAAATGGGAGTTTGACATCCGAATGACGTGACATTGGAGTTGGTGTGGTGGAGATGCTACTCCTGTTGGCCACCTCCAGTACACTGAAGTTAGTGTGCCTGTCTTTCCAGCTCCTACGTTCTGTGAACAGGCCTGTGATGTAGCCACAGGTTAGGCACTTGATCCCAGACTTTTCAAAGTTACCAGGGCTGTGAACAAATTTGCTATGTCTGCAATTAATGCTGCATGGTCAGTGTTTTTTATTTAGCATTTTTTCATGTTAGTATAATAATTATGATGCAACAGAGAGGTACTTGCTCAGCTATTTCAGAGGCTAGTTAAGAGTCAGCCATTAGCCCAGGTAAAGACAGTATAATGTCTCCCCTGAAGGTGATTAGTGAATTATTTACAGTGGAGTTCTTCCAGGTCCTGGCTAACATTGCTGCCTTTCCAAGTGTATCTGTGACGGTGAAGTATTTGGGCCTTCAACGGGCATAAACTCATTACATCATTGGTCACTTTTTGCTTTGCTGGCTATAAGTAAAGAAAATGAGATGAAAGGAACAAAGAAATTTCGAGTTGTACGGGAAGAGGAATGAATGAGAGTGAAAGAAATGGCATAGCAGATAGCACAACATTATTAAAGATTGGGGCGTTCCGAAGTTTGGAGTTCAATTCCGCTACTGTCTAGAAGTTTGTGCGTCTTCCTTCTGAGCCATGTGGGTTTCCTCCAAGTGCTTCAGTTTCCTCCCACATTCCAAAGATATACTTGTTGGTAGGTTAATTGGTCATAGAATCATTGAGAAGAATGGCACAGAAGCAGGCTCTTTGACCCATCTAATCCATGCTGAAATCATTTGAACTACCTACTCTTATTGACCTGCCCTGGGACCACAGACCTCCTTATCCCTGCTATCCAAACTTCTCTTATTCTTTGCTCATTCCACACACTCATGACCCTCTGAGTGCAGGAATTTCCGCTCATGTTCACCTGAAATTTCTTACCCTTAACCCATGGCCTCTTGTTGTAGTCCACCCAACCTCAGTGAAAAGAGCCTGCTTGCATTTACCTGATTTATAATTCAGTATACCTCTCTCAAATCTCCTCTCAGTCTCTATGTTCCAAAGAATACAGTCCTAACCTACTCAATCATTCCTTGTTACTCAGATCCTCCAGACATGACAACATCCTTCTAAATTGTCTCTGTGCTCTTTCAACCTTGTTCACATCTTTCCTGTAGGTAGGTGACTGTGGTGAACTACATATACCTGTCTGGACACGCCCCCTGCTGACTGCTCCCGTGGCTCCTCCCACAGACCGTGGCTCCTCCCACACTGTCCCCTGTGGTGAACTACATATACCTGTCTGGACACGCCCCCTGCTGACTGCTCCCGTGGCTCCTCCCACAGACCGTGGCTCCTCCCACACTGTCTCCCTGTGGTGAACTACATATACCTGTCTGGACATGCCCCCTGCTGACTGCTCCTGTGGCTCCTCCCACAGACCCTTGTGTAAAGGCGATCAAGGCCTGAGCCCGGCCTCTCAGTCTCCAGGATGTAGTATGGTGGTCACTCACTGCTTGTTCCTTCTTCCAGTCAATAAAAGCCGATATCTCGCCTTTACGTCTCAGAGTGAGTTATTGATGGTGCACCAGTGACCAAAACTACACCAATGTCTCATACAACCTCAACGTAACATCCCATCTCCTGTACTCAGTACTTTGATTTATCAAGGCCAATGTGCCAAAAGCTTTCTTTACAATCCCATCTACCTGTGACATCACCTTCAACAAATTATGTACCTGTATTCCCAGGTTTCTTTGTTCTACCACACTCCTCACAGCGTAAACTGTTCACTGTGTAAGACTTATCCTGGTTGGTCTTACCAGTGCAAAAGCTCTCTTTTGTTTGCATTAAATTCCATCTGCCATTTTTCAACCTATCTTCCCTGCTGATGCAAATCTCTCTACAAGATATGAGAGTCTCCTTCACTGTCCACTCCACCCCCAATCTTGGTGTCAGCGGTAAATTTGCTGATCCAGTTAACCACATTATCATCCAGATCATTGATACAGATGACAAGCAGAAAGGACCCAGCACCACACACAAAATGCTGGACTTTGACTGTACTCTTTTCCACAGATGCTGCCTGACCTGCTGAGTTCCTCCAGCAATTTGCATGTGTTGCTTGGATTTCCAGCATCTTCAGATTTTCTCTTGTTTGTGAAAGGACCCAGCACTGATCCCTGTGGCACACCACTAGTCACAGACTTCCAGTCAGAGAGACATCCCCCCTCTGCTACCCCCTCTGGCTTCTCCCACAAAGCCCATGTCTAATCCAATTTACTATCTCATTCTGAATGCTGAGCGACTGAACGCGGGACCTTGTCAAATGCCATGTAGACTCGCTGGCAGAAACGTTCCTGGTTTATGTTTAGAACCTTTTTTAAACAGCAGGACATCATCGGCTATCCTCCAATCCTCTGGTACCTCTCCTGTCGCAGAGGGTGTTTTCAATACCTCTGCTAGGGCCTGGCAATTTCTGTATTGTAGGGTCCGAGGAACACCCTGTCAGGCCCTCGGGATTATCCATCTGGGTTTGCCTCAGGGTTGCAAATACCTTCTCCTCTGTAATCTGTACAGGGTCCATGAAGTAGATGCTGCTTTGCCTCACTCCTATAGACTCTGTGTCCTCCTCCTGAGTAAATACAGATGCAAAAGAAATTACAGAGGATCTCCCACATTTGTCTTGGCTCTACACGTGGATTACCATTCTGGTCTTCCAGAGGACCAAGTTTGTCCCTTGCAATCTTTTTGCTCTTAACATATCTGTAGTATCCTTTAGGATTCTCCTTCACCTTGTCTGCGGGGGCAACTCTATGCCTTTTCTTAGCCTTCCTGATTTCTTTCCTAAGTGTTCTCTTGTATTTCTGATACTCCATAAGCTCCTCATTTGTTGCTGCCTGCCTATACCTGATATGCACTCATTTTTTCTCTTAATCAGGGCCTCAATATCTCTTCAAAACCAAGGTTCCCTACATTTGCTATCTTTACTCTTTATTCCAATAGATACGTACAAGCGTTGTACTCTCAAAATTTCACTTTGGAAGGCCTCCCAGTTTCCAAGTACACCTTTGCCAGAAAACAGCCCGTCCCAATACACACTTGCCAGATCCTTTCTGACACCATCAAAAATTCTCCAATTTATAATGTCAACCCACTTGCATATTTACTTTGAAACTAATGGCATTGTGGTCACTGGATGCAAAGTGTTCACCCTGAAAAACTTCTGCCACCTACCCTGTCTCATTCCCCAATAGCAGATCCAGTATGGCACACTCTCTTGTTGGGACTTCCACATGCTGATGAAGGAAACTTTCCTGACCACATTTGACAAACTCTATCCCATCTAGTTATTTTACAGTACGGGATTCCCAGTCAGTACGTGGAGAGTTAAAATCACCTGCTATAACAATCCTATATTTCCTGTAACGGTGTTTGATCTCTTTTCAAATTTGTCCTCTGAATCCTTGGGACTGTTGGGTTGTCTATAATATAATCCCATTAATACGGTCATAGCTTTCTTGTTTTTCAGTTCCACCCATAGCACCTCACTAATCGAGTTCTCCAGTCTGTCCTGACTGAGCACTGTGTGACATTTTCTCTGACTAGTAATGCCACCCCTGCCCTTTTGATCCCTCTTGCTCTGTCACACCTAAAACAACAGAACCCAGGAATATTGAGCTGCCAGTCCTGCCCCTCCTGCAACCAAGTCTCAGTAACATCATAATTCCAGGTGCTGACCCGTGCCCTGAGCTCATCCGCCTTTCCTACGATACTTCTCGGATTGAAGTATACACAGCTCAGGACACTAGTCACACCAGGCTTAACCTTTGATTCCTGACTTTGAGGCCTTACCAACATCAGCCTCCAAATCCTCTCCATGAACTCTTCTAGTGCTCTGGTTCCCATCCCCTGAAACTCCTGCTGAAACCCCAGCATGCAGCACTAACAAACGTTCCTGCTAAGATTTTAGTCCCTCTGTACAGGTCCCACCTTCCCTTGAAGTGAGCCCAAGAATCCACAAATCTCCCACAACAACTCCTTAGCTACGTGTTAAAATGTATAATCTTCGTAGTTCTGGCCACCCTGATTTTTCATTACACACAGCTGCACGCTGGGGTTTCAGGCTCACTTCAAGGGAAGGTGGGACCTGGCCTCACGAGCACTTGGCACAGGCAGCAGTCCTGAGATTGCCACCCTGTCCTTTAACAGCACCCGACTCCCACGTTGTAAATAGTCCTGTGTCTAGGCTGGTGCGTTGCTGGCTGGCACGGCACATTGGGTCAGAAGAGCCTGGTTCACGCTGTATCGATGAATAAATAAACAAATAAGGTTGAAGAAGGAGAAGACAGCTGTGTGTAGTGAAAAATCAGCAAGCCAAAACCCCGGGTGAATTGTTTAACAACATTTTACTGAACAACATCAAAGTCTGTGTAAAAAGCAAGAGATAGTCAACACAGATTTAAAAAATAGGGACATCACAGCCCTGAAGTTAAAGAGCTGCTTAGATCAGTGAATGTAGGTGTTCAATATTCGAAATTTGGATCTTAAAGCTTCTGAAATTAATGGCAAGAGTGGATTAAGTGGTTCAGCAAAAGGGAACAAAACTGATAATTAAACTTGGGGAAGGGGAATTCAGAGCAGAATTAAATCCTGTAATACTCTGAGCTCCCTGAAGGCCATTTGGAGCTGGCTGCAGATGCTAATCAGTCTGCAGACTGACTGGCTGACTTTCTGAAATGAGCATGTCCTGCTCCTGCTTACCCCACTCCACAATGCAGACTCTGCATCTGACGATAGCCCAGAGATTTCAACAGCAAAGGGGGAGGAGGGCCTCCCCCACACTTCATATTCAGCCCCCTCGACTGCAGCCAGAGCAGGCTCTGCATATTTATTTCTGGATTGACACAATTCCCAGTGACCCTTTCTTCCTGAAATAGGACATTTTTCTGTTCTCAATTATTTTCCCACCAATGCCTTACAGAGATAAAGAGGAATTTCACAGTTTTCCAACCTACAGAATCCTTCTTTATTTCCTCAGTGCTTCCAGTGTGGGTGTGGGGGGAGGGGCAGCAGCTTAATGTTGAACTTCCACAACCCCTGGCACCCCAAGGCCTCCCTGTACGTGATATTGGGGCGCCAGAGCAGTGTAGCAGTTAGTGTGCTGTTATACCACTGTGGGGCAATGGAGTTTAGAGATCAAATTCGGTAAAACGCTGTAAGCAGTTTTCATGTCCTCTCCATGAATGGGTGGGTTTCCTTTGCTGCGCCCATTTCCTCCAAAAGTCTAAAGAAGTACTGGTTAGCAGGTTAATTGGTCTAAATTGTCCTACGTTTAGCCTAGGGTTAAATTGGAGCTGGCTGGGCAATGTGGGTGTGTCGTAACTCTAAATAAATAAATGAACAATCAGGTTGAAGAAGGCAATGAAGGAAAGGTCTAACGCCGTGTGGGTCTGACCGTGACCGTCTCCGACAGGAATGAGAGGTCTAACGCCGTGTGGGTCTGACCGTGACCGTCTCCGACAGGAATGAGAGGTCTAACGCCGTGTGGGTCTGACCGAGACCGACTCCGACAGGAATGAGAGGTCTAACGCCGTGTGGGTCTGACCGTGACCGTCTCCGACAGGAATGAGAGGTCTAACGCCGTGTGGGTCTGACCGTGACCGTCTCCGACAGGAATGAGAGGTCTAACGCCGTGTGGGTCTGACCGAGACCGTCTCCGACAGGAATGAGAGGTCTAACGCCGTGTGGGTCTGACCGTGACCGTCTCCGACAGGAATGAGAGGTCTAACGCCGTGTGGGTCTGACCGTGACCGTCTCCGACAGGAATGAGAGGTCTAACGCCGTGTGGGTCTGACCGTGACCGTCTCCGACAGGAATGAGAGGTCTAACGCCGTGTGGGTCTGACCGAGACCGTCTCCGACAGGAATGAGAGGTCTAACGCCGTGTGGGTCTGACCGTGACCGTCTCCGACAGGAATGAGAGGTCTAACGCCGTGTGGGTCTGACCGTGACCGTCTCCGACAGGAATGAGAGGTCTAACGCCGTGTGGGTCTGACCGTGACCGTCTCCGACAGGAATGAGAGGTCTAACGCCGTGTGGGTCTGACCGAGACCGTCTCCGACAGAAATGAGAGGTCTAACACACTGTGGGTCTGACCGAGACCATCTCCGACAGGAATGAGAGGTCTAACACACTGTGGGTCTGACCGTGACCGTCTCCGACAGGAATGAGAGGTCTAACGCCGTGTGGGTCTGACCGTGACCGCCTCCGACAGGAATGAGAGGTCTAACACACTGTGGGTCTGACCGAGACCATCTCCGACAGGAATGAGAGGTCTAACGCCGTGTGGGTCTGACCGTGACCGTCTCCGACAGGAATGAGAGGTCTAACGCCGTGTGGGTCTGACCGTGACCGTCTCCGACAGGAATGAGAGGTCTAACGCCGTGTGGGTCTGACCGTGACCGTCTCCGACAGGAATGAGAGGTCTAACGCCGTGTGGGTCTGACCGTGACCGTCTCCGACAGGAATGAGAGGTCTAACGCCGTGTGGGTCTGACCGAGACCGTCTCCGACAGGAATGAGAGGTCTAACGCCGTGTGGGTCTGACCGTGACCGTCTCCGACAGGAATGAGAGGTCTAACGCCGTGTGGGTCTGACCGTGACCGTCTCCGACAGGAATGAGAGGTCTAACGCCGTGTGGGTCTGACCGTGACCGTCTCCGACAGGAATGAGAGGTCTAACGCCGTGTGGGTCTGACCGAGACCGTCTCCGACAGAAATGAGAGGTCTAACACACTGTGGGTCTGACCGAGACCATCTCCGACAGGAATGAGAGGTCTAACACACTGTGGGTCTGACCGTGACCGTCTCCGACAGGAATGAGAGGTCTAACGCCGTGTGGGTCTGACCGTGACCGCCTCCGACAGGAATGAGAGGTCTAACACACTGTGGGTCTGACCGAGACCATCTCCGACAGGAATGAGAGGTCTAACGCCGTGTGGGTCTGACCGTGACCGTCTCCGACAGGAATGAGAGGTCTAACGCCGTGTGGGTCTGACCGTGACCGTCTCCGACAGGAATGAGAGGTCTAACACACTGTGGGTCTGACCGAGACCATCTCCGACAGGAATGAGAGGTCTAACGCCGTGTGGGTCTGACTGTGACCGTCTCCGACAGGAATGAGAGGTCTAACGCCGTGTGGGTCTGACCGAGACCGTCTCCGACAGGAATGAGAGGTCTAACGCCGTGTGGGTCTGACCGTGACCGCCTCCGACAGGAATGAGAGGTCTAACGCCGTGTGGGTCTGACCGTGACCGTCTCCGACAGGAATGAGAGGTCTAACGCCGTGTGGGTCTGACCGTGACCGTCTCCGACAGGAATGAGAGGTCTAACGCCGTGTGGGTCTGACCGTGACCGTCTCCGACAGGAATGAGAGGTCTAACGCCGTGTGGGTCTGACCGAGACCGTCTCCGACAGAAATGAGAGGTCTAACACACTGTGGGTCTGACCGTGACCGTCTCCGACAGGAAAGAGAGGTCTAACGCCGTGTGGGTCTGACCGTGACCGTCTCCGACAGGAATGAGAGGTCTAACGCCGTGTGGGTCTGACCGTGACCGTCTCCGACAGGAATGAGAGGTCTAGCGCCGTGTGGGTCTGACCGTGACCGTCTCCGACAGGAAAGAGAGGTCTAACACACTGTGGGTCTGACCGTGACCGTCTCCGACAGAAATGAGAGGTCTAACACACTGTGGGTCTGACCGTGACCGTCTCCGACAGGAATGAGAGGTCTAACTCCGTGTGGATCTGACCGTGACCACCTTTAATTGGAAGTTGAAATCTAACACCAGTCTGGATGTGACCGTGATAGACTTTGACAGGAAGGAGAGGTCTATCTGAGACCAAGTTAAGCCATCCACTTGAATTGTGCTGCGCTCCGTCTGAAGCTTTGCTGTAAATTTTGCACAGATTGGCACTTTCCATTAGGAGTCTGGAAGTTCTCTCTAGTCTGCTGTCTGCCCTACCTGATCATCCAGCAGCATCAATGCTGCTGTTGAAGAGAGATTGATTTGGACATTACCAGCAGGGGTTTAGGTATCTGGAGCACAGCTATGTCCTCACTCTGTCGGGGTGAGGTGAGGCAGAGCAGAGGCCTGGTCTACATTACAACCAGCTCATCCATCACTGCTTCAGCTCGCTGACGATCACCTGGGGTTTGTGTGCTCAGCCCACTGCTCTACTCTCTCAACACCCATGACTGTGTGGCTAGGCACAGCTCAAATGACATCTACAAGTTTGCTGATGATGCAACCTTTGTCGGCAAATATATACCAGTTAGTTGAGTGGTGTCACCGGAAAAACTCTACACTTATCAGTAAGACCAAAGAGCTGATTGTGGACTTCAGGAATGGTAAGACGAAGGAACACATACCAATCCTGATAGAGGGAACAGCAGTGGGGAGAGTGAGCATCTTCAAATTCCTGGGTGTCGATATCTCTGAGGACCTAAGCTGGAGGTAACAAATTGATGGATCTATAAAGAAGGCAAGACAGCAGCTATATTTCAATAGGAGTTTGAGGAGATCTGCATTGTCAACTCAAACACTCGCCAACTTCAACAGATGTACCACGGAGAGCATTCTGACTGGTGCATCAACGCCTCAAGGGTGGGTCTACTGCACGAGATCGAAATAAGCTGCAGAAACTGGTAAAATCAGTCAGCTCTATCATAGGCACTAGACACTGAGGCAGGATCAACAGTTCACTGAGCCTTAATAAGAACTGTACAGAACAAAAGGATAATAATAAATGCTGGACCAACAGACAATTAACTAAATCTCTTAAACTAAAATCTAACATGCTCACTGCAGTTTGGAAACAGTAATTTAATACTAAAGTAACACCACTCCTTCACAGCGTCAATCTAAATTGTAACCTTCTTTCCTGGAACGTGAATTTGGTAAGTAGGGAGCGTTGCAGTTGTGGTATTTCAGTCAAGACTTGACAAGACTGAATTGAAAAGGAGGGAGTTTAGATACAATTACCAAGAAACTCAAATTGGAAGAAATGTGTATTTTCATATGCATGTTTACAGACCTCTTCCAGCTGCCCGCCTGTGAGGGTGACTGGATACTTTGGCAGTGTCCATGGTTGTGAGATGTTGACCAGAAACGTGATCAGCCCCATAAATACCATGGCTACAAGCAGATGGACGGGGACTACAAACCAGCCTTGGTACTTCAAGTGCAGTGGTCCAAGTTCAACCCATGGGCATAATGCCAAATTACTATCTGTGCTTAATCCATGTGTGCAGTACTGGTTCTGATTTCCCGGGTGCTTTTAACCCATTTGCTCTGGCTTGTTTCCTCAATAACAACATGTGAGTTTTCTCACTGTTTTCTCTTTCTCCAGCAACATGCCCTCTAATTTTCCTACAGCTCCACTGACAAAACATTGCTCTGAACAGGAATTTTTTACACCACCTGTGGCACTTTAAATGCGTATTTTTGTTACATGCATGAAGATTGAAAAATTACATACTTTTGATTACTTACCAAAAGAGTTAGAATATATATTTTTCTCGCATGAAACAAACACAAAGCACAACTTAGAGCACAGGCAAATGATGTCAGACAGTTGAAACGACTGACAGTTACAATGGCAGAAGTTCAGTGTTTGACTAGGCAGCATTGGCATTCATTGGGCCGGTGATTTATTACTAATCAGCTACTGACTTCCATTCTGTGTTTATTGTTACAATTTGCAACAGTGTTTTAAAATAAAATACTGATAATATAAATACGTTTGAATCTCTAAAATGTTTCAAAGTAAAGATTGTAGTACTGTGGCGACTCATTTCCTAGCGTATCCGAACCGACTCACAATTAGATAGCCTACGGGGGTTTGCGAGCACAGAGCTTTGGAGCCTCTTCGCCATGGGGGGCCGGTTGACAGAGGCTTAAAAGTGAGGCTGAAGTTTTCGAATAAAGTTTTTCCTTCGACTGCAGTTACCGACTCCGTGTCGTAATTTTAGCGCTGCGTGTAGCACACCGCTACAATTGGTGACCCCGACGGTCCAAACGATTTTTGGACCAGAAATGACCGACGCCGCCTCTGTTCATGCGGTTTCGTTGAAACTGCCGGGTTTCTGGACACAGCGCCCGGACCTATGGTTCCAGCAAGCCGAAGCCCAATTCCACGTTCGCCCGGACTTCAGTGACCCCCGGAAGGTGGCAGCCCGGGCGGACTTGCTGTGGAACGCCAAAACGGTGAGCGGGGCGTCCATCGCACAGATCTCCCAGCCACGCTCCCAGCAGCAAACCAGTCCAGGCCCGGCCGCAGAGCCCGCTAACCCCCGGCCCAATGAACACTGGTGCTTCTACCACCAGCGGTGGGGCGCAGAAGCCCGCCGTTGCCGCCCGCCCTGCAAGTTCTCGGGAAACGCCAGGGCCAGCCGCCGCTGATGGTTACGGCGGCTGGCCATCGGGATAGCCTCCTGTATGTGTGGGATAGAAGGTCGGGACGCCGGTTTTTGGTCGATACTGGGGCTGAGATCAGCGTTTTACCTCCGACGAGTTACGACACCCGCAGCAGGGCACCGGGTCCCCCCCCTGAGGGCCGTGAATGGCAGCACAGTAAGGACCTATGGCACCCGTCAGGTGCAGCTACTGTTCGGCCCCAGCCAGTTCACGTGGGACTTCACACTGGCCGCCGTAGCCCAACCGCTTCTGGGTGCGGATTTTTTGCGAGCTCACAGCCTGCTGGTTGACCTGCCCAGGAAGAGACTGGTACACGCCGAGACCTTTCAGACGTTCTCCCTGGGCGCGGCCCAGTTGCCAGCCCCTCACCTCGGCTCCATCACGCTGTCCGACAAAGACTTCACCAGGGTCCTGGCGGAGTTCCCATCGGTTCTGGCACCGCAGTTCACAGCAGCCATGCCCAGGCACGGCGTACAGCACCACATCCCGACACAGGGACCAGCCCTCCACACCCGCGCTCGGCGGCTTCCCCCGGACAAGCTCTGACTGGCGAAGGAGGAGTTCCAGAGGATGGAGGAATTGGGGATCATCCGACGGTCCGACAGCCCCTGGGCTTCCCCCCTGCACATGGTGCCCAAAGCGACGGGGGGCTGGAGACCGTGCGGCGACTACCGCAGGCTGAACGAGGCTACCACACTGGACCGCTACCCTGTGCCGCACATTCAAGACTTCGCGGCAAACCTGCACGGTGCACGGATCTTCTCCAAGGTAGATCTCGTCCGAGGGTACCATCAAATCCCGATGCATCCTGACGACGTCCCCAAAACGGCTCTCATCACCCCGTTTGGCCTTTTCGAGTTCCTCCGCATGCCGTTCGGCCTGAAGAATGCCGCACAGACGTTCCAGCGGTTAATGGACGCGGTGGGACGGGACCTGGACTTCGCGTTCATCTATTTGGATGACATCCTCATAGCCAGCAGCAGTCGTCAGGAGCATCTGTCCCACCTCCGTCAACTCTGCGCCCGACTGAGTGAGTACGGTCTTACAATCAACCCTGCCAAATGCCAGTTCGGACTTGATACCATTGACTTCCTGGGCCACAGGATTACTAAAGACGGGGCAACCCCTCTGCCCGCTAAGGTAGATGCGGTCCGCCACTTCCCCAGACCCACCACGATCAAAGGCCTTCAGGAATTCGTAGGTATGGTCAATTTCTACCGCCGCTTCCTCCCTTCAGCTGCCCGGATCATGCGTCCCCTGTTCGCCCTGATGTCGGGTCCGAGCAAGGACATTACCTGGGACGAGGAGTCCGCCGCCGCTTTCGTTCAAACGAAGGAAGCTTTGGCTGACGCCGCAATGCTAGTACATCCCAGAATGGACACCCCTACCGCCCTCACAGTGGACGCATCAAACACGGCAGTCGGTGGGGTGCTGGAGCAACTCATCGCAGGTCGCTGGCAACCCCTGGCGTTTTTCAGCAAACACCTGCGGCCACCCGAGCTCAAGTACAGTGCTTTTGACCGGGAACTGTTGGCGCTCTACCTGGCAATCCGGCATTTCAGGTACTTCCTAGAAGGTCGGCACTTCACCGCGTTCACGGACCACAAACCGCTTACCTTTGCGTTTACGAAAGCGTCCGACCTGGTCGTCCCGCCAGCAACGCCACCTGTCCTACATCTCTGAATACACAACGGATGTCCGGCACGTCTCGGGTAAGGACAATGTCGTGGCGGATGCGCTCTCTCGCCCTACCGTTCATGCCCTTTCCCAAGGGGTAGACTTTGAGGCACTGGCAGAGGCACAGCAGGTAGATGAGGAGATTCCGAGTTACAGGACTGCAGTCTCCGGTTTGCAGCTCCAGGACCTCCCCGTGGGCCCAGGTGAGAGGACCCTACTCTGTGACGTCGCCACCGGCCAGCCCCGTCCGGTCGTCCCCACAGCCTGGCGGCGACGTGTTTTCGACTCCATTCATAACTTGGCGCATCCCTCCATCCGGACAACTGTCCGGATGGTTTCCAGCAGGTTCGTTTGGCACGGACTCCGCAAACAGGTCAGTGAATGGGCCAGAACGTGCATGCACTGCCAGATGGCCAAGGTGCAGCGGCACACCAAAGCCCCACCGCAGCAGTTCCATCCCGCCCACCGGCGTTTCGACCACATTCATGTGGATATCGTGGGCCCCCTGCCAGTGTCGCGTGGAGCGCGGCACCTCCTGACTATCGTGGACCGGTTCACAAGATGGCCAGAGGCGGTCCCGCTCACCGACACCACCTCCGAATCTTGCGCCCGAGCCCTGATCGCCACCTGGATATCCCGCTTTGGTGTACCAGCCCACATTACCTCCGACAGAGGCGCCCAGTTCACCTCCAGCCTGTGGTCAGCTATGGCCAGCCTTTTGGGGACTCAGCTGCACCACACCACTGCCTACCACCCACAGTCGAACGGGCTAGTGGAGCGTTTCCACCGTCACCTGAAGTCGGCCCTCATGGCCCGCCTGCGAGGAGCCAACTGGGCGGACGAGCTTCCCTGGGTCCTACTCGGCATCCGCACAGCGCCCAAGGACGACCTGCACGCCTCGTCGGCCGAGTTGGTATACGGCGCGCCCCTGGTCGTCCCCGGGGAGTTCCTACCAGCCCCAAGGGGGCAAGAGGAAGATCCCGCAGCAGTCCTGGGCAGACTTCGCGAGAAGCTCGGTAACCTGGCCCCCATACCCACTTCACAGCACGGGCGGCACCCGACCTGCGTACCCAAAGACCTACAGAACTGTAAGTTTGTGTTTGTACGAAGGGGCGGGCATCGGCCACCGCTGCAGCGGCCATACGAGGGGCCGTTTACGGTGCTCCGGAACAACGGGTCCACGTTCGTGCTGGACGTTGGGGGGAAGAAGGAGGTTTTCACGGTGGACCGCCTCAAGCCGGCCCATGTGGACCTGGCGCAACCGGCCGAGTTTCCGGCGCCTCGGCGCAGAGGCCGACCTCCCAAGCAGGTTCTGGCCCAGACTGTGGACATTGGGGGGTGTATCGCCGGTTCTGGGGGGGGGGGGTTATGTGGCGACTCATTTCCTAGCGTATCCGAACCGACTCACAATTAGATAGCCTACGGGGGTTTGCGAGCACAGAGCTTTGGAGCCTCTTCGCCATGGGGGGCCGGTTGACAGAGGCTTAAAAGTGAGGCTGAAGTTTTCGAATAAAGTTTTTCCTTCGACTGCAGTTACCGACTCCGTGTCGTAATTTTAGCGCTGCGTGTAGCACACCGCTACAGTACTTTTATTATTTAGAAAATTGATGGGTTGGTTATATTCATTAACACATAATTAATTACAGGATTTTTCACAATTGTATAAATATAGATTATAAAATTAAGTGAGCATAATTTCAAAATTATATTAACCTTATATAAAAGAAAGTCCTGGCTGCATGGCACCGAAGGCTGTGCGTGCGGGAGCATTTCAGTTAGTGCATGGTCGCACACCCGAGCAGTGTAGAGGGAATACTTCTCTCCAGCACGAGTTCCCTCTCGCAGTCCCAGCAGTATCTGCAGTGAATATTCCAACCAGTTACTGGCTCACTTTGACTCTCTGAATGAGGGAATAACAAATCACTTACTTGACTTTTGTATCTGCAGTGAATATTCCAACCAGTAACTGGCTCACTTCGACTCTCTGAATGAGGGAATAACAAATCACTTACTTGACTTGCTTGCCTGAGTCCATTGTTTTTTTTGATATAGTCAGCTACCCCCTTGCAGTTTTTGGGCAGTTTATTGCCCACATTCGTGACAGCATGCTCAGGCTTAGCTATGTAGATTCATTCTCTTTTTCCTACAAATCAGTCCATTCAGCAAGCATTACTGATGATCTGTCACTGCAAGCATGATTTAATAGCACTACATTGCATTAAATCTCATTGACAAATCAGAAGAGAAAATGATAACAATGAGTGGATGGAATATTTCTCATCCAGATATTACATACATTAACTGTTTGATAATGATCAGTCACTAGCTCTTCAATTCCCCAGCTCTTCTTGCATCTTCCAGAAGCACCAGATGGCCAGTCTGGGCCTGGCTCCAAGAAAACACGAATTCACCTCTTGACTTCCCTTAGCCTTGCCACGACCAGAGTGCGATGGAAATTATTTCACACTCTGAATGTGAGCAGTTGAAAACCGACATCAAATCCAACGCCATCCAGAACAAACCAGCTTGGGCACCATCTCTTCTGCAGTGATAGTCAGACTGAATGCCATCTGTAAATCTATAAACCCAGTGGTTCAACATCACCTCTGCAAACCATGACCACCCCCAAAAAGGACAGGGGCAGGAGATGAACGGGAAAACAAGATGAAAACAAAGGGCTTGGGGTGCTCGCTGGGTCTGGTAGTATCTCTGGAGATAAGGATGGGGTAATATATTAGCAAGACAGAGGATGGGTTAACCACAAGAAGGCAGAGAGTTGGAATAAGTGGTGTTTCTGTCGTGGTGTGTGCTGGTAATGACTGAACACATGTGTGGAGGAATGACAGACTCCCATGTAGAGACGTATAAAAGAGTACATACAGAGGAACTACAAAAAAACATGGGTAGATTGACTGAGTGACACTGGGAGATGAATCTTTGTCAGAACAAGGAGCCCAAGAGAAGCATTAATCAGGAGATCACATTGAATAATCACAGTACAGAGAAAGCCGGCAAAAGACAAAATAAACTTGACAAGATTAAACAAAAAGCACGGGGGCTGAATGACTTTAGTTAAGCCAAAAATAAACATATAAAGGTGCTCTAGAAAACCTGGACCATAATGTTCTACGGCACGCTGCACAGGAGCGCAAATCTAACGACAGTATCTCCCATTGGAACTGACTGTGATCAGAGTGTCACAGGGGTCGGGGCTGGAGTGAAACTCACTGTGATCAGAGTGCCACAGGGGACGGTACTGGAGTGAAACTCACTGTGATCAGAGTGTCACAGGGGTCGGGGCTGGAGTGAAACTCACTGTAATCAGAGTGCCACAGGGGTCGGGTCTGGAGTGAAACTCACTGTGATCAGAGTGCCCCAGGGGTCGGTACTGGAGTGAAACTCACTGTGATCAGAGTGCCGCAGGGGTCGGGGCTGGAGTGAAACTCACTGTGATCAGAGTGTCACAGGGGTCGGGGCTGGAGTGAAACTCTCTATGATCAGAGTGTCACAGGGGTCGGGGCTGGAGTGAAACTCTCTATGATCAGAGTGCCACAGGGGTCGGTACTGGAGAGAAACTCACTGTGATCAGAGTGGCACAGGGGTCGGTACTGGAGTGAAACTCACTGTGATCAGAGTGCCACAGGGGTGGGTACTGGAGTGAAACTCACTGTGATCAGAGTGTCACAGGGGTGGGTACTGGAGTGAAAACCACTGTGATCAGAGTGCCACAGGGGTCGGTATTGGAGTGAAACTCATTGTGATCAGAATGCCACAGGGGTCGGTACTGGAGTGAAACTCACTGTGATCAGAGTGCCACAGGGGTCGGGGCTGGAGTGAAACTCACTGGGATCTGAGTGCCACAGGGGTCGGGGCTGGAGTGAAACTCACTGTGATCAGAATGGCACAGGGGTCGGGGCTGGAGTGAAACTCACTGTGATCAGAGTGTCACAGGGGTATGTACTGGACTGAAACTCACTGTGATCAAAGTGGCACAGGGGTTGGTGCTGGAGTGAAACTCACTGTGATCAGAGTGTCACAAGGGTCGGGGCTGGAGTGAAACTCACTGTGATCAGAGTGTCACAGGGATCGGGGCTGGAGTGAAACTCACTGTGATCAGAGTGTCACAGGGGTCGGGGCTGGAGAGAAACTCACTGTGATCAGAGTGGCACAGGGATCGGGGCTGGAGTGAAACTCACTGTGATCAGAGTGCCACAGGGGTCGGTATTGGAGTGAAACTCATTGTGATCAGAGTGTCACAGGGGTCGGTGCTGGAGTGAAACTCACTGTGATCAGAGTGTCACAGGGGTCGGGGCTGGAGAGAAACTCACTGTGATCAGAGTGGCACAGGGATCGGGGCTGGAGTGAAACTCACTGTGATCAGAGTGCCACAGGGGTCGGTATTGGAGTGAAACTCATTGTGATCAGAATGCCACAGGGGTCGGTACTGGAGTGAAACTCACTGTGATCAGAGTGCCACAGGGGTCGGGGCTGGAGTGAAACTCACTGGGATCTGAATGCCACAGGGGTCGGGGCTGGAGAGAAACTCACTGTGATCAGAGTGGCACAGGGATCGGGGCTGGAGTGAAACTCACTGTGATCAGAGTGCCACAGGGGTCGGGGCTGGAGTGAAACTCACTGTGATCAGAGTGCCACAGGGGTCGGGGCTGGAGAGAAACTCACTGTGATCAGAGTGGCACAGGGATCGGGGCTGGAGTGAAACTCACTGTGATCAAAGTGCCACAGGGGTCGGGGCTAGAGTAAAACTCACTGTGATCAGAGTGTCACAGGGGTATGTACTGGATTGAAACTCACTGTGATCAAAGTGGCACAGGGGTTGGTGCTGGAGTGAAACTCACTGTGATCAGAGTGTCACAAGGGTCGGGGCTGGAGTGAAACTCACTGTGATCAGAGTGTCACAGGGATCGGTGCTGGAGTGAAACTCACTGTGATCAGAGTGTCACAGGGCTTGGTGCTGGAGTAAACTCACTGTAATCAGAGTGCCACAGGGGTCGGGGCTGGAGTGAAACTCACTGTGATCAGAGTGCCACAGTGGTCGGGTCTGGAGTGAAACTCACTGTGATCAGAGTGTCACAGTGGTCGGGGCTGGAGTGAAACTCACTGTGATCAGAGTGTCACAGGGGTCGGGGCTGGAGTGAAACTCACTGTGATCAGAGTGTCACAGGGGTTGGTGCTGGAGTGAAACTCACTGTGATCAGAGTGGCACAGGGATCGGGGCTGGAGTGAAACTCACTGTGATCAGAGTGTCACAGGGGTCGGGGCTGGAGTGAAACTCACTGTGATCAGAGTGTCACAGGGGTGGGTACTGGAGTGAAACTCACTGTGATCAGAGTGTCACAGTGGACGGGGTTGGAGTGAAACTCACTGTGATCAGAGTGTCACAGTGGTCGGGGCTGTACTGAAACTCACTGTGATCAGAGAGCCACAGGGGTCGGTATTGGAGTGAAACTCATTGTGATCAGAATGCCACAGGGGTCGGTACTGGAGTGAAACTCACTGTGATCAGAGTGTCACAGGGGTCGGGGCTGGAGTGAAACTCACTGTGATCAGAGTGTCACAGGGGTTGGTGATGGAGTGAAACTCACTGTGATCAGAGTGTCACATTGGTCGGGGCTGGACTGAAACTCACTGTGATCAGAGTGCCACAGGGGTCGGTATTGGAGTGAAACTCACTGTGATCAGAGTGTCACATTGGTCGGGGCTGGACTGAAACTCACTGTGATCAGAGTGCCACAGGGGTCGGTATTGGAGTGAAACTCACTGTGATCAGAGTGTCACATTGGTCGGGGCTGGAGTGAAACTCACTGTGATCAGAATGCCACAGGGGTCGGTACTGGAGTGAAACTCACTGTGATCAGAGTGCCACAGGGGTCGGGGCTGGAGTGAAACTCACTGGGATCTGAGTGCCACAGGGGTCGGGGCTGGAGTGAAACTCACTGTGATCAGAATGGCACAGGGGTCGGGGCTGGAGTGAAACTCACAGTGATCAGAGTGTCACAGGGGTATGTACTGGACTGAAACTCACTGTGATCAAAGTGGCACAAGGGTCGGGGCTGGAGTGAAACTCACTGTGATCAGAGTGTCACAGGGATCGGTGCTGGAGTGAAACTCACTGTGATCAGAGTGTCACAGGGGTTGGTGCTGGAGTGAAACTCACTGTGATCAGAGTGTCACAAGGGTCGGGTCTGGAGTGAAACTCACTGTGATCAGAGTGTCACAGGGGTTGGTGATGGAGTGAAACTCACTGTGATCAGAGTGTCACAGTGGACGGGGCTGGAGTGAAACTCACTGTGATCAGAGTGTCACAGGGGTCGGTGCTGGAGTGAAACTCACTGTGATCAGAGTGTCACAGGGGTCGGGGCTGGAGAGAAACTCACTGTGATCAGAGTGGCACAGGGATCGGGGCTGGAGTGAAACTCACTGTGATCAGAGTGTCACAGGGGTCGGTACTGGAGTGAAACTCACTGTGATCAGAGTGTCACAGGGGTCGGGGCTGGAGTGAAACTCACTGTGATCAGAGTGCCACAGGGGTCGGTACTGGAGTGAAACTCACTGTGATCAGAGTGTCACAGGGGTCGGGGCTGGAGTGAAACTCACTGGGATCTGAGTGCCACAGGGGTCGGGGCTGGAGTGAAACTCACTGTGATCAGAATGGCACAGGGGTCGGGGCTAGAGTAAAACTCACTGTGATCAGAGTGTCACAGGGGTATGTACTGGATTGAAACTCACGGTGATCAAAGTGGCACAGGGGTTGGTGCTGGAGTGAAACTCACTGTGATCAGAGTGTCACAAGGGTCGGGGCTGGAGTGAAACTCACTGTGATCAGAGTGTCACAGGGATCGGGGCTGGAGTGAAACTCACTGTGATCAGAGTGTCACAGGGGTTGGTGCTGGAGTGAAACTCACTGTGATCAGAGTGTCACAAGGGTCGGTACTGGAGTGAAACTCACTGTGATCAGAGTGTCACAGGGATCGGGGCTGGAGTAAACTCACTGTAATCAGAGTGCCACAGGGTTCGGGGCTGGAGTGAAACTCACTGTGATCAGAGTGCCACAGTGGTCGGGTCTGGAGTGAAACTCACTGTGATCAGAGTGTCACAGTGGTCGGGGCTGGAGTGAAACTCACTGTGATCAGAGTGTCACAGGGGTCGGGGCTGGAGTGAAACTCACTGTGATCAGAGTGTCACAGGGGTGGGTACTGGAGTGAAAACCACTGTGATCAGAGTGTCACAGTGGTCGGTGCTGGAGTGAAACTCACTGTGATCAGAGTGTCACAGGGGTCGGTATTGGAGTGAAACTCATTGTGATCAGAATGCCACAGGGGTCGGTACTGGAGTGAAACTCACTGTGATCAGAGTGCCACAGGGGTCGGGGCTGGAGTGAAACTCACTGGGATCTGAGTGCCACAGGGGTCGGGGCTGGAGTGAAACTCACTGTGATCAGAATGGCACGGGGGTCGGGGCTGGAGTGAAACTCACAGTGATCAGAGTGTCACAGGGGTATGTACTGGACTGAAACTCACTGTGATCAAAGTGGCACAGGGGTTGGTGCTGGAGTGAAACACTGTGATCAGAGTGTCACAAGGGTCGGGGCTGGAGTGAAACTCACTGTGATCAGAGTGTCACAGGGATCGGGGCTGGAGTGAAACTCACTGTGATCAGAATGGCACAGGGGTCGGGGCTGGAGTGAAACTCACAGTGATCAGAGTGTCACAGGGGTATGTACTGGACTGAAACTCACTGTGATCAAAGTGGCACAGGGGTTGGTGCTGGAGTGAAACACTGTGATCAGAGTGTCACAAGGGTCGGGGCTGGAGTGAAACTCACTGTGATCAGAGTGTCACAGTGGACGGGGCTGGAGTGAAACTCACTGTGATCAGAGTGTCACAGGGGTCGGTGCTGGAGTGAAACTCACTGTGATCAGAGTGTCACAGGGGTCGGGGCTGGAGTGAAACTCACTGTGATCAGAGTGTCACAGTGGACGGGGCTGGAGTGAAACTCACTGTGATCAGAGTGTCACAGGGGTCGGTGCTGGAGTGAAACTCACTGTGATCAGAGTGTCACAGGGGTCGGGGCTGGAGTAAACTCACTGTGATCAGAGTGTCACAGGGGTCGGGGCTGGAGTAAACTCACTGTGATCAGAGTGCCACAGGGGTCGGGTCTGGAGTGAAACTCACTGTGATCAGAGTGCCACAGGGGTCGGGGCTGGAGAGAAACTCACTGTGATCAGAGTGGCACAGGGATCGGGGCTGGAGTGAAACTCACTGTGATCAGAGTGCCACAGGGGTCGGTATTGGAGTGAAACTCATTGTGATCAGAATGCCACAGGGGTCGGTACTGGAGTGAAACTCAGTGTGATCAGAGTGCCACAGGGGTCGGGGCTGGAGTGAAACTCACTGGGATCTGAGTGCCACAGGGGTCGGGGCTGGAGTGAAACTCACTGTGATCAGAATGGCACAGGGGTCGGGGCTAGAGTAAAACTCACTGTGATCAGAGTGTCACAGGGGTATGTACTGGACTGAAACTCACTGTGATCAAAGTGGCACAGGGGTTGGTGCTGGAGTGAAACTCACTGTGAACAGAGTGTCACAAGGGTCGGGGCTGGAGTAAAACTCACTGTGATCAGATTGTCACAGGGGTATGTACTGGACTGAAACTCACTGTGATCAAAGTGGCACAAGGGTCGGGGCTGGAGTGAAACTCACTGTGATCAGAGTGTCACAGGGATCGGTGCTGGAGTGAAACTCACTGTGATCAGAGTGCCACAGGGGTCGGTGCTGGAGTGAAACTCACTGTGATCAGAGTGTCACAGGGATCGGTGCTGGAGTGAAACTCACTGTGATCAGAGTGTCACAGGGATCGGTGCTGGAGTGAAACTCACTGTGATCAGAGTGGCACAGGGGTCGGTGCTGGAGTGAAACTCACTGTGATCAGACTGTCACAGTGGACGGGGCTGGAGTGAAACTCACTGTGATCAGAGTGTCACAGGGGTCGGTGCTGGAGTGAAACTCACTGTGATCAGAGTGTCACAGGGGTCGGGGCTGGAGAGAAACTCACTGTGATCAGAGTGGCACAGGGATCGGGGCTGGAGTGAAACTCACTGTGATCAGAGTGCCACAGGGGTCGGTATTGGAGTGAAACTCATTGTGATCAGAATGCCACAGGGGTCGGTACTGGAGTGAAACTCACTGTGATCAGAGTGCCACAGGGGTCGGGGCTGGAGTGAAACTCACTGGGATCTGAGTGCTACAGGGGTCGGGGCTGGAGTGAAACTCACTGTGATCAGAATGGCACAGGGGTCGGGGCTAGAGTAAAACTCACTGTGATCAGAGTGTCACAGGGGTATGTACTGGATTGAAACTCACTGTGATCAAAGTGGCACATTGGTTGGTGCTGGAGTGAAACTCACTGTGATCAGAGTGTCACAAGGGTCGGGGCTGGAGTGAAACTCACTGTGATCAGAGTGTCACAAGGGTCGGGGCTGGAGTGAAACTCACTGTGATCAGAGTGTCACAGGGGTCGGGGCTGGACTGAAACTCACTGTGATCAGAGTGTCACAGGGGTCGGGGCTGGAGTGAAACTCACTGTGATCAGAGTGTCACAGGGATCGGGGCTGGAGTGAAACTCACTGTGATCAGAGTGTCACAGGGGTTGGTGCTGGAGTGAAACTCACTGTGATCAGAGTGTCACAGGGATCGGGTCTGGAGTAAACTCACTGTAATCAGAGTGCCACAGGGGTCGGGGCTGGAGTGAAACTCACTGTGATCAGAGTGTCACAGTGGTCGGGGCTGGAGTGAAACTCACTGTGATCAGAGTGTCACAGGGGTCGGGGCTGGAGTGAAAATCACTGTGATCAGAGTGTCACAGGGGTTGGTGATGGAGTGAAACTCATTGTGATCAGAGTGTCACAGGGGTCGGGGCTGGAGTGAAACTCACTGTGATCAGAGTGTCACAGGGGTTGGTGCTGGAGTGAAACTCACTGTGATCAGAGTGTCACAGTGGTCGGGGCTGTACTGAAACTCACTGTGATCAGAGTGCCACAGGGGTCGGTATTGGAGTGAAACTCATTGTGATCAGAGTGTCACAGGGGTTGGTGCTGGAGTGAAACTCACTGTGATCAGAGTGCCACAGGGGTCGGGTCTGGAGTGAAACTCACTGTGATCAGAGTGCCACAGGGGTCGGTACTGGAGTGAAACTCACTGTGATCAGAGTGCCGCAGGGGTCGGGGCTGGAGTGAAACTCACTGTGATCAGAGTGTCACAGGGGTCGGGGCTGGAGTGAAACTCTCTATGATCAGAGTGTCACAGGGGTCGGGGCTGGAGTGAAACTCTCTATGATCAGAGTGCCACAGGGGTCGGTACTGGAGAGAAACTCACTGTGATCAGAGTGGCACAGGGGTCGGTACTGGAGTGAAACTCACTGTGATCAGAGTGCCACAGGGGTGGGTACTGGAGTGAAACTCACTGTGATCAGAGTGTCACAGGGGTGGGTACTGGAGTGAAAACCACTGTGATCAGAGTGCCACAGGGGTCGGTATTGGAGTGAAACTCATTGTGATCAGAATGCCACAGGGGTCGGTACTGGAGTGAAACTCACTGTGATCAGAGTGCCACAGGGGTCGGGGCTGGAGTGAAACTCACTGGGATCTGAGTGCCACAGGGGTCGGGGCTGGAGTGAAACTCACTGTGATCAGAATGGCACAGGGGTCGGGGCTGGAGTGAAACTCACTGTGATCAGAGTGTCACAGGGGTATGTACTGGACTGAAACTCACTGTGATCAAAGTGGCACAGGGGTTGGTGCTGGAGTGAAACTCACTGTGATCAGAGTGTCACAAGGGTCGGGGCTGGAGTGAAACTCACTGTGATCAGAGTGTCACAGGGATCGGGGCTGGAGTGAAACTCACTGTGATCAGAGTGTCACAGGGGTCGGGGCTGGAGAGAAACTCACTGTGATCAGAGTGGCACAGGGATCGGGGCTGGAGTGAAACTCACTGTGATCAGAGTGCCACAGGGGTCGGTATTGGAGTGAAACTCATTGTGATCAGAGTGTCACAGGGGTCGGTGCTGGAGTGAAACTCACTGTGATCAGAGTGTCACAGGGGTCGGGGCTGGAGAGAAACTCACTGTGATCAGAGTGGCACAGGGATCGGGGCTGGAGTGAAACTCACTGTGATCAGAGTGCCACAGGGGTCGGTATTGGAGTGAAACTCATTGTGATCAGAATGCCACAGGGGTCGGTACTGGAGTGAAACTCACTGTGATCAGAGTGCCACAGGGGTCGGGGCTGGAGTGAAACTCACTGGGATCTGAATGCCACAGGGGTCGGGGCTGGAGAGAAACTCACTGTGATCAGAGTGGCACAGGGATCGGGGCTGGAGTGAAACTCACTGTGATCAGAGCGCCACAGGGGTCGGTATTGGAGTGAAACTCATTGTGATCAGAATGCCACAGGGGTCGGTACTGGAGTGAAACTCACTGTGATCAGAGTGCCACAGGGGTCGGTACTGGAGTGAAACACACTGTGATCAGAGTGCCACAGGGGTCGGGGCTGGAGTGAAACTCACTGGGATCAGAGTGCCACAGGGGTCGGGGCTGGAGTGAAACTCACTGTGATCAGAATGGCACAGGGGTCGGGGCTAGAGTAAAACTCACTGTGATCAGAGTGTCACAGGGGTATGTACTGGATTGAAACTCACTGTGATCAAAGTGGCACAGGGGTTGGTGCTGGAGTGAAACTCACTGTGATCAGAGTGTCACAAGGGTCGGGGCTGGAGTGAAACTCACTGTGATCAGAGTGTCACAGGGATCGGGGCTGGAGTGAAACTCACTGTGATCAGAGTGTCACAGGGGTTGGTGCTGGAGTGAAACTCACTGTGATCAGAGTGTCACAAGGGTCGGTACTGGAGTAAACTCACTGTGATCAGAGTGTCACAGGGATCGGTGCTGGAGTGAAACTCACTGTGATCAGAGTGCCACAGGGGTCGGGGCTGGAGTGAAACTCACTGTGATCAGAGTGCCACAGGGGTCGGGGCTGGAGTGAAACTCACTGTGATCAGAGTGCCACAGTGGTCGGGTCTGGAGTGAAACTCACCGTGATCAGAGTGTCACAGGGGTCGGTACTGGAGTGAAACTCATTGTGATCAGAATGCCACAGGGGTCGGTACTGGAGTGAAACTCACTGTGATCAGAGTGTCACAGGGGTTGGTGATGGAGTGAAACTCACTGTGATCAGAGTGTCACAGGGGTCGGGGCTGGAGTGAAACTCACTGTGATCAGAGTGTCACAGGGGTGGATACTGGAGTGAAAACCACTGTGATCAGAGTGTCACAGTGGTCGGGGCTGTACTGAAACTCACTCTGATCAGAGTGCCACAGGGGTCGGTACTGGAGTGAAACTCACTGTGATCAGAGTGTCACAGGGGACGGTACTGGAGTGAAACTCATTGTGATCAGAATGCCACAGGGGTCGGTACTGGAGTGAAACTCACTGTGATCAGAGTGCCACAGGGGTCGGGGCTGGAGTGAAACTCACTGGGATCTGAGTGCCACAGGGGTCGGGGCTGGAGTGAAACTCACTGTGATCAGAATGGCACAGGGGTCGGGGCTGGAGTGAAACTCACAGTGATCAGAGTGTCACAGGGGTATGTACTGGACTGAAACTCACTGTGATCAAAGTGGCACAGGGGTTGGTGCTGGAGTGAAACTCACTGTGATCAGAGTGTCACAGGGGTCGGGGCTGGAGTGAAACTCACTGTGAACAGAGTGCCACAGGGATCGGGTCTGGAGTGAAACTCACTGTGATCAGAGTGTCACAAGGGTCGGTACTGGAGTGAAACTCACTGTGATCAGAGTGTCACAGGGGTCGGGGCTGGAGTAAAACTCACTGTGATCAGAGTGCCACAGGGATCGGGTCTGTAGTGAAACTCACTGTGATCAGAGTGTCACAGGGATCGGGGCTGGAGTGAAACTCACTGTGATCAGAATGGCACAGGGGTCGGGGCTAGAGTGAAACTCACTGTGATCAGAGTGTCACAGGGGTCGGGGCTGGAGTAAAACTCACTGTGATCAGATTGTCACAGGGGTATGTACTGGACTGAAACTCACTGTGATCAAAGTGGCACAGGGGTCGGGGCTGGAGTGAAACTCACTGTGATCAGAGTGTCACAGGGATCGGTGCTGGAGTGAAACTCACTGTGATCAGAGTGTCACAGGGGTTGGTGCTGGAGTGAAACTCACTGTGATCAGAGTGTCACAAGGGTCGGGTCTGGAGTGAAACTCACTGTGATCAGAGTGTCACAGGGGTTGGTGATGGAGTGAAACTCACTGTGATCAGAGTGTCACAGTGGACGGGGCTGGAGTGAAACTCACTGTGATCAGAGTGTCACAGGGGTCGGTGCTGGAGTGAAACTCACTGTGATCGGAGTGTCACAGGGGTCGGGGCTGGAGAGAAACTCACTGTGATCAGAGTGGCACAGGGATCGGGGCTGGAGTGAAACTCACTGTGATCAGAGTGTCACAGGGGTCGGTACTGGAGTGAAACTCACTGTGATCAGAGTGTCACAGGGGTCGGGGCTGGAGTGAAACTCACTGTGATCAGAGTGCCACAGGGGTCGGTACTGGAGTGAAACTCACTGTGATCAGAGTGTCACAGGGGTCGGGGCTGGAGTGAAACTCACTGGGATCTGAGTGCCACAGGGGTCGGGGCTGGAGTGAAACTCACTGTGATCAGAATGGCACAGGGGTCGGGGCTAGAGTAAAACTCACTGTGATCAGAGTGTCACAGGGGTATGTACTGGATTGAAACTCACGGTGATCAAAGTGGCACAGGGGTTGGTGCTGGAGTGAAACTCACTGTGATCAGAGTGTCACAAGGGTCGGGGCTGGAGTGAAACTCACTGTGATCAGAGTGTCACAGGGATCGGGGCTGGAGTGAAACTCACTGTGATCAGAGTGACACAGGGGTTGGTGCTGGAGTGAAACTCACTGTGATCAGAGTGTCACAAGGGTTGGTACTGGAGTGAAACTCACTGTGATCAGAGTGCCCCAGGGGTTGGTGCTGGAGTAAACTCACTGTAATCAGAGTGCCACAGGGGTCGGGGCTGGAGTGAAACTCACTGTAATCAGAGTGCCACAGGGGTCGGGGCTGGAGTAAACTCACTGTAATCAGAGTGCCACAGGGGTCGGGGCTGGAGTGAAACTCACTGTGATCAGAGTGCCACAGTGGTCGGGTCTGGAGTGAAACTCACTGTGATCAGAGTGTCACAGTGGTCGGGGCTGGAGTGAAACTCACTGTGATCAGAGTGTCACAGGGGTCGGGGCTGGAGTGAAACTCACTGTGATCAGAGTGTCACAGGGGTGGGTACTGGAGTGAAAACCACTGTGATCAGAGTGTCACAGTGGTCGGTGCTGGAGTGAAACTCACTGTGATCAGAGTGCCACAGGGGTCGGTATTGGAGTGAAACTCATTGTGATCAGAATACCACAGGGGTCGGTACTGGAGTGAAACTCACTGTGATCAGAGTGCCACAGGGGTCGGGGCTGGAGTGAAACTCACTGGGATCTGAGTGCCACAGGGGTCGGGGCTGGAGTGAAACTCACTGTGATCAGAATGGCACGGGGGTCGGGGCTGGAGTGAAACTCACAGTGATCAGAGTGTCACAGGGGTATGTACTGGACTGAAACTCACTGTGATCAAAGTGGCACAGGGGTTGGTGCTGGAGTGAAACACTGTGATCAGAGTGTCACAAGGGTCGGGGCTGGAGTGAAACTCACTGTGATCAGAGTGTCACAGGGATCGGGGCTGGAGTGAAACTCACTGTGATCAGAATGGCACAGGGGTCGGGGCTGGAGTGAAACTCACAGTGATCAGAGTGTCACAGGGGTATGTACTGGACTGAAACTCACTGTGATCAAAGTGGCACAGGGGTTGGTGCTGGAGTGAAACACTGTGATCAGAGTGTCACAGGGATCGGGGCTGGAGTGAAACTCACTGTGATCAGAGTGCCACAGGGGTTGGTGCTGGAGTGAAACACTGTGATCAGAGTGCCACAGGTATCGGGGCTGGAGTGAAACTCACTGTAATCAGAGTGCCACAGGGGTCGGGGCTGCAGTGAAACTCACTGTGATCAGAGTGCCACAGGGGTCGGGGCTGGAGTGAAACTCACTGTGATCAGAGTGCCGCAGGGGTCGGGGCTGGAGTGAAACTCACTGTGTTCAGAATGGCACAGGGGTCGGGGCTAGAGTAAAACTCACTGTGATCAGATTGTCACAGGGGTATGTACTGGACTGAAACTCACTGTGATCAAAGTGGCACAAGGGTCGGGGCTGGAGTGAAACTCCGTGTGATCAGAGTGTCACAGGGATCGGGGCTGGAGTGAAACTCACTGTGATCAGAGTGTCACAGGGGTTGGTGCTGGAGTAAAACTCACTGTGATCAGAGTGTCACAGGGGTCGGTGCTGGAGTGAAACTCACTGTGATCAGAGTGTCACAGTGGACGGGGCTGGAGTGAAACTCACTGTGATCAGAGTGTCACAGTGGACGGGGCTGGAGTGAAACTCACTGTGATCAGAGTGTCACAGGGGTCGGTGCTGGAGTGAATCTCACTGTGATCAGAGTGTCACAGGGGTCGGGGCTGGAGTGAAACTCACTGTGATCAGAGTGTCACAGTGGACGGGGCTGGAGTGAAACTCACTGTGATCAGAGTGTCACAGGGGTCGGTGCTGGAGTGAAACTCACTGTGATCAGAGTGTCACAGGGGTCGGGGCTGGAGTAAACTCACTGTGATCAGAGTGTCACAGGGGTCGGGGCTGGAGTAAACTCACTGTGATCAGAGTGCCACAGGGGTCGGGTCTGGAGTGAAACTCACTGTGATCAGAGTGCCACAGGGGTCGGGGCTGGAGAGAAACTCACTGTGATCAGAGTGGCACAGGGATCGGGGCTGGAGTGAAACTCACTGTGATCAGAGTGCCACAGGGGTCGGTATTGGAGTGAAACTCATTGTGATCAGAATGCCACAGGGGTCGGTACTGGAGTGAAACTCACTGTGATCAGAGTGCCACAGGGGTCGGGGCTGGAGTGAAACTCACTGGGATCTGAGTGCCACAGGGGTCGGGGCTGGAGTGAAACTCACTGTGATCAGAATGGCACAGGGGTCGGGGCTAGAGTAAAACTCACTGTGATCAGAGTGTCACAGGGGTATGTACTGGACTGAAACTCACTGTGATCAAAGTGGCACAGGGGTTGGTGCTGGAGTGAAACTCACTGTGAACAGAGTGTCTCAAGGGTCGGGGCTGGAGTAAAACTCACTGTGATCAGATTGTCACAGGGGTATGTACTGGACTGAAACTCACTGTGATCAAAGTGGCACAAGGGTCGGGGCTGGAGTGAAACTCACTGTGATCAGAGTGTCACAGGGATCGGTGCTGGAGTGAAACTCACTGTGATCAGAGTGTCACAGGGGTTGGTGCTGGAGTGAAACTCACTGTGATCAGAGTGTCACAAGGGTCGAGTCTGGAGTGAAACTCACTCTGATCAGAGTGCCACAGGGGTCGGTGCTGGAGTGAAACTCACTGTGATCAGACTGTCACAGTGGACGGGGCTGGAGTGAAACTCACTGTGATCAGAGTGTCACAGGGGTCGGTGCTGGAGTGAAACTCACTGTGATCAGAGTGTCACAGGGGTCGGGGCTGGAGAGAAACTCACTGTGATCAGAGTGGCACAGGGATCGGGGCTGGAGTGAAACTCACTGTGATCAGAGTGTCACAAGGGTCGGTACTGGAGTGAAACTCACTGTGATCAGAGTGTCACAGGGGTAGGGGTGGAGTGAAACTCACTGTGATCAGAGTGCCACAGGGGTCGGGGCTGGAGTGAAACTCACTGTGATCAGAGTGCCACAGGGGTCGGGGCTGGAGTGAAACTCACTGTGATCAGAGTGCCACAGGGGTCGGGGCTGGAGTGAAACTCACTGTGATCAGAGTGTCACAGTGGTCGGGGCTGGAGTGAAACTCACTGTGATCAGAGTGTCACAGGGGTCGGGGCTGGAGTGAAAATCACTGTGATCAGAGTGTCACAGGGGTTGGTGATGGAGTGAAACTCATTGTGATCAGAGTGCCACAGGGGTCGGGGCTGGAGTGAAACTCACTGTGATCAGAGTGTCACAGGGGTGGGTACTGGAGTGAAAACCACTGTGATCAGAGTGTCACAGTGGTCGGGGCTGTACTGAAACTCACTGTGATCAGAGTGCCACAGGGGTCGGTATTGGAGTGAAACTCATTGTGATCAGAATGCCACAGGGGTCGGTACTGGAGTGAAACTCACTGTGATCAGAGTGCCACAGGGGTCGGGGCTGGAGTGAAACTCACTGGGATCTGAGTGCCACAGGGGTCGGGGCTGGAGTGAAACTCACTGTGATCAGAATGGCACAGGGGTCGGGGCTGGAGTGAAACTCACAGTGATCAGAGTGTCACAGGGGTATGTACTGGACTGAAACTCACTGTGATCAAAGTGGCACAAGGGTTGGTGCTGGAGTGAAACTCACTGTGATCAGAGTGTCACAAGGGTCGGGGCTGGAGTGAAACTCACTGTGATCAGAGTGTCACAGGGATCGGGGCTGGAGTGAAACTCACTGTGATCAGAGTGTCACAGGGGTCGGGTCTGGAGTGAAACTCACTGTGATCAGAGTGTCACAGGGATCGGTGCTGGAGTGAAACTCACTGTGATCAGAGTGTCACAAGGGTCGGTACTGGAGTGAAACTCACTGTGATCAGAGTGTCACAGGGGTCGGGGCTGGAGTGAAACTCACTGTGATCAGAGTGCCACAGGGGTCGGGGCTGGAGTGAAACTCACTGGGATCAGAGTGCCACAGGGGTCGGGGCTGGAGTGAAACTCACTGTGTTCAGAATGGCACAGGGGTCGGGGCTAGAGTAAAACTCACTGTGATCAGATTGTCACAGGGGTATGTACTGGACTGAAACTCACTGTGATCAAAGTGGCACAAGGGTCGGGGCTGGAGTGAAACTCACTGTGATCAGAGTGTCACAAGGGTCGGGGCTGGAGTGAAACTCACTGTGATCAGAGTGTCACAGTGATCGGTGCTGGAGTGAAACTCACTGTGATCAGAGTGTCACAGGGGTTGGTGCTGGAGTGAAACTCACTGTGATCAGAGTGTCACAAGGGTCGGGTCTGGAGTGAAACTCACTGTGATCAGAGTGTCACAGGGGTCGGTGCTGGAGTGAAACTCACTGTGATCAGAGTGTCACAGTGGACGGGGCTGGAGTGAAACTCACTGTGATCAGAGTGTCACAGGGGTCGGTGCTGGAGTGAAACTCACTGTGATCAGAGTGTCACAGGGGTCGGGGCTGGAGAGAAACTCACTGTGATCAGAGTGGCACAGGGATCGGGGCTGGAGTGAAACTCACTGTGATCAGAGTGCCACAGGGGTCGGTATTGGAGTGAAACTCATTGTGATCAGAATGCCACAGGGGTCGGTACTGGAGTGAAACTCACTGTGATCAGAGTGCCACAGGGGTCGGGGCTGGAGTGAAACTCACTGGGATCTGAGTGCCACAGGGGTCGGGGCTGGAGTGAAACTCACTGTGATCAGAATGGCACAGGGGTCGGGGCTAGAGTAAAACTCACTGTGATCAGAGTGTCACAGGGGTTGGTGCTGGAGTGAAACTCACTGTGATCAGAGTGTCACAAGGGTCGGGTCTGGAGTGAAACTCACGGTGATCAAAGTGGCACAGGGGTTGGTGCTGGAGTGAAACTCACTGTGATCAGAGTGTCACAAGGATCGGGTCTGGAGTGAAACACTGTGATCAGAGTGTCACAGGGGTTGGTGCTGGAGTGAAACTCACTGTGATCAGAGTGTCACAAGGGTCGGTACTGGAGTGAAACTCACTCTGATCAGAGTGCCACAGGGGTTGGTGCTGGAGTGAAACTCACTGTGATCAGAGTGCCCCAGGGGACGGTACTGGAGTGAAACTCACTGTAATCAGAGTGCCACAGGGGTCGGGGCTGGAGTGAAACTCACTGTGATCAGAGTGTCACAGGGGTCGGGGCTGGAGTGAAACTCACTGTGATCAGAGTGCCCCAGGGGACGGTACTGGAGTGAAACTCACTGTAATCAGAGTGCCACAGGGGTCGGGGCTGGAGTGAAACTCACTGTGATCAGAGTGTCACAGGGGTCGGGGCTGGAGTGAAACTCACTGTGATCAGAGTGCCACAGGGGTCGGGGCTGGAGTGAAACTCACTGTGATCAGAGTGCCACAGTGGTCGGGTCTGGAGTGAAACTCACTGTGATCAGAGTGTCACAGTGGTCGGGGCTGGAGTGAAACTCACTGTGATCAGAGTGTCACAGGGGTCGGGGCTGGAGTGAAACTCACTGTGATCAGAGTGTCACAGGGGTTGGTGATGGAGTGAAACTCACTGTGATCAGAGTGTCACAGGGGTGGGTACTGGAGTGAAAACCACTGTGATCAGAGTGCCACAGGGGTCAGGGCTGGAGTAAACTCACTGTGATCAGAGTGCCACAGGGGTCGGTATTGGAGTGAAACTCATTGTGATCAGAATGCCACAGGGGTCGGTACTGGAGTGAAACTCACTGTGATCAGAGTGCCACAGGGGTCGGGGCTGGAGTGAAACTCACTGGGATCTGAGTGCCACAGGGGTCGGGGCTGGAGTGAAACTCACTGTGATCAGAATGGCACAGGGGTCGGGGCTGGAGTGAAACTCACAGTGATCAGAGTGTCACAGGGGTATGTACTGGACTGAAACTCACTGTGATCAAAGTGGCACAGGGGTTGGTGCTGGAGTGAAACACTGTGATCAGAGTGTCACAAGGGTCGGGGCTGGAGTGAAACTCACTGTGATCAGAGTGCCACAGGGGTCGGGGATGGAGTGAAACTCACTGTGATCAGAGTGTCACAGGGGTTGGTGCTGGAGTGAAACTCACTGTGATCAGAGTGTCACAAGGATCGGTACTGGAGTGAAACTCACTGTGATCAGAGTGTCACAGGGATTGGTGCTGGAGTGAAACTCACTGTGATCAGAGTGTCACAGGGGTTGGTGATGGAGTGAAACTCACTGTGATCAGAGTGTCACAAGGGTCGGTACTGGAGTGAAACTCACTCTGATCAGAGTGCCACAGGTGTCGGTACTGGAGTAAACTCACTGTAATCAGAGTGCCACAGGGGTCGGGGCTGGAGTGAAACTCACTGTGATCAGAGTGCCACAGGGGTCGGGGCTGGAGTGAAACTCCCTGTGTTCAGAATGGCACAGGGGTCGGGGCTAGAGTAAAACTCACTGTGATCAGATTGTCACAGGGGTATGTACTGGACTGAAACTCACTGTGATCAAAGTGGCACAAGGGTCGGGGCTGGAGTGAAACTCACTGTGATCAGAGTGTCACAGGGATCGGTGCTGGAGTGAAACTCACTGTGATCAGAGTGTCACAGGGGTTGGTGCTGGAGTGAAACTCACTGTGATCAGAGTGCCGCAGGGGTCGGTACTGGAGTGAAACTCACTGTGATCAGAGTGTCACAGTGGACGGGGCTGGAGTGAAACTCACTGTGATCAGAGTGTCACAGGGGTCGGTGCTGGAGTGAAACTCACTGTGATCAGAGTGTCACAGTGGACGGGGCTGGAGTGAAACTCACTGTGATCAGAGTGTCACAGGGGTCGGTGCTGGAGTGAAACTCACTGTGATCAGAGTGTCACAGGGGTCGGGGCTGGAGAGAAACTCACTGTGATCAGAGTGGCACAGGGATCGGGGCTGGAGTGAAACTCACTGTGATCAGAGTGCCACAGGTGTCGGTACTGGAGTGAAACACACTGTGATCAGAGTGTCACAGGGGTCGGTATTGGAGTGAAACTCATTGTGATCAGAATGCCACAGGGGTCGGTACTGGAGTGAAACTCACTGTGATCAGAGTGCCACAGGGGTCGGGGCTGGAGTGAAACTCACTGGGATCTGAGTGCCACAGGGGTCGGGGCTGGAGTGAAACTCACTGTGATCAGAATGGCACAGGGGTCGGGGCTAGAGTAAAACTCACTGTGATCAGAGTGTCACAGGGGTATGTACTGGATTGAAACTCACGGTGATCAAAGTGGCACAGGGGTTGGTGCTGGAGTGAAACTCACTGTGATCTGAGTGCCACAGGGGTCGGGGATGGAGTGAAACTCACTGTGATCAGAGTGCCACAGTGGTCGGGTCTGGAGTGAAACTCACTGTGATCAGAGTGTCACACTGGTCGGGGCTGGAGTGAAACTCACTGTGATCAGAGTGTCACAGGGGTCGGGGCTGGAGTGAAACTCACTGTGATCAGAGTGTCACAGGGGTTGGTGATGGAGTGAAACTCACTGTGATCAGAGTGTCACAGGGGTGGGTACTGGAGTGAAAACCACTGTGATCAGAGTGTCACAGTGGTCGGGGCTGTACTGAAACTCACTGTGATCAGAGTGCCACAGGGGTCGGTATTGGAGTGAAACTCATTGTGATCAGAATGCCACAGGGGTCGGTACTGGAGTGAAACTCACTGTGATCAGAGTGCCACAGGGGTCGGGGCTGGAGTGAAACTCACTGTGATCAGAGTGCCACAGGGGTCGGGGCTGGAGTGAAACTCACTGTGATCAGAGTGCCACAGTGGTCGGGTCTGGAGTGAAACTCACTGGGATCTGAGTGCCACAGGGGTCGGGGCTGGAGTGAAACTCACTGTGATCAGAGTGCCACAGGGGTCGGGGCTGGAGTGAAACTCACTGTGATCAGAATGGCACAGGGGTCGGGGCTGGAGTGAAACTCACAGTGATCAGAGTGTCACAGGGGTATGTACTGGACTGAAACTCACTGTGATCAAAGTGGCACAGGGGTTGGTGCTGGAGTGAAACACTGTGATCAGAGTGTCACAAGGGTCGGGGCTGGAGTGAAACTCACTGTGATCAGAGTGTCACAGGGATCGGGGCTGGAGTGAAACTCACTGTGATCAGAGTGTCACAGGGGTATGTACTGGACTGAAACTCACTGTGATCAAAGTGGCACAGGGGTTGGTGCTGGAGTGAAACACTGTGATCAGAGTGTCACAAGGGTCGGGGCTGGAGTGAAACTCACTGTGATCAGAGTGTCACAGGGATCGGGGCTGGAGTGAAACTCACTGTGATCAGAGTGTCACAGGGGTTGGTGCTGGAGTGAAACTCACTGTGATCAGAGTGTCACAAGGGTCGGTACTGGAGTGAAACTCACTCTGATCAGAGTGCCACAGGTGTCGGTACTGGAGTAAACTCACTGTAATCAGAGTGCCACAGGGGTCGGGGCTGGAGTGAAACTCACTGTGAGCAGAGTGCCACAGGGGTCGGGGCTGGAGTGAAACTCACTGGGATCAGAGTGCCACAGGGGTCGGGGCTGGAGGTGAAACTCACTGTGTTCAGAATGGCACAGGGGTCGGGGCTAGAGTAAAACTCACTGTGATCAGATTGTCACAGGGGTATGTACTGGACTGAAACTCACTG